>NC_143581.1:198589142-199189142 GCF_048544385.1 Mastigoproctus giganteus
ATTTAACTTAGGAAATCATTAAAATTGGTGTGATCTTTCAAAGTATTATATTTTATTATAAAAAGTACAAGGGCTTTCCCATCCTCTTGTGTTTTTGTGGATGGCAGAATTCTTTGCATCATTTTGCTAATACTAATTAACAAATACAATTTTTATAAACATGTAAGTTGAATTGATTAGTCTGATACCCAAATTTGAACTAACATTTTACAGAAATCATGCTTAGAAAAGATCACCAACAATTTCTCCAAAGCACACAGTAATTAGCTGAATTTGTGAATACATGGTGGTTCTATCTTGTAAATATAAGAATTCATATTCACCCAGAACCTCTAGTTGTCAGACTGATGGCCGGCACGTTTATTAATTAATTTCTACACACATGTAACAGTTAATCAAAGACAAATTTCTGCTACTAACTAATGCATTTCTGGAGGCTATTTCTGTAGAACATCTAATGGTGTTTTACAAAAATCATGATTCAGTCAGAAAACTGCTTGTCATGCAAAAAGGACTTCAGGGATGGAAAGAGAAAGACATCTGGGATGAATTCAAAAGGTACTGTCATGGGGTAGCAGCACCATGACAGTACTTTGTAAGGCCAGGTCTTACTTAATTTTAAAATTTTATTTTTATTTAAAGATCAGAGGAATTGAGAGTGCAATGAAAAAAATAAATTTTGTGGGTGCTACCACTGGATTTTATTTTAAAAAAGCTGAAACAAAGTTAAATGAGAATTATATATAATAGTGCTACTGAATTAAATATTGAAATGAGCAGTTCGATAGATAAAAATAAGATGCTCAGGGGAAGACTGAGCCTTCCCCCTGAGTTAAAAGGAGACCCTTAATTTTTTTAAACTACAGATATCCTTCATGAATCAAGCACTGGCAAACTCCCTCACAATCAGAAAATATTTCATGTAATGGAAAAGTTGGTAGGGTGGGCGAGTTGACATTCCAGATGAGTTAGAAAGTACAGAAATACAACTTTGAAACAGTAGAAAAGGGTAATGTAAGTTATAAAACATGCAAGTATTTAAGGCCTCAACCCCAGGCACGATAATGAGGTGATCGATCAATCTCGACACTACTATCACCACCTGTGGTTAGAGTCCCTAAATATATCCAAGCTGTCACAAAGTTTTAAATCGCAGTAGAGGTACAAGACTACACCCAATTTTGGAGTCAGTAGTGTTGAAACACGACAAACGCTGGCAGCAATCCCATATGCGTGCTGCAACAACAATCGCATGATCTGGCCTAGTGAATGACTGATCACTCATGCTCATGTACGTGCTCTCCCAGTCATCTGATCACGTACAGCATATTTAGTATGATTTATATCACGTTTGCATTTCTGTATGTACTTGAAGGAGTTTGTTACTCCGAAAGCTACTTGTCGTATTAAAACTTATTAAATTTAGTTAGTTACTGCTTCCACTGGCCCCGCTGTATTCTCTTCTTCTTCTAAATGCAAGTATTTAATTTTTAGTAATCTAAAAAAGACTATGCAAAGCTTGACATGCTGGGAAATGATAGGGATAATTTGTTAATAGAAGAGCATGTTGCAGTGGAGGTAAAAATAAGATTAATTCAAGAATAAATTAACACGAGAATACAGGAAATTTTGTTTGTGTGTACTGCATTTGTATGTTAAATATGAATAACAGAGTACAGAACATTATAATAACACTATGAAAGTAATATTATATATAGTACAGTATTTTAAAATGTTAACATGTTAAGAATTCTATATTGAATATGAAACCTGCATTATGTCCAAATCCAAAGTATTTATCTTATATGCGATGGTTTTTGGTTTTTAACTAGGAATCATTGTACAACTTCATAATTTTTCAGTGTTTAATAAAATATCCTCAGCCATATACAGGGTGTTTCATAAAGGACGCAACCATATTATAAGAATTTTAACAATCACACAAAAGGGAAATAAATTACACAACCTTTACAACACGTGTTGGAAATGGTTTCCACTTGCCTGGATGCAGGTTCGTACCCTTTTCATGACATTTGCAGCCACCTTACGTAATGTTTGCAATCTCCTTTTCAATGTTAGCCTTCGATTTGTCAAGGGTATGAGGATTGTTGTGAAACACTTCACCTTTTAATTGTCCCCAAAGAAAAATATCTGGAGGAGTAAGATCTGGAGATCTTGGGGGCCACAAGTTTTTTGAGATCAAGCAATCTCCGAAAAATTCCTGTAACATGGCCATCGTTTCATTTGCTGTACGGCAGGTCACACCCTCTTGCTGAAACCAACATTCTCGTTCATTCACCTCCAACACTGCAATAAACTGTTAGTTTATGTCACGATAACCTTCTCCACCCACAGTTTTGTCAAAAAATATAGGCCCTATAACACAACGGCACGAGATGGCACACCTAACCCCAATTTTCAGAGTATGTAATGATTGTTCATGATATGCATATGGGTTTTCGCTGCTCCATATTCGGCTGTTCTGACTATTCCCATAACCATCCAAGCGGAACCAAGCCTCATCACTAAAATAAACATAATCCAACACCTCAATTCCATTTTCATCAACAAAAGAACAAAACCAGCGACAATACCGTACGTTTTTCATGGTCAGGTTCTTTCAGTTGCTGAATGACACCAATACGGTAAGCATGCAATTTTAACTTCTTTGTAGCCCTGAAAACAGTAGCTGGTGACAGTCCGGTTTAAGAAGATAACTTCCTAAGCGATTTTCTTGGTGAGAGGGTTAAATGTTCATTCAGCTCATCCAGAACATTCACAGTTAACAGTGATGGCCGGCCTGGGCTCTTTTTGTCCTCCTCACTCCCAGTTTCAAGAAATTTCACAATTATACGCAATATTGTTGACTTGTCGGGGGACAAACAACCGAGGAAATTTCATCTTAAACTCGTCTTGCACACGTTTATAAGATTTATACGCAAAGATTCCACAATAAACACATGCTCATTCTTGGAAAACAATATGGCCGACACAACACAACGGACTGGATGCCTGACTGAGACTAATGCATGTCACAGTCATTCTACTTACCTCAGGTAACCTTGGGTGCAGTGCTGCCACCTATACTTCAAACTTGACATTATATTTGCCTACTCGTAAGTTCTACCTTCTTCATTTTAGGGATGCGTCCTTTATGAAATACCCTGTATAACATCACACAGTTTGAATGCCAGAAGGTTTGTTTTTTTGGAAGGCTGACTGATTTTGAATCTAGGCTATATCAGTAAGATGCATTCTACAGTTAGTTTATATGTTTTAAGGATGAAAAATGTCAGTTTCTGGGTAGCCTCTCAAGACCAACTAATGCAGCCATTATGTGAAAGCAGACAGGACTTGAGCCCAGACCTTTTCCACACTGTGTGGAAGGACAGCAATCATATCACTGTGCTAACTGTGAGGATCAAGATATTTGTTGCATAATGTCTATTTTAAATATTTAGCTGTCAGAATCATGACAATCATTCTGCCAGAATAGGGTGGCAGCATAAAAAAAAAAAAAAAAAAAAAAAATTAAGAACACATTTACAAAAAGAAGCCAAAAATTTCATATGGTTAAAAACTTTACTTATCATCAAAATGAATAAAATTTTATTACAATTCTTCTCATACCAGAACTTTGCTTTACATTTTGAATAATCTAAGAATTCAGTCTCTTGATTATTATTTTATTACAAATTAATTTACTCATCAATAGACAGGAATCATTTATTATACATGTCCTAACAAGAAAGAGAATAAGAAAAACAAATAAGAATTAAAATTCTTATTTCAGTTTATTAAAGTCATAAAGAAGATAACAATTTTTGTTTGAAATTTAACAGATAGTATCTTACATTATTCCTTATATTTCTCCATTTGTATGATACATTTTAATTAATATAAGTAGACTATTACAAATAGTCATAATTCTTTCACTTAGCTGAAATTCTAAAATACTGTATATTTCTTTGCAATTTATAATTACAGAAGGAACTTGCAAACAACAGTATGCTTTTCACACATAAAAGACATAGCTGGATGAATATAACATTAGTTCATTAGTGAAAGGATGAGATGAATAGGTGAATTACACTGCAGAGTCAAACTTTAATAATTACTCTGTACAAATCATTGCTTCTCTTTCATTTACCAACATGGTCCCTGAGGCTTTAGTTCTTAATAAAGATTTAATGAAAACATAAAATAGTAATGAGTATGCTTATAAATGAATAACCTATAACTGCACAAATGAAAACACAGGTTAAAGTGAAAAAGAATGTCTTCTGACACTTAACAAAGTATTGTATATATATATATTTTAAGGGTCAAGAAGTGTGAATTGTATTGTATTGTATAGCCTTCACAGAAGGCTATACAATACAATTCACATCTGCTGGAATAGTTAAGTTTACAGATGTTTTTCTCCCTAATTTTTTTAAAGCATAAGAACACAGTATTTATTATCTAGTTCAGGTCAATTCATTTAATCATTAACATTATCACATATCATAGCAGGTACTCACGATTGTCCCTACCCTTGGTGATTCAATATTGTCAAGGAATAGTAACTAGTTTTCTTCTATCGAACTTCAGTTTCCTCATTGTTTTTTCTAATTGAAGAGGATAAGGAAAACAAGCATACACTCAGGAGGATGGCAAGTATCATAATGTGAACCTGATCGGATTTAATTATAGTATTTAGCTATTAAATATTCTGTCAGTATATTTGTAATTTTTTGTATCTTCTCAGAAGTGATGTCCAATAAATCCAGTGCAGGTCTGTGTTGGCAGAAAGTAACAAATGTTAGAAAAGAACTTTTAAGGGTCCAGATTATAAAGTATGGATAGCTCTTGATGGAAGATGCAAGCACCATCCACAAAATCAATACATTGAGCGGGCAATGTATTGATACACCGATTTAATAGAAAGTAGCATCCTTTAGCCCTCAGAACTGGCTCAAGGCATGACTTGTAGAGAACATGGAATTAGGACATGGACTCCACAAGGTGCCATTAGGATGATGGCCCATGCAGATTTGATGATCCTGCAGTTACCTGAGATTGTATGGCAGTGTATCCCTGTTGCAAACAGCTCATCCCACAGATGTCAGTTAGGTTCAAATTTGGTGATTTAGAATACTACTGTATGGTAAAGTAACCCCTCATTCTCCTGGAATCATTCCCAAACAGTCTTTTGTAACATGGTGCATTATCTTGCTGGATGCAACTGTTATTTGATGGTACACCGGGGCATGAAGGAATGCATTTGGTTGAAAATGTTCAAGTAGGCTGTGGCACTGACACATTGAGCTAGCAGCATCAGGGGACCTAACAGGTGCCACAAAAACATTCCTCACATCATTGCACTTTCACCACCAACCATCACGTGTCAACACCTGGCACGATGGGTCCACTGATTCATGCTGCTGTCAATATGTCCTGGTCCTGCTTTTTGCATGAAACAACTGGAGATTTGTCAAGAGGATTTGTCAAACAAGACAATCTTTTTTCTACTCCTCGATGTCCAGTGTTGGTATTACTGTGCCCACTCTACCTGTAGTTGCTTCTGTTTTTTTTTTTTTTTTTTTGGCTGATGGCCCTTATGGTTTGAGGCTATTTATTTATTTAAAAAAGGTATAATGGCCATAACATGTACTATATTCTAAAACAATTAATTATATATGTCTAATTTCAGAAGGTAACATAATTAATTTGCCCTGTTACATTACAGACCACAGCCAGTTATCTAACTTGTCTAGGCATAAATTTGGCTCTAGACTATGCTGCAACTCTAAGGTTGTCTGCTGTTATACATCAACTGTTACAGTATGATGCGCTGTGCATTACGATATATCCCTTTGCACATCACTGTTGTACTGTACTATTCTTTTGGCCCTGTGTTGATGAATTATATCAATAAGTTGTCTTCAGTCACAAGACTGTCATTCTGGTTGTTGAACCATTCTCAGTACACCCTAAACATTGTTGTGCATGAATATACTGTGATACACACTGGCATGTCTGGCACTATCTATTATGCTATACTATTGGCCCTCTCTTGATAAATTTCTTGCTATTTGACTACCAGCTTTATATCTTTATATAGTCTTAGTGTCATGTGTCCGTGCTGGACACGTAACCCTACCTTTGGTGAAATGGTCAACTTCTTGGATGATAGAGTGTATCTAATAAACTGGCCATTCTATATGTTGCTTTTAAAGTTAGAAATTGAAGAATTTTTCCAAGTCAAAATCAAGTGCTTGTCAACATCAACCTGATGAATGTCTAAAAACTATAGCAGTTACACACTGACACATGTACATACCTGAATACTTACTGTGGCAGCTTGATAAACTCAGTTATGATAATGCATTTTCACATGAGCGCATGTTTATACTATGCATATTCACAGCTTTAAATTTAGGCATAGGCAATATAGATAATTTCACTGGCTTTCCAGAAGCTGTAATTTTATAACCAATAGTCTAAATTTGTAATTTATTGTACCTTTTAGTGGAAACAATGGAAACTTTATCTATAGGCACAAAAAGTTTTAATAAAATAAGTAGAATTACTGCACACATTCAAAACACAAGCATGGCATCCCACAATATGCATGTTGGAGTAGTTCTATTTTATGATTTAAGTAAAGAAAAAGAGGACAAATAGCAACTCTTGTTTCATAAATATAAATAAAAGATTATAATATGTCAGAATACACAAACATTTTAAAATAACTTAATGCTATAAAGGTTATGAATGGAAAATTCTTTTATTTCAATTTGCTTTATTATTTTTTTTCAAAAAGATATATTGAATGGTCCCTTGGTGTATAAAGGGCACATACCCAATTATGTAACTTTTTGAATTTCCACAGATAGCTATCATTGTTGCATTGATACAATAAAAAAGTTTTTTTTCATAATTACATATCCCTTATAATGTAAAATAATGAATAGCATTACAAAGTACACAATTTTAAATCTTTATTCCAAAAAATACAAAACACTGAATGCCATACAATGTACCCAATGCAATTGCTTGTGACTTTTTTTTTTTTTGATATTCCAATTGAGGATTGTTTTAATGTAAATAATTAAAAAAAGGTTTTAGTCATTCACTACCGGATTTTGGATTTTCATAGTAATATATATGTAAAATTTATGACCTTTGGTATTCCACTCTATAGACTAAAACTATCTATAAAAATTATCTGGTAATCGTATGTTTAAGAACTATTCCCTCCAAATGATTGGGGAGAAAGTCCCCTCTTATTTATTATTATTTTTCAAAGCAGTATTTAACTGCATACTTAATGAAAAGTACAAGAATGTATTACTCAATGGCCTTGGAAGCTGTGAATATTTTTCCCAGAACTTCTATACTTATACTTGGTGGAGAAAGGGAGCAAAAAATATTTATTTATGAATATACTGTGTGTGTGTGTGTGTGTACACACACACACACACTGTAACCAGATAGTGCAATATACAGTAATTACTTCCTGTTTCTGGCCACAATATGATGAACAAAGCAGTGCAAGTATTCTATATCAATCTATGCATCACTGATCATATGGCCAGCATCCTGCAGTCTGTTCAAATATCATGCCCACTGCCTTAGCAAAGCAAAGCTCTTAAAATATTAGTCAAAAAGGCACAGTAATGCTGTTAACAAAACAAAAAAGTGTAAATACTAATGCTAACACAAATGACAAAAAAGAGTGACAACTTAACTTAAAAACAGAATTGGAATAAAACAATAAAAACAGAAGGGCTTGAAACTTGGAGCATAAACATCTACATGAGGGTGGCTCTATGACATGTGACATTATAATAAGTATGTGCATTGAAATGGAGTATTAAAGAGAAAATTACAATTATAAATTTTTATCAAGGTAATGGAAAAACTAAATGAGAAACCATTCATTAGCTTCAAAGTTATTTATAGCAGCAAAATTCCATTAAAATTTCTGATCAAAAAATGGTTTGAAGTTGGGTTACAACTGCAAAACATAATGAAGAGAGATACAGAGAAGATAATGCCATGATGGATTTATGATGCATGATTAAAAATTATCACGACTTAATATTTTATCAATGCTACATATATGTCCAACACAATGAATTAAGAGTGCTAATACAATATCTTTTTTGACCCAAATAGCTGCTCAAATATTTGTCTTTCACTGTTTAAGAAAAACACACACACACACCCACCCTTACAAAGGTGGTAAATATGAAGGTATATTCCTCTGTGAAGCCTGTAAAGGCATTTATAATATAAAGATTACATGACAGATTCCTTAAATCCCCAGTGTTGATGTGAGTATATTTAATACTGTTCACAAAAAATGAAAAAAAATTATGAAACTTATCAATATCAGTGTTATTTCCAAAATCAGTCAGCCTTCATTGCTTAACACAAATTGCATACATCTTGATGCATATGTTGGAAAAATTAATCCTCCCAAGCCCTCTCAAAAGAACTTGTTTATAGTAACTTATTTACAGTATATGAAAAAATTAATAACTGTCAAAGAAAAATATTAAAACGACTGAGAAATTTCTTTCAAAGGAAGAATAACATGTGGAAAATATTTATACATTCAAACAACAACATAATTCCAAAAATCTTATCATATGATAGGTGCTGGAAATATGTCACTGTAAGTTAATAGTACTTCCAAAAAGTA
The DNA here is from genome assembly GCF_048544385.1 of Mastigoproctus giganteus. Classification (NCBI taxonomy): domain Eukaryota; kingdom Metazoa; phylum Arthropoda; class Arachnida; order Uropygi; family Thelyphonidae; genus Mastigoproctus; species Mastigoproctus giganteus. The sequence goes on from NC_143581.1 coordinate 198,597,838, forward strand.
TTTATAGAATTATTTAGAGTATAACATTCAAAATTAAGAGCACCCACCGAAAAATGCTAAACCACTGAAAACTTCTTTAGGGAAGAATAAAAAGAATAGCAAGAAAATTATTTATAATATCACTTGAAAATTGTACAAACTTCATGTCCTATGTCATATACGCAAATGGGGCAACACAATTACAAATAAAATTGCAAGATAATATATATCACAGTTAAATATGGCCATTTGTTGAGTTAACAGTTACAAGTGGCATACTTAATATATAGGAATACTAAAATTGGTAACTCAATTTCTTCACAACAGCAGGCTGTTTAAAAAAATATTTACTACTGTAAATATTTTTTTTCTGTTACGTGTAGTATTTACTATATGTAAGAGAAACAAGCTTTTTAACTTAGTCCACATGAAAGCCATCTCAATACATACATGGGGTGGACAAAATAATGGAAACATCTGATATGAAACTAGTAGTTTTTGTAATGGCTGTATGATGTATTTATGAACATGCAATGATGTTTTTTCTTGCAGGTAGTACTGTGAAGGAAAGATGATAAAAGCTGATGTTTATTTAGAGGTAATATAAAAAGAGTACATGAAGAAAATGACAGACTTGTCTGAATTCCAAATAGGTTAAACTGTTGATGCACATTTAGTAGGGGCACTGTTGACTAAAACTGTTGATTTCTTTAATGTATACAGAGCAATGGTATCTAATGTGAGTTTCAGCAATCCAGTTTCTTGCAAAACAGTTCAGCAAGAACTTCGTAAAGCTGAAATTTCAGGCAGGGGCCATTATTGCCAAGCTGCTCATTACTGATAGTAATTCTAGAAAGAGGATGCAGTGGTGTAAGGAGCACAAAAGTTGGACACTTGATGCTCGGAAACCTGTCATATTTTCAGATAAATCATCATTCACATCATCCTGACTGGCGCCTCCGTGGGCAGGAGCAGCAGTGCGTAGCACACGCTTCTTGATTAGACCGGGGTTTGAGTCCGTGACCACCAAATACGGAGGATGCCAAAAGGTCAAGGAATGACTAGTGCATATCCCCGGAGCAATATGGCCTTAGTTGCTAATGCTCCTAAAAACCAAATAATAACAACATCATCATCCTGACTGTCTTGTGTCAACTGTCAAATATGAAGGAGGTTCAATAATGGGTTTGGGCAATGATATCTTGGTATTCTTTAGGTTCTATCACCTTGAATGGGAAAATTACTGCCACTGATTATCTTGATATTCTGAGTGACCAGGTTCATCCCATGATGCAAATGTTTCCCACAGTGTCATATTTCAAGGTGATAATGCTCCAATACACACAGTTCAGATCTGTCTAATCTTGGTTTGAGGAGCATGAAACTGAGGCTGAGCATCTCCCATGGCCTGAACAATCACCAGACTTAAATTATTGAGCCACTATGGGCATATTTGGAGAGAAAATTGAGAAGCAGATTTCTTCCACCTTCATTACTCAAGGAGCTTGAAATGTTCCCCCCATGAAGAGTAGTCAAATATTCCTCTTACGACAGATCAAGATTTATTTTAATCTATTCCACACAGAATACAAGCTGTTTTAAAAGCAAAGGGTGGCCAAACCATATTAGTGCATACCTGTAACTCTTATCACAGGTGTTTCCATTATTTTGTCCATCCCCTGTATGTACACACATTAGAACATCATTGATTACATTAGACATCTCCTGACACAGTTGCCATTGCCTGGATATCTGTGCCACAGAACAGACACCAAATTTTTTTGCAATTTCATATACTGATTTAAGAAACAATTCAAGACTTAAGATGGAAAAGTGGAATTAATCTTTAGAGGCTGAAGGGAGGAGAGGGGTGTAGAGAGAGAATTCAAGCAAGAAATTTTATATAACTGAAAAGAATAATGTAATAGATTATATATGCTACTCAATTTTAATTTCAGAACAGGTTGGAGATTGCTTGACTTCGAAACGATGGTTCAGTGGCAATGATCCAAACACAAATACAGAGATTTAAATTATTGTCATTATTTTTTAAAAATCTTCATATACTGTAGAATCAAGTAGTCTGGACAACTACAAATAAGCTTCCCCCACCTCAGTAAACTAGAAATAACTGACTTGGGAACATTAGGGGAAAAATTTTCAAATAATGATCGGCAATATTAAAAAACACAAGATGTGGTTAAAATTTAGGAATACTTGAAAAGATAACAGTTCAGATGTTATTGTTTAGAGAGATAAGATATGAAAGTAAGAGACTATTAGAAACCTACATTTCACTTTATGTAAATAAGCACTCAAAAAAAAATTAAGTTAAATTAAATTCTTTCATTATTTACAAAACCAAATAAACTATCTTAATAAATTTAAAAAAAAAACAAAAAAACTGCTTTTTATGCCTTTTGTACCTTTACAGCTAAATAACACTAGCTATGCCACTCAAACTAATTTTTCAACTGTAAAATGTTTATAACAATCAGCAGAATGTGAGTTGCTAATTTTGAATGTAAGCTAAATCAGCAGTGAAATGAAATATTTGTAATAAAATAACCTACTTTCATAAATTACTTAGCATATGTTTAATATGCTAAGTAATTTATAAAAGTAGGTTATTTTATTACAAATATTTCATTTCACTGCTGACAGTAATCTTAATGTTTTTGCATAACCAACCCTGATGGGAAAAAAGGCAAGTAAGTTTGTTTCCAATTACAAAAAGTGATATTAGAAATTATATTTAATTTAATTCTTCCTTTATTTCATTATTTTTTAAAACAAGAGTCTGTTGCATTTGCAGTATGTTATGTAAAGGTAGTCTTATTCACCACTATACAAAAAAGGATAAAATACTTAATTGGTCATTTTCATACATATTCTGTTTCTAGAATTATTAAGAAAATTGAAAAACTAGATTCATTCATACTTGAGGACAAAGTGCAAAGTAGATGGCAAAATGAAAAATATATGTCAAAGAATTCTGAAATCCAGTATGAAAGTATTTCTCTGTAGAAATACTTTTGTTACTTTTACACTAATAAAAAATATACAGCAAATGTTTTAGAGAATTAAAAGGAAAAAAAAAAAAAAAAAAACATGTCACCATGCTTTCAGCAAATTATAAACAATATATATAACTGATGATGTAATCCAAAATAAAGCAATAGAGCAGAATTAGATTTGTTCTGAGTACTATTTAATTGGCAAAGTACCAAGTATGCAGTTATCAATAATTTGCATACAGTATGTTTTTTTACTATATTTTTGCATGTTTTTAAGTTAAACTTTTTTTTTTATCAGTCAATAATATAAATTTTTCCAGTTCAACAGCTGGAAATTAAATTGCATAATATACAACTAATTGTTGCAATATAAGTTAGGATACATATGTACATGAGTTCTAATCACTTTAAAACTTTGCAAAGCTTTATCTTGTTCTGTTTACTTTAAAGTTTGAAAATCTGCACCGAAATGTAAATTACTAATGGCTTGTTCTTTCTTTTAACTTAATTAAAAAATACACTTCTATTCTGATATTCATTTAATTTAATGAAATATGGCAAAAAAAAGTAAGTGAAATTATTTTAGCATAACAGTTCCATGAAAAATATGCTACTATTATGCTAAAGCAGAGATCGATTTAATTTCCCCGTAAAAAAAATTTCTAAATTGTCTTTTAACTAGTGAATAGATGAGATCTGATCAATATATTAAGGACAGCATGAGAGAGTCTACAATATATGTTTATATTGTAGTACAATATATATGTTTATATTGTATGTTCTCTCTTGACTCATATTCAACACAACAAACTGCATTCTATAATCTTAATCTGGTTGTTGTAAAAGGTAAAGTAAAAGTTGCTTCAGCATATTTAAAATTCTTTAAGAGAGTAAAGGTATCCATTATATTCAGTTGTAAATTGACAAAACAACAGCCAAAACTATTCAAGCATTATAAGTGGCATTCAGAAAGGGAATTCCATTGTGAAAGATGGTAGTTCTATTCAATATCTGCACAAAGCAGTTCCACTGAGGATGATAAACGTTCTGAAAATCTAGTGACTTCCCAAACTAAGGGTATCATTAATTTGAGGTAATTTATGAAAACAAATATGTGGTTTTCAGAAGAGTGGATGAACAAGTGAGTAGCAAACAGAAACCAGTTATTATGAAAGATCTGAACATATCATCACATCTGTCATTCTCACTGGAAGTTCTTTCATGTCTGAATCCAAAAATCATTTAAAGTAGTGGGCACATTCATTAAAAAAAAAAAAAAAAAAACTAACTCTGAAAACCTTTAAATAATTGCTATAAATAATCACAAACACCATCATTCAGATGATGTCAAAAACCGACATCATATCGATGCCAGCTTTGGTTAACTGCTTCAGTCATTTCATTATTTTCTAAATTCATATATCTGTAAATTCGGTTCAGTTTATTTTCTGCTAGCAAGGGATGCACACCTTAAATTAACACCAAATAAAAATTTCTCTTTAATATTATTAAAGACATATTCTCTTATATTTATATATTATAAATATATTTTCTTTAAGATGGCAATTTCCCCTTTTAATAATGCGTTGAAAATATACTGCCATCATTCTGTAATCCCTCATTTTAGCAAATAAAGTTTCAAGACACAGGCAGTGTATTAGGAGAGCTGGTAGAGGAAGGGAGAAAAAAATCTACTCCGATCAGAATCACAATTTGTATAGCTTATTTTTTGTAAAAAACTGCTTGCCAACAGTAGAAAAAGTGAATGAAACTTTCTTGAAATGGGCCATGAAATGTGTCAGATGGTCTAGTAACTTTCACAGATAAGTTAAAGTCTAAAAATACATGGCTGTGATGCTGCAGAGTATGTCAGGTTGTTTTCAAAAAGTAGTCAGTTTTGTTTCTTTGTATAGTTAGATGGTCGCAACAGCTATTATTTGTTATAGTAGAAAAGATGTGGCCATTTATATCCAGATTTTGAGGCTCCATTTGATTCTCAAATAAAGGATCACTTTCACCAAGTGGGTAGATAATTTTGCATGTGTCATCACACAAATAGCTGTTTTTTACATTTATTAATTAAATCAACATTCTGCTTCATTTTCTAATAAAATCATACAGCTTTGATTTTAGTATTAGTAAGAGAAAAAAGATGCAAGGAAGTTATGCTTTTTCTGCATTAATCGATTGTACTCTTTCTACCACCAGAGGGTACTGATCCACTCGCTCCTTAAACCTTACTAGACCATTAATTTCAACTACCCAGGAAGGCAGTTTACTCAACTGGTTGGCAACATGATAATCACATGTAAACTTCTTCCACAATGAGATATGGGAAGGTCAGAGTTAGGTCGGTGATTTTCAATTCTGGATCAGTTAAGAAGTTTTTAGTAATTTTTTAAAAATTTAATTGTGTTCTAAATTTTATTTCATCTTGTATTGTTGTTGTTGGTTTTTTTTTTTTTTTTTTTTTGCACTCACCATGTACCCAGGTTTAGTTTCTAAATTAAGCATTTCTGATTTATGCTTGTCTGAATAAACAGTTGTTGTTAAGGGCTAAAATCCAGAATCACAAATTTATTTCTGAAATTATGGGTAGTATATCTAAATGAACATAAATAGTATCATAAATTAATTATAATGTGATACAAATAACAGTAACAGTAAAATAAGTAGTATCTGCAACTGCTAAATCATAATATTAGTGTTTAAATTACAATAACCAGTAGTGGGAGTTTACAATTTACTGACATTAATAATGTATGACAGTCTAACTAGTTCCATACCGTAAAATTTTTCTAACACAAAAGTTATTCACAACAGTGATACTGCTCATCCTGTTATAATGCACCGTCTCACAGCATCTGTTTCAAGTTATGCACACATTTATTTATCATCCTGTCTGCCATTATGCACGTGCGCGCGCACACACGCACGCACGCACACACACACACACACACACACACACACACACACACACACACACACACATAATAAATGGAATCTTTAAACTTTTGGTGAAAAGTGATTTCTGATATGGACCTGGACACCGAAATGCATGCTCAAAAGGATGATCTGCAGTTATCGATTTATTTAGGGGGAGGGAGAAAGAAAAGCAAGCTAGGCAATTAGCCCTGCATTCATTCTTTAAAAAAGCCAACCCAATACAAGATTCCCCTTACCAATCATAGCATAATATTTACTGATAAAAATAAGTTTTAAATTGAGATAAGTAATGGCAATTTATAGCTTTTATGGAACCCATCCCTGACTGTTATATGCAGGGCCAGCAGAAGCGGGCCTACATTGCAGGTGGGTGCCACTACAAGGTGGGCGCCATTTCGAAGTGTAAGTATGAAGTTTCATTCTTTCTTTAAATTTTTTAAACAAATTAAGTAATAATAATTAGGTAAGTCAATATAATTGCTGCAAATTTACATATTCTGCATAAAATAAATTGCCATTTGTTTGGGGGCACCCATTTCAGCTTTGTACGCAGGCAACATCCAGCCTAGCACCCGTACTGGTTATGTGAAAGTGTGTACATTATAGCATGCATTCTACTATATGCTTTTTTTTTTTTTTTTTTCCCCCAGAACATATGCTGCACATTATAGCAGGATCAGCTATATTTCAAGTTCAGGTAGCCTGGTAATAGTCCTGATTTATGAAAGCAAAAGCAATTGCATAAAAATATTCCAGGACAAACAAGGACATAATCCATAGACATGTTTGGCACTATGTATTTGTCTCTCTGTCTCACATTAAGCATAATGTGAGACAGAGACACAAATACATGGTGAAAAATGTCTGTGCATTCATTGCACAGACAGAAGATGAGAACACCAGTATTAATGTTTGTTTTTTATTGCAGAATACAATAGTACAATATTATCAGTGTTTGTATATTGTAAAATTTCTACTTGCTTTTAATATTGTATACAGTGTGCAGATACAGATTTATGTGCATTTGAATCTGCATGCTATCATAAAATATAGTAATATTCTTATAGTCTCTATCTTGACTCTGACTATGTGGTCATCCTAAGTATAAACAGAAAATTTAGTTTACTTTTATTAAGTGAGCACACAAAACAGTATATATAATAATGTGGAACATGTTTATTATAGGAAATTTATATTTTATTTTACAAGTTTAGAGTAGAGTTAAAGCTGAGTGAGATAAAAATCAAGATTGGGGGGGGGGGGTAAAGGTCACATTTCAAAGATCACTTTGTCTTCTTCTGGGCTGGGATGACTGGTACAAAGCACAACCCAACTGACCTACTTGAAGAGTATAACCAAAGTGCCCTTAACTATGCCCTAAAATGAGTTTTAGCTTTCTAATGTTTTTCTATAAATTCAGATGGAGATGATCAATCCACTAATACAATTTAGTTTACAAATAAAAAATCATTTAACCCTCTGTTGGTCATGCAAATTTACTTCTAACTGACATACACACCTTGGGATCAGGTATGCTGATTTTATAACCTTAAAATCTGCAAGAAAAAATTTAAACTTGTTCACTTTTTGATGCCATTCTTTATTTTCTATCTATTATGAACAAAAATCGTGAATAATCCACTTTTTATATTAAAAGTGTAAATTTTTAATTATTTTTTCAAAATAAAACTCATTTTTTCCATGCTTTAGGCATGTTTTTCTCATGTTGGAAAACACCAACATTTGGGCATTATTTAGAGCCGAACTTGAAAGAAACTAAAATTGAATATCCTGCAATTAGTGGTCCATCACTGAAAGACATAAACAAAGCTAAAGCTAGCCAGTACTTCTGTTGAGAGATGCACAGACCAAACAATAACAATAGTGCACTTCAGTAATTGGAATGGAAAGGTGCAACTAATTTTAACCTCTTGTATTTCAACAGGAGATAACTAATATGCATGAACAAACTTAAGAAATTTCTTTGTTTTTATTATTTTTTTAGGCCAAATTTCTTCAATAAAAATAACAATTAACAGTGCAGACTGATCAGAAACACAACTGAAGAATTTATAAGCTTGCATTGCTGTCATTAATATAGATTTTGTTTAAATTAGAAAATATGGCTCTGGCATAATTTATTCTAGGGTGCTCCCATCAGAGGGTTAAATAAACCTAATACTCAATTAATGTACTCCATGCATTCTTGAAAAACTGGAAGTTAAATGAGCATTAAATTCCCATATAAACTAACTTCACTTGCCAAGATATGTTCCCAAAAATTTGCAAATAATTTGATTTTATGAATAAATACAATTACTGTACGTACTTGATAAACTAATTGTGTTTGAAAACTTTATTCAAAGAAAGCTGACCAGTTGCTTCTTTTCATCTTAAAGAATCTTATAGCAAATGGCGACTTCATGAAGGCCTCTAACTCTAACATTACTGTTTCTTTCAGCATTGGGATTGGAATGTTAACTCCTATTGTCTCTTCTACTTTCATATCATGGTTTCTCTTAAACATTCAAGGTTCAGCTTCTTCAGGGGTACTGGAGATTATCTTCATTATTGTTCCTTTCTTCAAATTTTGTTTGTGTCTGCAACTTAACAAATCATTGGCCTCGAGGTCTTTTCTCATAGTGGATTACTTGATATCTTTCTGGCTTGCAGCAATGTTTCTCACTACCATAAGGATAACTTACTGCCTTCTGACACTGCATAAGGGTTGTTGCTTCCTTGCTATCAGCAGTAGTCTGAGCCACAGTTCTCAAATAATACTGCTTTAAGGTGAAAATGACCTCTCTTGATTCATACTTTTCTTTTTCACCTCAACAATTCTGGAGTACCTTCACTTTGTTTTCTCTTTCACTCAACTGAACTACACAGTAAAAGGCACTTCTACAAGTTTTTGTTACGCTAAAACTATGAAAACTGAGAACATATAACCAGAGCAGCAACATGCTAAAATTTGAGACAGCTAAAATGATACTGAAAGTGAAACTAAAACCTTTATTTTAGTTTCACCTTTTGGATTTATAAGGCACATTAACTTGTAATCGCATAAATAAATTTTCTGTTCATACCCCAGACAATCACAGGAATCAGGTGTGCATAATTACTGTAGTCGTTTACTAGGATAACATCATAGTGTGTTAAAGATGGAAAACCTTACTTAACTACAGTTATATGTGCACTGTGCTGCCACTTTATTAGGTACACCACTGCTGCGCACATAAATGGTTTGTCTCACAACGTTGCAAGTCACATGACTACAGTTGTGGATATAAATGCAGCAGAACAACCTTTCTGGTATCAGTTAAGCGCACAAACCATAGTAAGAATGGGGAAAAGGAGTGATCTAACGGACTTCGAACGTGGCATGGTAGTAGGTGCAAGACGTGCTGGAAAAAGCATCTCTGAAACGGCAGTTCTGAACTTTTCATGCACCAAAGTTTCAAGGGTGTATTGAGAATGGTGCAACGAACAGAAAACATCCTCTCAACGGCACTCCTGTGGAAGAAAATCGCTTGCTGATGAGAGAGGTCAGAAAAGGATGGCTAGAATTGTGCAAGCAAACAGATGGGCCACAATGTCGCACATCACGTCAGAATACAACCTCAACTTTGGTGCGCAGAACAAAATATCACAACGGACCACTAGTTGCACTTTGTCACGAATGGGCTACAACAGCCGACGGCCACATTGATACCTTTGTTATCAATGAAGAACAAGAGAACATGCCTCCTGTGGACACAGCAACACCAGCACTGGACTATCGAGGATTGGAAAACAGTTGTTTGGTCTGACAAGTCGAAGTTCCTGGTGCATTATATTGATGGAATGCTCAGAATTTGGCAAAAACAACATGAATTCATGGAATCCAAAAATCCATGGATAACACTGCATACAGTGTTATGGTGTGGGGAATGTTTTCTTGGCGCACATTGGGTCCATTGATACCCATAGATTCATGTCTGAATGCCACATTGTACCTAAACATCTTTGCTGACCAAGTGCATCTGTTCATGTTGACAGTTTATCTTCAGTTAGATGGTTACTTCCAGCAGGATAATGCACCAGTGCACAAAGCCCGAATCACCATGAAATGGTTCCAGGAACATGACAATGACTTTTCTTTGCTGCAGTGGCCTGCTCAGTCTGCGGATATCAATCCTATTGAACATCTTTGGGATGAGCTGGAAAGGGCTGTTCACTGTACGCCTACACCTCCGTCAAATCTCAAGGAACTGCATGACACACTCACGTCTGCATGGTACTCCATTCCTACAACGTTTTCAGCATCTTGTTCAAAACACGCCTAGACGAATTCAGGCTGTTTTGAAGGCTAAAGGAGGCTCAACATGCTACTAGGTAGTTGTACCTAATAAAGTGGCAGCACAGTGTATGTATATCAGACAAATAGTATCACAGTATGGAATGTATGTATCATCAGATGTATGGTAACAGAGCAATACATGTATTTAGTTTCTATTTAAAATTTCTTTATATACAAAAATGCTTTTTGTTTTCCCTATTTTATTATAAAGGATTTTTTGGCATATAAATATTACATTATATTAGAACTACTACTAATGTAAAAACTTTTAAGTGTTTGGATTTTGTTTGCTGTCTTAATTTTTTTTTTTTTTTTTTTTTTTGTCTACTAGTATAAATAATGTGATGGAACTCTCTCCAGAAGCCTCATCACATACATCTCTAACTCAATGCGTATAATATTCTAAATGCATCAACAGCTACATATGCCTTTATTTTATAAAATATCACATGTTACAACTAAATAGATAAAATGATACAATGCAGTTTGCTACACTTTTGTCAGCAATGCATATTGGTCAATTCTCACACTAAAAGTTTTTTTTTTCTCCATTTTCTATATTTATAATAAAAATTCAATAATTTATTGATCAGGCATGTACACACCAGTCATAGATAAAATTAGGCTGAGCTTTTAAGTTAAGAAACATTTTTTCAATCTAATTTCTGGATACCCTTTTCTTTCACTGCTATTGACTGTAATCTTTTTCTGGTAAATGGCAGTTACCAGAAATTATTTCCTACAGAAAATAGTAGTACTGTTATGCTCTTCAGTGGGGCAAAGAATAAATAAAAAAAGAAGGGGGAAAGAACCAATATTGTTTAAAAGAAAGGATCACTATAGAGATCACGTTTATAATTGCTGTGAAAAGCTCAACAAATAATAAAAGTTTTTCAACAGAAACAAACCAAAACTGTACAGTTACCAGAACAGATGGCATTGCATTATGGTGCTTGTGTCTCACAATCTGAAAGGCAATAAATACTAACAGACTAATATTTACATTATGTACATATTGTTCACCACTCTCTTTCAGTACTATAAAGTTCACTTAACAGTTCACAGGAAGGCGTTTTCAAACTTTTTGCTCTTTCTTCTAATCCTCTGTCCCTAAGGTTTCTTGCTCGCCATATCATACTTTCTCCTGTAAAAAAAAAATAAATAAAACATTAAAATTTAAATTAAAACAGGGAATAAAGATAAAAACATTTTTGAAATAAAAAATTTAAATAGTATTTCATAATAAAGTGATACAGAATCTGATATGTTGAGACATTTCAAGGCAGGCAGAAAAGTAATTCAAACCACCAATATCCAAAGTTACACACAAAACACAACATATCAAATATCTCAAACCATACTTATCATGTTTTAATAATTATTTAGGATGAATGTAAATTGGTATGAAACAAACATATATAAATTTATAATAAAATTTTTTAATGTACAATAAGATGTGAGCATGATCTCCTTTCAGGAAAATACACATTCACAACATATCCTTCTGCTGAAGATAAAAATATAAGCATAAACTATGAGCGGGTTTTGTGAGAAAATATGCCTGCTTTGTAATAAATAGAAAAGCAATAAACAATACTGTTTTAGAAAAGTTTGTTGCTTGGGGTAACACATCAGGAAATTAATTTTATCACAATACATATTAATTTACAATATAATGTTTCTTTTTACACTCCAACAGAATTCATCAGGAGCCAGAGAAGCTTATGCCTTCATTGTAACCAGGACCACAGTTACTGGGGCATGCATTTTTAGTGGCAGCATACAGATTCAATTGCACAATTGTGTATTCATGACTATGTACATTATTACGCATGCCTTTCATTTTTAAAAATTGTGAAAAAATTGAAAATTTGTACTAAAATTTATAGTTCATGAAATTTCTATCTGGTAGATGGTGTCGCTCTTGTGGCACTGTCTGGCTTGCTCGCAAAAACATGATGCCCTCTCAGTCAGTGATAACATGTACTGTGCATTCAATTTGTTTTTTTTTTTTAAATAAAATTTTTTGTTCTTTATACCACCAGTATGCCTGGAAAATAAAAAAAAAAAAAATTAATGAAAAGAATAATTGTGTGCTAAAAAAAACAGAGCACACTATAACCACGGCGGAAAACAGTGGAGATTTCTCACGGTAATCAGAATTTCATGTTTAGGTGTGTATAATTCAACTGTCAACAATTATTAGGGACAAGGAATGAATTATCCAAAAACCCAAAGCCTCAGCAGTAATGAAATTTACAAGTATTACGGAGATGAGGTATAATTAATAATGGATGAGTTGGAAAAATTATAATTTTGTGGTTGGAAGATCGGAATCAGAAACACATGCTCATAGGCTTTAACCTAGCAATGCTAGCACCCTTATAATAACAAAGATATATGGCACATTTGAGTTACCAAACTTTCTTTTTTTACGACAAAATTTTTTGGTTTTTTTGAATTCTGCTTGAAGTATACTAATGCCGCTTGATCTTTTATTGATTTCAATACTTATTAGATGTGATTTTTTATTTTTTTTAATAAAATTTGAAAATGTAAAAATGTGTTTTTACATGTAATTTTCAACAAAATACTTATTAGTTCTGCTGGAAAAAAAAAAAACACTACAATCACAAAACTACATGAAACTAATAGCCACTTCCATTTTCCAATTCAGAAACCCATTCAGAGGATGAAAATTCAAACATAACATGTGTGCATGTTATGTTTAAATCTACATCACGTTGGTCTACTACTCAAAAAATCAAGGGCTTTCAGAGCAGTGTCAAATATTTTGTCAAATAAATAAAGGAATAAACAGATTAATAATATAAACAAGAAACCATTTTACATCAGTAATTATTACAATAATCAAATGTAAAACAAAAAATATTTAATTTCTGTAGCAGACACAACCAACGTGCTAGTTTTAGTTTCAGCAATATTGTTTATGTGATGCTGAAACAAAAACTAGCATGTTGAAACAAAAGGCAAAAATAGTAAATAGTCAAGTACCTGACAGGTTGTTTATATGTATAATTCAAAGTAAACAATAACTGTTCATTCCCAAAACTGCTCAAATAAAAGTTTGCTATATTTAGGTAGGTACTGAAAGTTTCAGCCATTAGTACTGAACCAACAATTAGGAGTATTCTTTGGAGAAGGATCTGTCTGGTCCCCTCATGTATACAGCAAGATTTAGTTAATTTAGGAAAGGCTTTAAGTCTTCATGACAATGTTAAGGGTTAAATTTGGTGAAAGTTCTAGAAGGCATATTTAGTGCTAGTCATGATTGGTTTACAATAACCTTTATAATATTAAGGTGACTAGAAAGGCTGCCAGTGCAGACAAATGATCTAACAATAATGTAACAGTTGCAGCAAAGGACTTTTCTAAGACTGGCAGAAACAGTAATTCATGGGGATGGGGGGGGGGGCAGTTGATGCATGCTGAATTTCAATGTAGACAAAATGGGTTTATACTGGAAAAGCATGAATGAAAGAATATACATTGCTAAAAAGGAGAAGAGTATGCCTGCTTTTAAGGTATCAAAAGACAGGCTAATACCCCTACTGGAGAATGCAGCTGGTGACCTCAAACTTCTGTTGGTCTACTACTCAGAAAATCAAGGGCTTTCAGAGCAGTGTTAGGAGCTTCTACTCCAGCATGTTAGAAGTCTAGTGCTCAAAGTTGGGTAATTTAGTCATCTTTTAAGGATGAGTTTTACAGACAATTTGTTCAAAGGTGTAAATTTACTGTAGCAGTAAGAAGTTGCTTTTCAACATCTTAGTGACTGATAATAATCTAGCACATGCCCCTTTCCTTAATGATTGCCACCCTAACTTCAATATCATATTTTTTGCCATCTAACACACCATCCCTCTTTCCACCTGTAGATCAGGGAATCATTGCAACATTTAAGGCGTACCATTTCAAAGCAGCATGACAAATTTTTGGAAAGATCACAATATTTAAAAGCTGTAATGAACACTGGGGCTGCCTGGAATTAAATTAAAGAAACAAATATGAAATGTGTAGAAACTGTGGAGACAGTGACTAACAACCTGGTTGGAATGGCAAGCAACTGTATTTGGAAATGGATGAAGCTGATGTTCAGGAATCAGGAATTTATTGATAGCTACAGAAAGGAGCTTACCAATCAAGAATCAATGGAACTTATCAAAATAGCAAGAAGATGAAGTCAATCAAATGGAAGAAATGACTGAACAACCCAAAGGGATTAACTGCAAAAATTTAAGTTCAAAGAGGCTAAAAATTTTAGCTTCTTTGAGGAGGCTTTGGCTGTATTTGAAAATCAAGCAGTAATAGTTGCTTGATATGTTCTTCAAGAAAGTAGTAGCAGTACCATCTACATCTTGTTCTATTACTTTTAAAGCCATTCCCTGAAATCTAGGAAACGTTTTCTCAGACTCAGATGACCGTCAGTGATTACTCTCACTTTCTTCTTCCAATTAAATATCACTTATCTTCAAGCAATATTAGTCTGGCAAGCAAAACGTTATTAATACTAAGGTAAGAAAACAGCTTATATGTATTACATCATACATATAGTGTGTTTGGTACTTATAAAGAGTAAAATTTGACTTAGGACCTTTTCAGCATTCCATTTGTAAGTTAAGAACTACCTGTATTAATATTAATAAGGGCAAATCGATGCAAAGAAACTAGGCTTATTCAGCAGAAGCCTTTATTATTATTTGTTTTTTATGAAAAAAAAAAATAAAATAAAAATAATGCTGAATTTTTTGATATCATGAAAATCCATTTCTTTGACGTTCACAGTTTTCACATATGGATTGCTGATGTCAGATAGATAAGCAAATAGGCATTAATGCATTTATAAGCATATCAAAAACATGACAGAGAGCTCCTGACCAAGAAATAAAATCAAGTTAAAGCTGTCTGTGTAAACAGGCAGCAAGTCAGTTTCTTGTTAACTGAACTATACAGAGAGCATGTAAATTCTACATGATGCTGGACTTACCCAGGTTCGGAAAGAAGGTAACTGTTGAGAGTAAGCATGCTATGTTACAGCGTAAAGAAATGTCTATGTATGCAAGTAGCACCATTTACATTGTCTAAAGCAATATTTAGAGCTTGTGCATATTCTTAGGTATGTAAGGGATGGTTGGAAACCTGACAGGTGTTATAGCTGTTTCCTTCAATGTTGACTTGAGAGAGAGAGAGAGAGAGAGAGAGAGAGAGAGAGAGAGAGAGAGAGAGAGAGAGAGAGAGAGAGAGAGAGAGAGCAGCACAGCACAGCAATGTTTCCATGTGATTCATTACAGGTTTTTCAGCTCGCACAACATGCACATTTCCCAGTGAACACACTCTTGTATAGACAATACAAAATGGGTGAAATATGGACTAAGTTGTGGACATTCTAAAATCCAACAACAACCTTCAGTATACAGAGAATACAACAATCCATATGAAATGGTCTGTCAGAAATTTGAATCTAAATGCTGATATCAAAGGGAGGAGAGGGATCATTTGTTTGAATGTATAAACGTTATACATATGAATCAAGGAAGCCTCCAATAGGCATGTATAGGTTGGTCATGACTGGATTTAACCAAGGCAATGAGAAATCAAGGATGCTATCGCTAGGAGCACAAACTTGAAACCCCGAATCAAATTACAATTGGAC
The DNA here is from genome assembly GCF_048544385.1 of Mastigoproctus giganteus. Classification (NCBI taxonomy): domain Eukaryota; kingdom Metazoa; phylum Arthropoda; class Arachnida; order Uropygi; family Thelyphonidae; genus Mastigoproctus; species Mastigoproctus giganteus. The sequence continues at coordinate 198,613,790 of NC_143581.1, forward strand.
AAGTGCACAATAGATACAACAGAGAAAAAGTAAGACATATCTATCTATACCCCTTGGGAGAGGGGAGTGGAGATAAACATGCAATGTAAGCTACTTGTATGTTTTCCTCTCAGCTAGAAGATGAAGAATAGTTTTAAATCAAATATCAATGGTTTGTTTTCCCAAGCCATGACTTCGGGTCAGGGTAAATATTCTTGCACATCTTTGACTATGCAAATTGTTCTTTGCGGTGAGGACAACAGTTATTATGACACCTTGGTTTCTCATTGCCTTGGGCTATTTATAAAGATGGTTATAATTCTAAGATGAGTCCTTAAATTTAACCATCAGAAAAATAGGAGAGGAGATCACTTTATATTTAAAAATATACAATATTTTGTTTAAGCGAGTTTGTCAATTTAAAAAATTACAGTATTAATATAAGGCAAATGTAAGATTTCCTGATATAGTCTCATAGTACTTACTGTAATTCTTTTCTTTAAAACAAGTAGATCGGAGGTTTGTTACATACTCTTCTTCAACTTGAGCTTCTAGCCTTCTAATACTACCTTGATAATCTGATGCAAAATTTTCTTTCACATAGTATGGTACCTTAAGATTGTTAGTTTTCCTCTCAACTGAATATTTACTATATAAAAAAAAGATTATGTTAAAAGTGTTAGTCATTAAATATTTTACAAAGTTGTATAACTGCATGTAGAATGGATACACTGAAAATGGACATGAAAATTTATTACTGAATTTTTAAATAAATGTTGAGAATATAAAATTTTGAAAAATTTAATAATGGCATTTAGCATATGGTATATCACACACACATATATATATATATATATATATATATATATAAATACAGGAGTGGCCAACTTTTTTCCTTCAGCATGCTACATATTTTCAAAATGTATTGCAATCCACCTAGGGACTGATCCACAAGCTGCCAGATTCAACCCCTCTATTTACTAATCCACACCTTGTGCTGCCTAATGTTTTTACTAAATACGTACAGAAATTTTATGCAATGCACTTGTATATAAGTTAACAAATAAATATTTGTCCTTACAGAACCGATGCCATGCAGAGCTTACTAATGCCCCTACATACTGTATTAAATTAAGATTGAAAGGTGGTAAAAAAATATGAACCAATAGGTTCTAAACATAAATTGGGTCATGGTTTCTAATAATAAAAGTGTAATTTAAACTATTGAAAAAATAACATAAAAAACTATTCATTTCAGATTTTTCAAATCAGATGAATAGGTTTTTATGTTATTTTTTTGGGATTGGGAGATGTGCCACTAAGAAGAGCCAATGAGAAAGGCAGCATGGAGGTTGGCTGCTCCTAATATAATCTATTTTAATCTGAATAATACCTAAATGCTAATTGCATTGTGAAAGGATTTAGTGAAATCCATGTATGAAAAGTTAGTGAGGTCATAACAGAATAATTATGAATTATGAGCAAATACAGAATATAAGCTGCCAGTAATATCAGCATTAATAGCAGGTAAAGGCAGATCCATGCAAGAAAAGCAGGCTTATGCAGTAACATCTTTAAAATAAATAAATAATAATAAAAACATGGAGTGACAAATGACACATGCTGACAATACCACCTTGCCCCAGAAACAATCCAGCACATCACCACAGGATGAAGGGTAATCACCCAAATGCGGTACACTCATAGGCAACAACCAGGTTGCCAAGATAATACATTAGAAGCTAGCAGAGAAATACCAAGAAAAATACAGTATATTCCAGTGAATGTATTTAATAACACAATAAATACAATAAGATACAGTAGAAGCTTTCAAGGCTGTTATTATTATTAGTAGTTGATAAAGAGGCTCGACAGCCTTGAAAGTTTCTACTGTATCTTACTGTATTTATTGTGTTATTAAATACATTCACTGGATTATACTGTATTTTTCTTACCATGGACCACAGTACACCAGGCCCTTTCGTGACAAAGAAATACTGGTTGATCAAAGAAAGTATACTGTATTATAGGTACAAATCTCAGGCCGTACTAGAGATCCCTACCCACAAGTTGTACTGGGACTGCACAATAAGAACGGGCAAGATGATCCCACACAACAAACCAGACAAATCCTCAATGAGAAGAAGGAAATGATTACCCACATGATTGACATAGCAGTGCCCAACACTAGCAATCTCCAGAAAACCTATGCAGAAAAGATCAGGAAGTCAAAGAGATGTAGCACATGGAACAAGTAACGACCATCCCGATCACCGTGTCAACCACTGGCATGGTGCTACAGAGCCTACACAAGAACCTAGCAGCAATAGGCCTCCCAGAGAACACATAAGAAATCACAGAAAGCAGCAATCCTGAACACCTAAAGGATAATGTTCTTTGACCAATAATATTAATCAGACTTAACAACATTGGTGTATTTGGGCCGGAACACACCAGAACAACATTCCGGTACTTTTTTCTAAATGTTATAATAGAAAATCGTTAAATTCATACACCTAATATTATGAAACAATGGCATAATCAAAGGGGAGGGAGAAATATCTATTTTACCCATTGCTACTAAAAATATATATTAATAGTAATTTTTAAAATTAATAGATTTCTTTAAAAATTTATTTAAAAACAAAAATATAAATTTCACAATGAAACTTGAATGTTTCTTACTAAAGTACAATGTGTTAGATCCAACAATGGCAAGTTTCTTGTTTATTAAACTACACGGTCCTTCATTAGAATTATGGAATCCAAATTTTTATGTCCGAACTTGGTTGTGGTTTCATTGTTCTGCTGTTGACCAACAAACAATAAAGGGCAGTCACATGAGAATACATAATCAATCCTGTATGGGAATTTCTATGATTCTTCTGAACAGTATTTTTTATATTATTTTGGAGTTTTTGTTTTCGTTTTTTTTTTCTTTTTTTTTTTTTAAATTTTTTGTCTTTGTTTTTTACTTTTGAAATTTTTATTTAATAGTTATAAATGAATACTGAACAAATATTCTAATTTTTGACTTATTTATTTTTGCAAATGAAAAAAGCATAGGTAACTATTTGTAGTTAATCGACAAGTGTTCCGGTACTATGGTACCAGTACCTGCCACGGGATGTGTGTGTGTGGGGGGGGGGGAACCCATGAGAAGAAGAAAAAAAGAAAATAATGTAACGTCAATGAAATTTTTGGAATTTCCAGATTATCAAATCAATCACACATTACTGTGATATTTATTTTTACACAACTTTAATCATATTGGATATGAGACTACAAGTCTTTCCAAAGAAAGATCTCATTAAAAAAAGGTCTTCAATGAGAGATGTGGGTTGACTTATACAGAGAGTACAGGACTGTATTTATTTATTACATAATCTTAAATCTAGGAATTTGCTGCTTAAACATTATATTACTATGCAATATTAATTTACATACTATATTTATTCTCTCTACATTAGCATTAGTTGAGGCATATGATGCAAAAAAGCAAGCTTATAGAGCATCAGCAAAAAAAAAAACAAACAAAAAAAAAAAAAACAACTTTCCCATTTCACACATCCGGTCACTCCAGATGTTTTTCTAGTTCAGCCTTTATTTAAAGTAGTTGTTCCAGCAATCAACTACCCACTAGCTAAAGGCAAACTTCTGCACATCTATTCTACGACTGTCTTTCCTCAATTTGAATCTATGCCCTCTCAGGTTCTTAATCTCAGCAAGTGGAAGTATCCCATCAGATTTGAGCCTGCTCAAACCATTCAAAGCCTTGTACACCTCAATCAGATCACCTCGCAGGTGCCTAGTCTCCAGATGCTGCAAGTGACAGAATTTAAGCCTCTCCTGGTAAGAGAACCCCTTTGTTCTTCTCACCAATCTTGTTGTCCTTCTCTGTACTTGTTCTAGCAACTTTACATCCTTCCTAAAATGAGGTCTCCAGACTTGTACACAGTACTCAAGGACAAAACTCCATGACTTGCTCTAGTAGCCAGTCTGCACTGCTCAGAGAACTTCATATCTGACTGCACAATTACCCCCAGGTATTTTTCGTTCTCCACCTCCCTGAGTGTAGTACCACACAGTTGGTACATTTCTCTTGAGTTACTGCTACCCATATGCAATACTTTGCATTTGGCAATATTAAACTTCAGTTGCCATTTCTCAGCTCATTTACCTAACTTTTCTAGATCATGTTGCAGTAGCATACTGTCTTTACTATCATTAACAACCCTGCCAACCTTTGTTTCATCTGCAAACTTGGACATTAAGCTTAATGTATCTTCATCAATATCATTAATACACAAAACAACAATGGCCCAGCACTGAACCCTGGGGGACTCCACTAATAACATTAGTCCATGTAGAGTAGTGTCCATTTATTACCACTCTCTGCTGTCTCCCACTCAACCATCCCTTTATCCATTGCAGCAACTTGCATTTAATGCCATACTGCTCCAATTTGTACAGCAATCTTGTAACTTTAAACAACACATGTAACTATAAACAAAATTATGCAAAACCTTTTTTGTCACAAAAATGATATATTGGTGTCTATTTTTTCAATCTTGGACAAATACAATGTTCTAGAATGTAACTCCTGCAGTGTAGCAATTATATTCCAGAACAACAATTCAATAAAAATTAAATACTACTGAATATAGTTCTGAATGCCATTATCCATAAGCCACATTACAGCAATTTAAAACAGAGTTAAAAGAATTGATGTTATACTTACACTGTCTTGGCTAAACTAAAAGTTGGATCTGATATAAAGAAACTGCTCATCAGTGAGAGACAAACAAGGAACACAATTGGCATCATCTGAAGAAGTGCACTATATCCATTTTGATGCTAAGAGAAAGAAAAAAGCATTTTAACCGAAACCTTGGCAAAAAAAAATTTTGATTAGCTCAAGTATTATAAAAAGCAGTCTTTAACTAATAATAGAATGAACAATTCAAAATATTACTACTAGGGCTTACAATACCAGTCAAAATCTTAATACCAGTATTTCGGTATTTTTAATTTATGAAACCGGGATACCGGTATTCCAAAAACAAACGTGTTTCTCAATTAATTTTGATGACAATTAGGTGCAATAAAGTAAGGAAAAAAACAAGTACTGTAATTACCTGAATTCATGTTTTAAATAAACTTTTATTGCAATAATAAATATTCTGAAAAAAATCATTAAAATACAGTTATTCTAAAAACAAAAAAAAATACATATTGTTACTGCAAAGTTTAGTTATGTTTAAGCATCCACACTGTGCGAATAAAGTGAGCTCTTAAGAAACACAAGCAATAGTAGGATTGTTTAAAATGGATCTAATTTTGGTACATACATATTTGATTAGCGGCAGAAAATGCCCTTTCGGATTCTATTCTGGTACTATTGCACTGATAATTGTAGACGATCTCAGTCCATATTTTCTAGGCTTTGAACCTTTTTAGCAAAAATAGTTAAAAGTATTTCATTAATTTCCGACTCAAGTTCATCTTTTAAAATCTCACTGGAGTCAGGCAATTTCTTATTTTGGAAAGAATTTGCGGAACACTGATGTTCTGTTCCACATTGGTCTTCCATGGTTAAATTATGTTCATCATTTTCTGAAGGAGAAAGGCGTTTTATTCAGCGAAGTATAATTTTCACTATAGTATCTTTACTGAGTCTGGGAGAGAGCAAAGAGTGGGGATAAGGAATAAAGAAGAGAGCAAAGAGTGCAGTTAAGGAATTCTTCACATATATAAATGCCAAGAACAGAAGGACAAATCAGATTGGACCCTTATGTAATGGACGTGGGATAGTATTAGATAGCATAGCTGAAGTTGCAGATGAACTCAACAGTTACTTTACATCGATGTTTACATAAAAAAAACCTTTGTGTCAATGAGATATTATGGAAGTGAATTTGAAAAAAATGTAATTACTGATGTTGAAATTTCAAATGATTATTTAATGAGAACTTTTGTGCCTACGGGCGAGTAAGGCTCCTGTTGTTGATGGCATATACCCTATAATTTTAAAGGAGGCGACAAGTGAGTGCATTGAACCATTAAGCTAGTTATGAGAGCATCACTGGACTCAGGAGAGATTCCATTGGAATGGTGTAAATTGGAACATAAAGGCGATTTTAGGAGTGTAACAGGATATTACCGACCGCCCAGTCTAACTTCAGTAGTAGGGAAAATCATGGAGGCAATGATCAAGGGTGGAATTCAGGATCATTTAGATTGAAATGGAATTCTGTAGGATACACAGCATGGTTTTGTAAAGGGAAAATCATGTTTAACAAATCTGGTTAGACATTTTGACAGGTCACTCGTGAGCTGGATTTAGGGAATAGTTTCGCATTGTTTATTTGGATTTCAGCAAAGCATTTGACTCGGTCCCACATGAGTGGTTACTTTATAAGTTGGAGCAGGCTGGAATCATTGGTAAAATGCTTAGATAGATAGTACACGATGATTTTAGGGCACCAGGCAGAGGGTTGTGATAAATGGTTATTCCTCAGATTGGGTTAATGTAAGAAGTGGGGTTCCCCAAGGATCATTATTGGGACCACTGTTGTTTTTGATTATCTTAAATGACATCTATGAAGGGATGGAGGGCATGAGGTCTAAACTTGCAGATGATGTAAAGATCAGTAGAGTAGTTAATGATGGCCGCCAAGCAGAGCTTCTTCAGAGTGACCTAGATAGACTTCCGGGATGGTTAGAAAAGCGGCAGCTATGCTTTAATTCAGCAAAATGCAAGGTACTTACACCTGGGGAACAGCAACCCCAGGTGTTGTAGCTTGCAAACAGTCTAGTAGTGGTATCAGTCTTGATCCTGAATTAGAAATTTGTTATCTCTTTAAAATGACAAATGCTTAGAAGTTGACACGAAAAAAAAAAAAAAAAAAATGCATATAGTCAAAATCTATAGTGACACAATCACCAACTGCATTTACTGTGAGAATACAAAGTACTGGTGAAATTCCTACCTGATTAATGAAAACATCTATTGTTTATGAATTTGGTAATAATGATTATGATTTTTTTGCTGTTATTACTGGATAATTGATAAATGGAGCCATACTATATGAACAACATACATGGCAACCCAACGGAAACAAGAAATAAAATAAAATAAAAAAAAAAAAATAGAAGCAACATTTCTATCTGACCACTTGATTTACTGATTACCCACATGATTGACATAGCAGTCCATTTGGATATTGAAAGATCCAAAAGGAGCTGGATCTTTCAATAGCAGTTGATAGCTTGGTACCTTAGAAAGGATCTAATTGAAGTTTATAAGGCTCTTAGAGGGGATAGTAAAGTGAATGAAAGAAAGTGAAATTTTTGTTATATTAAATGATACTCAAACCAGGGAATAAATTGAAATTAAGGGGAAGGAATTATAAACCAAATTTTAAGAAGTTTTCTTTAGTTGGCATATTTCAGTTAATTTGTTTATTGTTCAATGCTGTTATTAAAAAAAAAAAAAAACCACCCCAGAAATAGACTCATTTCTTACATGACCCTTATCCATCCTATTAAGACTGTAACTTGGAAAGCAGTGTTTGATAGGAATGGAGGAAATACAGGAGTACTAATACAGTGAGGCCCAGAACAGGCTGAAAAACCATGGAAAAAGACCACTGGAATTACTGAAGAACTATGAACATGTTAAGAGCATGCCAAAACTAGTCAAATATTCCAACTAATCCTGTAGAAAGCAATGCTAGCCATGAAAAAAATATAAACTTTTGTATTAAGAGAGAAGAAATGCAAATGAAAATCACTGTGATGTGGAGTGATGATGTGTGGCCTTGTTGAGTATAAAAAGTGCACAGGATGTTCGATTGCAGTAATCTAAAGCCAGAATTGGAGAAAATGCATGCCATATCAGACTTTAAAAAAGATCTTACCATGGGTGCACGTTTAGCAGGAGCCACGATTCAAGAAACAAAAGACATAACTGGTTTCTCTAAAGCATCCATCTCAAAGGATTTTAATGACTGGAAAGCAAGCAGTCCTTCCTCAACTCAAAAGCATAAACATGGCAGAAAAACAACATTTCAAGAGCAAAGCCATCACATACTCTAAGGAGGACTGCACAGAAATATAGGAGATCCAGTGCGCAGCAAACAGAATGGACAGTGGAACAACAAAACAGGTGATCAGACAAATCATAGTACACTTTGTTTTGCACTGATGGTAGGCAGAGAGTGTGGCAAGAACTTCACGAAGTGATGGACCCTGATTGCATTGTTAAGATAACCCAAGCATCTAGAGGTGGTATCATGGTATGGTATGGTATGGTATGGTATGGTAAGGGGAATGTTTTGTTGATACAGACTGGGTCTGTTGATGCTGGTGAAAGGGCAAATTTCATCCAGGAAGTACCTAAATTTTATATCAGAACTACCCTACAATGTTAAAGAAGCATTGCAGGATCATCTAGACAAGACTTCAGTTATAGCTCGGACACAGCATGGGTTAAGGGGGAATATCTTGTCTGACCAATTTGACTGGATACTATGATGTAGTCACAAAGGAACTGGATGCAAAGAATAATTTTGATATATATTTGGATCTTAGAAAGGCTTTTGATACTGTTGCACATGGAAGATTGCTGAACAAATTGGAGGAGTGTGGCATTGGAGACAAATTGCTGCTATGGATAAAGGGATGGTTGAGTGGGAGAAGACAGAGTGGTAATCAATGGACACTGCTCTTTGTGGACTAATGTTATTAGTTGAGTCCCCCAGGGTTCAGTGTTGGGTCCATTGTTGTTTTCTGTATTTATTAATAATATTGATGATGGTATATCAGGCTTAATGTCCAAGTTTGCAGACGATATGAAGGTCGGCAGTGTTGTTAATAACACTAATGACAGTACGCTGCTGCAACAGGATCTAGTAAAGTTGAGTAGATGGGCTGAGAGGTGGCAACTGAAGTTTAACATTGATAAATGTAAAGTACTGCATATGGGAAACAGTAACCCAAAAATAACGTATCAACTGTGTGGTACTACACTAACAGTGGTAGAGAATGAAAAGGACCTAGGGGCAATTGTGCAGTCATATATGAAGTTTTCTGAGCAGTGCAAATGGTCTGCAAGAGTACCTCATAGTGTCTTGTCAATGATATACAGGAATTTTTCTAGAAGGGATAAGGAGGTGATTATCCCCTTGTATAAGGCAATGGTAAGGCACACCTTGAGTACTGTACACAGGTCCGGAGGCCTCATTTTAAGAAGGATGTAGAGCTGTTGGAACGAGTACAGAGAAAGGCAACAAGATTAGTGAATGGAACGAAGGGTTGCTCTTACAAAGGCTTAAGTTTTGCAGATTAGTGTTTGGAGACTAGGCACCTGCGAGGTGATCTGATTGAGGTGTTAAAGCCTTGAATGGTTTGAGCATGCTCAATGTAGATGGGATTCTTCCTCTTGCTCAGAATAATCGCCTGAGAGGGCATAAATTCAAATTGAGGAAAGACAGTTGTAGATTTGATGTACAGAAATTTTCTTTTAGCCAGTGGGTGGTTGATTGCTGGAACAAACTTCCATCTGTCATTGTGGAAGTTGATAGCTTAAACAGGTTCAAGGCAGAACTGGACAAACATTTGGAGTGAGTGGATGGATAAAATGAGAAGGGTCTGTGTGTGTTTTTTTTTGGCTGATGCTATATAAGCTTTCTTTCTTGCATCATGTGCCCTTTCTAATGCTAATGTTACACTTTTATTCTGAAAGTGACGGCCACTTTATGGATGGCAATGCAACAGTACATCATGCCTGAATTGTGCAAGTACAGTTCAGAGAACATGACATGGATTTCCACCATCTTCCCTGGCCTCCACATTCAACTGATCTCAGTCCTATTGAGAATTTGTGGAATATGCTGAAGAGTGCTATTTGGCAACACAGTCCTTTTCCTTCAACTTTGTCACAGCTACGTGATATTTTGCTGGAAGAAGAGTTACAATTAGACCAGAATGCACTAAAACACCTTATAAAATCCATGCTGTGCCACACACTCACTGTTATTCGAAACAAAGGTGGCCCAATTTGATACCGAATAAAGGTTAATATATAATTTTTTGGAAGCAGATCTATGTCAGGGTTACTGAGAGATAGAGAGAGAGAGCACGCGCATACTTGTACACTAATGCTAGGAGTAGTGATTATTTCAACAAATACCAGTATAACAGAAATACAGAATCAGAAACATGATGTCATTCTGATATAAGGGACACAAAAGTACTATTTTTTAATTTGGAAACACATTGATTGAAGAAGAGCATATCCACAGATGAGAAGTGCCATGATATTACCAAGTCAGTCTGGTGTGAAAATAATGAAATTTCCATTTGTTCCGAGACAACCAAAGCCTGAAGAACCTCCTAGTCTCAACAAATAAACAAAATAGAGAGCAAAAATGGGACTGGGGCTACAAACTAAATGAGCATGGCAGGTATAATGGCAATTTATAAAGACAAATAAAGTAGAAAAGCAGATCTAAATCACCATACTGCCACAAATGCATTATACTGCTACTTATTGCCTACCAGTTTACAGGTCACTTACACAAGCAAAGAACAGCTAATTATATGTCTGGATACATATATGTCATGTTTTTAACATGTTTGCTTTGTGCTAAAAATAAACAATGCTTCCCTATTTAGAAGTACTAGCAGGAATTAAATATTTGGTAAGAAGTATTAATATAAATAAACTTAACCAATTCACATGAAATAGTATAGTTAATCTATTTCACATGAATGTCACGATTTCTCAAAACTTTGAGCATGCTATAAAAAATTGTCTTTACTGTATAAATTTTATAGTAAGAGTAAAATTATCAATTACAGATTATAATATAAGCCAGATTAATACTGATCACTGCACTTTTTGTTATAATTTAATTCTCCTAATTTATATTTATGATTGAAAAAACATAAACAAAAAAGATGATCTACAAATTGTCACATTGTTTTAAAACTCTTTTAGTCATACCTCTTGGTGTGAATGATTGTTTTCCCTAAACTGATACCTTCTCTGTGTTCTCCTCTGATATGAAGGAGCTGTTAAAGAAAATAAGAAAAAAACAAGTTAGTTGATGTAAGCAGTGTGTTATGTTTCAGGCATTAGTAAATAGTAACAATGTGTGTATAAATACACACATAAAAACATGACAAAAAGGCAATGCCTTTTATGTGCATTTGCCATATTGCTCATACATTTCTCCAATCAGCACACAGCAACAAAAGTAATATCCAGTACATCAGTTACAATGTATGGCGTATGGCCAGCCAATGTGATATGCATGAAAAAAATAAATAAGCGCCAGATATCTACTGGTCCCATTTTAATGAAATTTGGGAAGGCCAAATAAATTGTTCCTAAGGACCAAATATAAAAATTTTATGAAAATCCATTAGGAGTTTGGTTATTATACCGACAGACAGACAGACAACCGGTGAAGACAATGGATGCTTTACTCACATATGCAGAGCCAGAACTAGGCAATCCTATGCACGGGACAATAGTGTTATAAGTACACCCCCATTATGTGCAGGTAGTCAATCTTTCAGTAGCGTACCTAGATTGTTGACACCCGGGGGTAACGTCTTTTTTTTTTTTTTTTTTGGTAGTTGTTGGCGCATCGGCTTCTGTGGCCATAATGCACCTCCCAAGGTTTTTGCAGTACTTTGATCCAAGCCCGAAGCGGGATTCGAACCCGCGACCTTTGGGTTGCCAGGCAGGGGTGCTTTACCCACCTGGCTAGCCGGGTCGGCATAACGTCTTCCTGGCGCCCCTGATTGTGATAGATAATTCCTTCAGTTTGTGCCCCTGAAGCTTGGCACCCGGGAGAAATTCTCCCCTTGCCATGTTCCTGCAATCTTTATTAATTTATAAAAATTACTATTGTAACAGTCTACGATTTGCATATATTTATTAATAAAATAATTTAAATAATACAACAAATATAACAAAACAAAAATATCCAAGAAAAGAAACTTACAAATATTCATTTATATCTATAGAGAATTTGTTTCTGTATAAACTACAAAGAAAGTACATATACAGTAACTACAAAAAAATTAGAAAACCAGATAGTTTATGTTTATATATCTAGTATAAAATCACAGAAACAAAATAAATATTGCAAAATATAGTACTTTTAACATTATAACCTAAACTAAAAATATGCAATGAAAGTGTATTATTTTAATTGAATTTTTTGTCACGTTGAAGGACCTTTCACAAGAAGCTACTATTACAGACAGGGTAAGAAAAATTCATAGTGCTATTTCTATATTAAGATAAGATTCTATTAGACAATACTCATGAAAGAATTGGAGAAGTTGTAAAGGGGATTACAGATTTTATATCCTGCAGATAAAACATGATTTTTCAAATATCTGTTGAAATATCAACAGATATTTGAAAAATTGTTTGTCCTCCAGTGGTTAGCACTGGAGGAAAAAATCAAAAATGAAGCAATTTTAAAATATATAACTGGTCGAATGCACCCTTAAAATGCTGCACCTGGGGCCCTGCTCGACCCGCCATAGTTCTGGCTCTGCACATATGCTTAAAGGCCTAAAAATGAAATCTAAAAATGTAATAAACAAGCTATGTAATCTTAAAAGAGAAAATTCCGAACAAAAATCAGAAATATACAAATGTAAAAATGTCAATTTTTGTATCCTACATGCATTCATAATTGTCTGGAATGATAACCTGTAAGGTGATGGAACTGTTTTTAGTATGCAGTATGCTAAGCATTCAATTATTTTTGGATGCAGTGTGCACGCACACACACACACACGCAGAGAGAGAGAGAGAGAGTGCCCATATTAGTCTGATGAAACTTTTGAAAGCAGAAAGAGATATTTAAATGACACACAGAAGAATATCTTGGAATGACATACAGTTAAATGAATTCCTAATAAAATTCAGGCCATGAGGTGTCAATGGCCTTTAAAATTCTAAAGCAGATTGCTCAACTGCAGGAATTTAGTTTAAAAAAAAAAACAACAACCACATTATTTTCATTTTACCAGTTGAATATTATTCTTCTGGTAGGCAATAAGTGATCCACAGAGGCATTCTTATGATGGCTGTAAAGGTCACATATGTAAGCAAAGAAAAGTTACATATAAGTCTCAATACATGTATTAGAACATGTATATGATACATGCCTAACTGACAGGTTGCAATAAGTCAGCTTCCTGCATTGGCATTCCTAGATACATTTTGTATAGTTGATGAAATGGTGATTTTGATACAGTGATTACCATATATCTGAACAATGCAGAACTGGTGCATGCACAGCTTTCATATTTAATTAGCTTTTTTAAAAACAGAACAGAATGAAATTCACCTATGTACACCTATGTTTTACTTCATGTATTTACAACTGTGGTGCAAAAATGGATCTATATTTACAATAAATTCTTACCAATTCAGACTTACTCAGACTGCCTTCTTTTTTATGTATGTATCTTATTTATAAAGAATGTAAATCTTTCATAAACAAGAATTTATTTATTTGATTCATTACTTTATAAAAGAAATAAAATTATTTAAAAGAAAAAATAGAAAAACATTATAAGAACATTAAGGCATGAAGAACAAAATGAAGATACAATACAAAACATTTATCCAACAGAAAATTTCTACTTTTTTTTTCAAAAAATGACACTATGGTTCAGAAGAAACTGTGTACACTTCATTAAACTTATAATTCTCATTAACATTTAAGACATTAAATTTTATTTTTTTTTTAAAATTCATTATTTGTGTTCTATTTGACTTGAACTCTTTGCATTCCACTTTCACATTATTCACAATTCTATATTAGAAAAGAGAATTTATATGTATGCACTACTAGTTTTATATGCTACATACTCATACATTACTTAATGAGAGTTAAGAAAATCTTGGAAACTCGTTATAAATAAATAATAAAAATAAATTTTCTGTTTATACTCCGGGACGACCAAACGGTCAGAGGAGTTTACAAGATACACAGAATACAAGAAACAGCATCGTATTCAGCAGTCACGGGCTTGAACCCCGGTCACTCAAGGCATGTGTACTTTGCACCTGCGCGCCTGACCACTAGGCTACGGTTTTCTTGTGTTATATGTATTTTTTTTTGCACATCTATTATATTTCCTTCCTCAAATATACATTGTGGGCAACAAAGAGCCCAATTTGAATATTCTGTTAGTTAATTCTAATGTACTACCCATTATTCGTGTTCCAACCCATCCATAACCCTTTTCAACAGTGAGTTTGCCACACAGAGGGGTATCCATCACAATGAATTTTTGGTAGTGGAGCAAGTTTTCTTTGTGGAATTTTAAAATTTTATAAAAAATTTAAAATTTTTACAAAAAGCTTTAAAATATTAATGTGTTATTATTTTGACTTTATTGTCTAAAACAAGAGCAAATCTGTTGTCAAAAATCAAATTAAAATGTAAAAAAATGTAAATGAAATGCTCTACATCTATTTATGTATAATTTGATTTGGTTTGATCAAATTCTAGATCTGAATTTCACATAAATTTTTCAATTTCAGCTTCTGTAAGCCCAAATCAGACAACTGAAGTCAGCAGTCTCTGATTTTCAAAGCTATTTTCATACAAATACATTGTTTGATTTTTTTTTTTTTTTTTGCTGTTAAGACTTTGCATTATTTGCAAATACTAATACAGGAACTCCCTGACTTACGTAATACTCCACTTATGGAAATTCGACTTTACATAAGTTTTTGCCAGTCGGTGCAAACTTAAAAAAAATCGTGGAAACGTATTTTGCATCCCATAGGAATAAATGGACATATCGTGAAAATATCGTAACGTGAACCCAATAACACACCTTTTTTTTTTTTTTTTTTGTAATTCATTCAAAAGTCCTTGTAGGTTGAAAATTTCTCTATATTACTAAGCTATTTATCTCTCTAAAAGGTCATATTTATAATGGAAATTGCACTACCCTTTCATCGTTATCATATGTTCCCGTTATAAGAATCAATTTTGAACACCTTTGCGATATTTTTCTAAAACACATTTCTGGATGTCACGACCAAAAAACAATTTGCACTTTCCGGTTTATTGGGCTTTTCTGTTAGTGCATCTAATTATAAGCGGGTAGCAAACTCGATCTTATTGCATTTGCGATAATACTGATAACTGCAATTGTGTGGGGTTTTACGCTGTTATGGTGAAATGTGTTTCCCCTTAATTGAAATCTTCAATTATATAAAAAACAATTTTCAGAAACTTCTCTTCATTCCTATTTACGTATTACAATGATGAAGGGAAAGCAACCAATGAAAAGTGCAAGTGGTGGTAGTGCCAGGAAATGAAACAAAATTGATTTAGAAATGAAGATGAAAATGATTAAGTACGAAGCAGGACAAAGTTTGTCATCTATTGCAAGGGAATTAGGTCTCGCTGCTTCAACAGTGAATACTATTTTAAAGGACAGTGTGTGTATAAAAGAACATGTCAAAGGATCAACAGTGATCACAAAACAGCATTCAGGTGCTATACTGAAGATGGAACAGCTGTTAATAATAAGGATGGAAAATCAGATTCAGAAGCGAGTGCCCCTGAGTCCAAGGCCATTCAAGCAAAAGCAACAAGTATTTATAAAGATATTAAGGATAAGTACAGTGAACCTCAACCCAAGCTCGTGGAAAGCAATGGGTGGTTTAATAGGTTCAAGCATCGCGCTGATTTCCACAAGGTTAAAGTATGCGGTGAAGTCACCAGTGACAATTCTGCAGCTGCAGAGAAATTTTGTGATGTGTTGGAAAAAATTATTGATGAAGGTGGCTATTCAATGCAGCAAATTTGTACCGTTGATGAGACTGCTCTGTATTGGAAAAAAATTCCAGATCGAACATACATTGGCAAAGAGGAAACTACAATGCCAGGTTTCAAGGCTTCAGAAGATAGGGCCACGCTCTTGCTTGGGGCTAATGCAGCGGGAAATTACAGATTAATACCACTGTTTGTGTGCCATTCTGGAAATCCTCGTGCATGGATAACAATATCTCTCTTTGAGGATTGGTTTAAATGCTGCTTCATTCCTGAGGTTGAAAAATATTGAAAAGACAATGACGTTCCTTTCAAGATTTTGCTTCTATTAGATAATGCTCCTGGACATCCTACGAACCTAGATGATTTCAATTCAAACGTGAGAGTCATATTTCTACCGCCAAACACGATTTCACTCATCCAACCTATGGATTAGGGTGTTATTTCGAATTTAAAAGCATACTATTTATGCACATTTGCTCAGGCATTAGATGATGAGAAGTAGTAGAAGCAGTCTGCAGTAGACAATGAGAAAAATTTTACGTTGAGACTTTTGGAAATCTTACAATATTTACCACGTCATCTTAAACATTAATAAGGCCTGAGCAGAAATTATTAAAAGTTGTTTAAATGACGCATGGAAAAAAATATGCCCACGGCACGTAAAAGGCTTCGAAGGATTTGAAAAAGACAAATCATATGAAAAGGTTACAGATAAGATTGCAAAGCTACTTCAGTTGGAGGTTGATGCCAAAGACATTGAGGAGTTAATAGAGGAAGAAGAGAAGGAATTATCTAATGAAGAACTTATTGACTTGCAGACAGCGATAGTGAAAGAAGAAAATGCCGATGAAGCTCAAGATGAACCAAATGAGGAGCCGAGATGTTTCATCACCAGAGAGATGGCCATGGCATCTCATGAAATTGTATGGGTAATGGCAAGATTTGAGAAGATGGATCCTGACAGTGAACGACTCTTAAAAGTTAACAGAGGGGTGAATGATATGATTGCTTGCTACAAAGAAATCTACGATGAAAAGAAAAAAGCCACTGTCCAGTCATCCATTAATATGTTCTTTCATAAGATTGAGTGGCTGCCCCCTTCTAAATCTCCACAGCCCTCAACCTCCGCAGTGGCATACTTACCAGCTGAAGACGTCAATTCTGGCAACTATGCTCGAGGGGTAAAACTTACTGACGTTATGCCTGTCTCCTCTCTTTTTTTATAAATTTGAAATTTTTTTAATTTGCAAGCTTTTGTATTTTTCCTGCTCATGAGATAAAAAATTGAATAAATACAGTAAATAATTCTATTTACATGTTCATCGAACATTTCTGTTTTGATTCAATCAATTCAGTGAGCACAGTTGCAAGTGCTGCACAAGCATGGGGGAAATTCCGACTTACGTAGCATTCCGTGGAACGCAACCCTTAGGTAAGTCAGGGAGTTCCTGTATTAGTATTAATATTCACACTAGTGCAGACTCCAGATTTGTACAATCAGTAGCTGATTCAAAGAAAAGTAACACTGAAAGCAAAAGAGAAAATCTAGATTTTTTTTTTTCATGAACAGGAAGCAAATATTTGCAATATGCTTATGCCAATACAGCTAGGAAGTAAGGTTTATTTCCAATAAAGATATGTGATCTTGTCTAGAGATCTAAGCATTATAAAAGATGAGCAGCATCTTTTATAACACTCAAATTTGCAAAGAAGAAGCTGCCATTCAGATGGAAGGAGCAGATTCTTTTGTTTTGTGTGAAGTATAGTGAAGACAAGACTAAGTTTTAAAAGTTTGAAGTTAAAATTTTCTTAAGTTTTCTGAAAAATTAACTGGAGCAATTTAGTTATTCGTGGTGGTGGATATTCAGAAAGTTGAAACTTTTACATAGAAGTTCGTACAGAACAGGTTCAACTTGAAGGTGAATGTAGTGCATTATAAATAACTATAAAGAGGATTCACAGTCAGTAGAAGGAGGTCATTAATATACAAGAGAAAAAGAACTAGAACTGAAGCTTGGGAAGTGAGATTTAGCATTAGTGAGAAGTTATGAGCATTAGTGAGAAGTTATGAGACAGAGAGCCATCTACCATTACTCTCAGAGAGTAGCTGGAGAGAAATCTGAATACCTCCAAGTGCAAAAAACAGGAGGGAAACCATAAGATGAAAGCTTATTTAGAAGATCTTCATTCCAAATAAATTCCAAAGCCATGGAGATGTCAAGAGTAACTGCCTGGATTTCACTGAACTTTTCCATAAAATCTGTTCAAATATGAGTGGTATATGCCAAGATATCAACAGTGAATCAATATTGAAAAAATGCATATTCATAATCGTTGATCAGATGGAAGGTTTTAAGATAGGGAAAGGGTTGGTGTTTGACAGATTTGTCCATTACTTTGGAAAGAGCTGAACTTAATAGAATAGGACAATAACTAGAAGGAAAGGATATATATCACCCTTTTTAGGAACTGGCTATATATTAGCAATTTCCATGCAGAAAAATGTAATAAGAGGATTAACTCTGGCATATAAGAAACAGGATTAAGCTCTGGAGTACAGGTTTTGAAACCAAATGGGAAAATGCCATCAGAACCTGTAGACTTTTTTGGAATCAAAACTGTTCAGCATATGTCATATTCTGTACGATTAAATATGTTATAATATTAAATATATTAATTTAATTTATTTACAAATACAGCAGCCCAAGTCAAAGTGTGACAATTATGTTCTTGAAAACAAAACAGCATGTGTTCTATACTTATTGTAGCACAAGAATCCTTTTATGCTGTACAAAAATGAACAAAATGCATGTAAGAATCTGCATATAAAGGAACCACTAGGTGGCAGTGATCACAGTGTGCTGAAGTGGGATTTACCCAAAGAGGTAACTATCAACAGGTGTAAAGGGAAGGAATTTTGCTTTTGTAAAGGTAACTACAGAGGTCTGAGACAGTATTTAAATTCTATACAGTGGGACCAACTGATGATGTTACCAACAGCAAATTCAAAATGAGAAGCATTCAAAGAAATATTGTTCAAAGTTTAGGCCTAAATGAATGTCAGATGAACTAATGAGACATGTGGCAGAGAAGAAAAATGCATAGGATACATATAAATTAATGGGTGACATGGAAGCCTATGATAGATATAAGCTGGTCTGTAACCAAGCCGCAAAGGAGATTAGGCAGATTATGAGAAATCTTTGGCAAAGGATGTAAAGAAAAACAGCAAAGAGTTCTTTATCTATGTAAACTCTAGAAGGAAAGGGATGAATCAGATTTGTCCACTAGATATTAATGGTTCAACTGTTGATGATCCTGCTCAGGTGGCTAACAAACTAAATGAGTATTTTGCATCTACATTCACACATGAGGAGTTATTCAGAGAGGGGAATGCCAGAGGTGAATTAAACTGTGGCAGTGAGCTAGATGATTTTGTAATAACTGAGAGGAAAGTGGAGAAGAAATTGTTGAAGATAAACATAACAAAGGCACCTGGGGTGGATGGGATCTATCCAGTTATATTAAAAGAGGCAGCAAAGGAAGTAAGTAAACCCTTAGCCATAATTATGAGAGCTTCCTTGGACTCAGGGGAGGTACCCATGGACTGGAGTTGAGCAAATGTGACCCCAATTCACAAAGGAGGATCAAAGAGCGACACAAGTAATTATAGACCTGTTAGTTGTTGTTGTTTTGGTTTTTAGGAGCATTAGCAACTAAGGCCATATTGCTCCGGATATATGCAGTGGTCATTCCCTGACCTTTCCGCATCCTCCATATTTGGTGGTCACGGGCTTGAACCCCGGTCTAATCAAGAAGCGTGAGCTACGCACTGCTGCTCCTGCCCACCTGGCTATGGAGGTGCCAACCTGTTAGTTTAACTTCTGTTCTGTGGAAATTAATGGAGGCACTGGTTAAAGAAGCATTGCAGGATCATCTAGGCAAGAATTCAGTTATAGTTCGAACACAGCACGGTTTTGTTAAGGGGAAGTCTTGGCTGGCCAACTTGTTTGAATACAATGATGTGGTCACAAGGAACTGGATGCAGGGAATAACTTTGATATCATATATTTGGGTTTTATAAAGGCTTTTGATACTGTTGCACATGGAAGACTGCTGCACAAACTGGAGCAGTGTGTCATTGGAGGCAAATTGTTGCTATGGATAAAGGGATGGTTGAGTGGGAGAAGACAGAGTGGTAATCAATGGACACTGCTCTTCGTGGACTAATGTTATTAGTGGAGTCCCTCAGGTTTCAATGTTGGGTCCATTGTTGTTTTCTGTATTTATAAATGATATTTATGATGGTATATCAGGCTTAATGTCCAAGTTTGCAGACAATACGAAGAATGGCAGGGTTGTTAAGGACACTAATGACAGCACGCTGCTGCAACAGGATCTAGAAAAGTTGAGCAAATGGGCTGAGACGTGGCAACTGAAGTTTAACATTGATAAATGTCAAGTACTACATATTGGAAGCAGTAACCCCAGAGTAATGTATCAACTCTGTGGTACTACACTGGCAGTTGTAGAGAATGAAAAGGACCTGGGGGGTAATTGTGCAGGCAGATATGAAGTTTTCTGAGCAGTGCAGATGGTCTGCAAGAGTCTTGTCAATGATATACAGGAATTTTTCTAGCAGAGATAAGGAGGTGATTATACCCTTGTATGAGGCAATGGTCAGGCCACACCTTGAGTACTGTATATAGGTCTGGAGGCCTCATTTGAAGAAGGATGTACAGCTGTTGGAACAAGTACAGATAAGGGCAACAAGATTAGTGAATGGAATGAAGGGTCGCTCTTACGAAGAAAGGCTTAAGTTTTGAAGATTACAGTGTTTGGAGACTAGGCACCTGCGAGGTGATCTGATTGAGGTGTATAAAGACTTTAATGGTTTGAGCATGCTCAATGCTGATGGAATTCTTCCTCTTGCTCACAATAATCACCTGAGAGGGCATAAATTCAGATTGATGAAAGACAGTTGTAGGATAGATGTGCGGAAGTTTGCCTTTAGCCAGCAGGTAGTTGGTTGGTGGAACAGACTTCCCTCTTTTGTTGTGGAAGTTGATAGCCTAAATAAATTTAAGGCTGAGCTGGACAGGTATTTTGAACGAAGGGAGGGGTGAAATGGGAGCGTTTTTTTTTTTTTTTGTTTTGTTTTTTTTTTTTTGGCTGATGCTGCATGATTTTTTTTTTTTGGCTAAGCTTGCTTTCTTGAATCATATGCCTCTACTAATACTAAAATGTGATGAAAATATTAAAATACTTGGACACCAAACCAAATTTGCCTACTGGAAAAAGTAAACAGTAAATACATAGAGAAAAAGTAGAATAAATAGTAAATACATAAGTTAGGCATACAAACGTATATCTAACTCATGTCTTCTCCAACCTTATGTAAGATTTAAAATTAGTTTAAAAAATTTTCATGCTAAAAATATAATTTTTACAAGAGAACTACTTAAGGAGCAAGTAGGAGGGTTTGTTTTTATTTGAATGGGATTTATTGGCACAAGGGCTGCCATGACCAAACTGCATCTGTTACTTTGGAGTGTTCGTCAATATACGAAAGGAGATTGGTCTATAAGTGACTGTATGCGTTAATCGTTTTTAGATAAGTGAACAGTTCTGATAATGTGGCATCATCTTCACTTATGTGACTTAGTTGCAGAGGTTTTGTGAGTTAAGTAGAGATCTCAAACATGCGATTCTAGCTGAATGGTAATGTGCACACTCAATTAGAATATGCTTCACGGTAAGTATGCAATTACAATGCGGGCAAAGTGGAGGATCTTCTCCTAGCAGTAAAAAATAGCTATGTGTTAGGTGTGCATGGCCAATTCGTGCTCTTGTAAGCACGACCTCTTCCTGCATGTTTAATCTGGAACTGGATCTCCATACTCATGGATTCTGTTTTATTTCAAGAAGCTTGTTACCTGTTCGCCACATTTTAGACCACATCTCAGTACATATCCACCTGGTTTGTAGTCAGAAAATGGAACTGGGATGAAATCAAAGCAAGTAGGGTGTTTTGCTGCTTCATCTGCATGCTCGTTTCCTGGAATTCCAAAGTGGTTGGGTATTCAGCAAAACGTGACAGTTAGCTTATTTTTATTGAGGTGACATAACTGTGATCTGATCTATGTGAGAAGTGGATGGAAATTTTGTGATTTATTCTGTAGGGCATTCACATCACTCAAGGGTCTGTGTATATTATGACCTGGATATTTAGAAGATCATCATTAAGGAGATTTAAAGCCATTTTGATTGCAAATAGTTCAGCAGTAAACACACTGCATTCAAGTGGTAATTGGACAGAGACAGTGGATGTAGGACTGATTACTCCAGCTCCCACGGATATATCAGTTTTGGAGCCGTCTGTGTATATCTGAAGACTGTGAGCATTGGTCAATATGTGATCCACATGTAACTGTCTAAGATTGTGGTTCGATAGGGGGTGTTTTCCCCACTGAAGAAAACAGTTGTCGCAAAGAGGTATATACATTGCCCATGGTGCTTGTGCTGTGTCTGTAGCTTGAAAGATATTTCCAATTTTGAGTTACCTCTTATATCCGGATACCAGCAGGTTTGTTTTTGTTGGGTTTATTTCTATATAAGTTTTCCCATTGCGGTTCGAAGAGATATGTCCAGATGAGATGAAACAGGAGGCTTCGTAATTTGGCTGTATAACTAAGAAGCAATACTTTTCTCCTAACATGTAGTGGAGGTTCATTTGCATCTATATACAAACTTTGCACTGGGGATATCTTAAAGGCTCCTAAGGCAATCCTGAGAGCACTATGCTGGACTGGATTGAGCCAAGCCAATGCTGTCTTATGTGCAGAATCATAAACTGGGGCTCCATAGTCTAGATGAGATCTTATTAAGGTTCGATATAGGTGTAGAAGTGTGAAGCGATCGGCTCCCCATGCCATGGAAGAGATAACTTTTTCAGATAACATGGAAGAGGATATTCATCTTTTTCATGCACTGAGTTCGTATTTGTCTTATACGTGCCTGAAAGGTAAATTTAGCGTTGAGTACTAGGCCCAAGAATCGGATATTTTTGCTAAGTGGTATTTTTCCTAATATTAGCTCAGGATCTGGATGAGCTGACGCTTTTTGCAAAAGTGGATAGCAGTTGTTTTTGTTGCAGAGATGATAGCCACTGTGGGATGCTCATGATTCTATTTTGTTTATCGAGAGCTGCAATTGTTGCTCAATAGAGTGCATGCTTTGTGAGTGATAGGATATAGTAAGGTCATCTGCATATAGATAGGTGTCAACATTAGCCAGAATATTTTCTGTTGCATTATTTAGCCTAACTGCAAAGAGCGTTGCACTTAGAACTGATTCTTGTGGGACCCCTTCTTCTTGGACAACTGTATGGGATAGTGAATTGCTGTAACACACTTGAAAGTTTCTGTTTCGGAGAAAGCTCTCTATGATTAGTGGTAGCAGACCCAGGAGTCCTGTGGCATACAGAGGAGGGTTTGTGACTGCTGTGCATAAGTACTAAGGTCAGTCTTTTTTTTTTTTTTTTTATTACAAAGAAAGAGTATTTCTAATCTTCTTTATATGTATTACATCTGTTGCATTGCATTTCGTGTCTGTATTCTTGCACATTTTATCCATGTAATGATGGCAGAAACAATGCAGAATTTCTATAGGTACTAGTGCTACTAAAAGCATGGTGCAATTAGTCTTGAAGATATATATATATATATGGTACAGATGTACTAAGGCAGTAAATCCATAACTTTGCTTGCGTATGATTCGGGTTTTTCTACATCCACAGTGCATCTCATAGTGAAAGATCGCCACTATATTAAATAGAAAGTGAAAATTTCTGCACGTATGAACATTACTGTCATTATGAAGGAACATGCTGGTGCATTAGCTAAGATGGAGAAGTTGCTGATTGTATTTATCAAGTATTGGTATGCTGATGATTTATAAAAATCAACAACATGCCAATTAGCCTTCTGATAATCAAGGATGAGGGTAAAGCATTTATAGACAGGGAAAGGAAGTTTTGTTATGAGCAATGAGTAGATCAGCCAATTTAAAGCTCATAGAAATTTACATTATGTAAAAGTGAGTGGTGAGGCTGCTAGTGCTGAAACAATTTAAACACTTTCTTATAATTGGCAAGGTGTGATTCTGTTTCCTGAATATAAAATGCAATATGATATTAATTATACTGCATTATATGTAATATGTTGATAACACTAACAAAATATAATAAATAGAATGAACATAAATAAATAAGATTAAAGAGGCCTGTGCGCTCTGGATTCATTATCAAAACTAAAATTACTGTAACACATTTTTTTCCCAATGTTTCATTTTTAAAATCTTAATTTTAAATTAAATTAATAGTAAAGAAATAAGCCTCACTTTTGATTTGCAGGTTTTTCTTGTCCTACTTTTTTCTCCTTAATTTGATTGCCAATGACTTCCCCTAACTTTCTTCATTGCATTAACTTATTTGTGTCATTTGGTTTGCTTTATTTGATTGTAATAGATTTATTTATTTATCAAAACTACAATTACCGTAACACAGTCATTTGGATGTTTCTGTTGGTTGTTACGTGGCCATGTGTCTGTAGGTCACACTTGTCAAGGGTATTGATGAGATGGCCACACCTCGTAAGATCCACCTTGACTTTAGCAATTTCGGTGCGCCTCTCATTTACAAAGCTAGAGTGTGTCCAGGCACAAGTTAGCAAGGTTCATGCAGTGGTAAGAAGATGGCTATGTGCGTGTGCTGACCGGAAGTTGGTAAATTGCCCAGCACACATTGGTTTGCGATGGACAGTTGTCTTCAAGACAACTGTTCATAGACAGGGAAGGGAAGTTTACGATGGACAGTTGTCTTGAAGACAACTTGACATGTGCGATCTACAGACACATGGCCATGTAACGACTGACAGAAACATCCAAGGCAATGACTCACTCAGCCGCGAGCACCTTTATCCCATACTACCCAAACCTATCACAACAGGTTTGTAGTCTTAAAATCACATGGTATAAAATGCATACAACTCCCAGGCAGAAAATTACGATCCCTCGATTAGATGCAGATTGGTCTACCGCATCTCTTGCCATGTTGCACTAGCTGCTACATCGGGGAAACTGGGAGACGGCTCGAAAAACGCCTTTCCGATGTTGTTGTTATTTAGTTTTTAGGAGCATTAGCAACTAAGGCCATATTGCTCCGGGGATATACGGTGGTCATTCCCTGACCTTTTTGCATCCTCCGTATTTGGTGGTGATGGGCTCGAACCCCGGTCTAATCAAGAAGCGTGTGCTATGCACTGCTGCTTCTTCCCACCTGGCTATGGAGGCGCCATGCCTTTCCGAACACAAAAGAGCAATTAGCTATTTCCGAACACGTTTGGGCAACCCACCATGACATTGACCCACACCGCGATGTCGTGATTGTGGATAAATCCCGCCACTATCGACGACGTGCCTGGTTGGAGTCGTTGAACATCAAATGCTCCAATACCTCAGTCAACAGGAACAGTGGATGTCAAGTCCACCCTATCATCAAAACAGCAATCCTGACTATTGACAAACTCTCTGCCAACGTCCGCATGCATCACAGCCACAGGCTTCAACATCCAACAATTAATCATGAACTTCACGTACAAGATTGGCAGTACACGCCCACATGCTCCATTCTTAACTGTCAGTTTAACTGAGGAAGGTTGACAAAACAACCGAAAGCTTTTTGTTTGTATGTATCTAATCAAATATATGTATATTTCCTATTATTAAACTTGTCACAATCTATTTTTGTATCCATTTTCGCTCTGTGTTACAGTAATTTTAGTTTTGATAAATAAATAAATCTATTACAATCAAATAAAGCAAACCAAGTGACGCAAATACAAATAAGTTAATGCAGCGAAGAAAGTTAGGGGTAGTCATGGGCAATCAAATTAAGGAGAAAAGAGTAGGACAAGAAAACCCTGCAAATCAAAAGTGAGGCTTATTTCTTTACTATTAATTTAATTTAAAATTAAGATTTTAAAAATGAAACATTGGGGGGGGGGGGGAAAAACCTTATTTTTACACACTGAGGTGGGAAATACATTCTAATTTAAAGGAGGATACAAATGCCTAAAAATATATAAATGAAGTAATTGAAAGTAGCCAAAGTAAGCACCCAGAAGTTTAAATGGCATATGGATTAAATTTCTGAGCACTTTATTTGGTTTTATTTCACAACAGCATCAAAAAGTTAGGGATGGGGGGTTGAAAAAATCTTTTTTTTTTTTTTTTTTTTTTTTTAGGAGCATTAGCAACTAAGGCCATATTGCTCAGGGGATATGCTGTGGTCATTCCCTGACCTTTCCGCATCCTCCGTTATGGGCTCGAACCCTGGTCTAATCAAGAAGTGTGTGTGCTACGCACTGCTGCTCCTGCCCACCTGGCTACGGAGGCACCAAAGAAATCTTTGCTATGCTAAGATTGGAGTAATGCTATGTGAAGTTTGTAAACCACTAGTGTAGACAGACTTAAGACTAATACCTAGCCCCTCGATCACATCATCAGTTGTTGTTGTTATTTGGTTTTTAGGGACATTAGCAACTAAGGCCATATTGCTCTGGGAATATGCGGTGGTCATTCCCTGACCTTTCCGCATCCTTTGTATTTGGTGGTTAAGGGCTCGAACCCTGGTCTAATCAAGAAGCGGGTGCTACGCACTGCTGCTCCTTCCCACCTGGCTACGGAGGTGCCTACATCATCAGTTGTCTTACAATGATCTGCTTTGATGGTGCTGTCTGCCAAGACAATATTTTCTTCTGCAACGAAATGTTAACTTGCCTTGGATGAGGGTCATCCTCCAATTTTCCTTTCTTTTTTCATTGTAACAATATGTGTGACAACAGTTGTTGATGCACACCTTCTTCATAGGCCTCTACTGTAAGAAAATGAATAACTTGCTGGCATGGATGCACCCACCACTTAACACCATATTATTTCTGCTGCTACAAATCAACTCCCCATACATACAGGACAGTCAATATTCCCTATTGTTCAACAGAAGAATTAGTACAAATCTTCAAAATTAATATCCATTGCAGTGCATAAGTTAAATTTTGAAAAACTGAAGTCTCAGTATCATTTTATTTACTCTGATATATATTATGTATAAAGTTATAAACATTTAAACAAATTTTAATCATTAAAATTAATGATTAAATTAAGGTATTAATTAAGGATTAAATTAAATGATTAAAATAGCCTTAAGTATATTAAGGCTATTTTTAAGTGGTTTTAAAACATTCTGGGATGTCCCCAAATTCCTTCATGACCCATGCATTGAGAAACATTGCTCTATATACCATTTTGTATACTATCTAGTTTGGCACTTTCTTTCATCCTCTGCAGTGGTCCTAACAAAATCTATTACTACTGATTATTTCTAAGTATTATATATTTATATAACTATTTACATGGACAGTATTAAGGAAGTCTAATCTATTATCATTTTATTGAAAGTTTTCCTGGCCACAATGGGGATGTAACATTCCCCCACTCATGAATGTAATTCTCCCATGCACTCTATCTTAATTTAACAATAAATGGATATTTATTATCAAGACGATTATTTTAATTTGTAAGAAGTTTGTCCTTTTTTTTGTTATTTTTATGTAATTTCTTATTATTAATTTTAAAAACTATATGACAAATGAAAAACTACATGGAAAATTAATCAGTTTGCCTATTCTGAGGATATTCAAATACATTATCAAGAAATACTTAAGTAGCAACAGGTTTATTTATTAGAAAATTAACAATACTTCACCAAATTATATACAAAATGAAAAAAACAAAGAACATAAAAAATAATTGAAATCATGAAATAAATAAGTGTTCCCTGTTTAAATTTCAGTATGCATTACCTGACATGCTTGAAGGAAAACTACCGCCAAAGAACATATTAAAAAGTTCTTCTGCTGATATATCACCTGTAAAACATATATCCAGATATTCAAGAATAAAATAAATTCTAAAAGTACAACATTAATTTTGATCACTTAATATGAACTTAGTACAATTTGTAATTCTTAGATCTTCAGATGAAACAAAATTTTACTAGGATCAGGTTAACTGTCAATTATAAAAACTGTTTAAGTATCAACTGTAAAAAGTACCATGCCAATAAAATTACAAGTTTATATTAACTGCAATGAAAATATTGTATGCTATTATACTTATCACACTGAATATCTTAATATTAATTAATTTGTCAATGAATGACAGATCCTTCAGAGACATACTTTGTCTCTCGAGAATTTTTAAATTTATTTAAAAATCTTTCAGAACAGAATTTCAAAACTTTTATTTTTTGCCATTTGACAAAGCATGTTTGCTTGAACAATGCTGTTATTATCATTGAAGTGCATGAACATTTAAGAATTATAATATAAAAGTTTTAATTCAAAATTTGGGAAAAAAATTGCAACTGCAAAGAAACTGTTCAACATCCATAATCCTTTACATATTGGTGTGATATAAATGATTTTTTTTTTTTTTTTGCAAAAGCAAAAAAAAAATGCATTTTTTCAAAAAAAGGAATTTGAAAATTGGTACAATTTAAATTTATTTAAATCAATAGTGTCCAAGGAATCCTCTGTAATGCCTGTTGTTGCAAAATTTAATTTGTAAATTTTAATTTATATTCAACTAGACAGTTTATTCACAATTAATCAGAAGTATAAAGTTATAGAATTCTTATAGTACCGTGATAATAGACTAAATATAAAAATAGCGAAATGCTTAAAGTGCGGTACTTACCTTGAATATAACCTGCAGTAGTTTTATGAAAAGACTGATGGCTAAATTTAAGGTGGAATGGTTAAGTTAATGCATTAAGGTGGGATTAAATTTAATTTAACGGAATTTTAAAATAAGCGAAAGGAAGCAGAAGTGCACTACTCCGTCCCTGGTTGTCATAAAGTAGAAAATAGTTAATCTGGAACATAAAAGAATTGATAATGCCAGTAGTCATGACGATAGACTTTCGTTAAGTTATAACGTCTTCAGTTGGCGGTGTTAAGTGAGAAGTAATGCATGCTGTATTTCAAGGAATTTTCTATACTCTCGTGATGCTCTTTGTCACCTCTCCCTGTCAGAAATTTATCTAGCTACAATAGAGAACTAAATGTTACAACCTTTCCCTCCAGAAATAAAATTATACACACGTTACGCTGATGACATACTCATAATAGGCAATAGGTCCACTTATAGACAATCTCTTTTTAAAATTTAATTCAATACATGATAGGTTAAAACTCACTCTTGAAATTGAAACCAACAACCAAATTAATTTTCTCAACTTCACCGTTTACAAAACAGGTACCAAACTAGGTATAAAGATTTTCAGAAAAAATATACATATAGGCAAATACCTACATTTTGCTTCGCACCACCCCCTCTTCACAAAAAAAGCGGTTTTATACAACCAAATACATAATTCCCTCAAATATAGCACCTGACAAAATGACTTAACCAATGAACTTCAATACCTCACAGAAAAATTTACAGCTAGGAACTACCCAACCCAACTCATTCAACACACTATTTCTACCGCCAAAAGTAAAATTAACAATCCACCAAAACCCACCACCAACGCAAATATACACATCATCCTCCCAAACTATAATGAATTTGCCAGACAGTTCCACCGTGTGTTTACAGGTACAGATATCTCCCTCTTTCAGCTTACAATAAACTTGGATCCTTATTCAACACTTACAAAGACACACACAAATACCCAACCAACGATTTGAACAATATAATTTACATGATTAAATGTCAACCAAACTGTGATGCCTGTTATACTGGTAGTACTACTACCAAGTTTGGTTCTACCAAAACCTCCAACACTCACACATACTACCACTATAATAGTCTTAGATCGGGACAAACTAGTACAGAACTCACAATACAAGCTAAAACCCACAATTACACCCCTTTAATTGACTCTGCTATCACCATTATAAGACTAAAAACCAGCCACAAAATTCTTCAATATGAAGCCCTCATTATCGAATGGTTTCGACACAATACTAATCTCGACATCCTAAACGCAAAACTTCCCTTTCACCTTTCTTTGGCTTGGAATCTCACATCTGAGATTCCCACGTGTTCCAAAGAGCATCACGAGAGTATAGAAAATTCCTTAAAATACAGCACGTGTTACTTCTCACTTAACACCGCCAAATGAAAACGTTATAACTTAACGGAAGTCTATCGTCACGACTATTGGCATTATCAATTCTTTTATGTTCCAGATTAACTATTTTCTACTTTATGACAACCAGGGACGGAGTAGTGCACTTCTGCTTCCTTGCGCTTATTTTAAAATTCCGTTAAATTAAATTTCATCCCACCTTAATGCATTAACTTAACCATTCCACCTTAAATTTCATAAAACTATTGCATAAAACAGTCTTTTCATAAAACTATTGCATATTCAAGGTGAGTACCGCACTTTAAGCATTTTGCTATTTTTATATTTAATATAAAAATATTTAATATAAAAAGAAATAATTAAAACCACATAATATCATGAATTATAAATAATATAAAGTGTACTTAATTTTTAAATCATTAATATTAGTAATTTTAAGCATGCAACTAATTTATGTAAGGTAACCGTGATAATTTCTCTTATATTTATACTTGATCATTGTTCTGTGCATTTACTGTTATCTCTTCTCATAATTTTGAAAAGCATACTGAAAGATCTTTTACAATACTTCCTTATAGAATACACTTGGAAAATAAACAAACTTTGGTTACTGAGTTTTGAGCATGCTACATATAATACTGATCATGAGAAAAGCAATGTGATGCAAATTAACATAACCAATTTTTAAACAATTGAACCTTGGGCTTTAATAATGGCTACTGAAAAACATTCAATTATTGGAACTTGAACACACCTGAATTCAAAAGGGTAGGCTGTTGTACAAAGCAATTCTTTCTTTTTACACATTCCATCAAAAAAGTACCTGCTTAAACCATATGTAGAATTTGTTAAAATTTTGGACTATTCAAACTAAAATTTCAGAGTTTTCAGAATTTTCACTTAGTGAGCCTCATAAAATCACAATGTGATTTTATCAGGCTCACTTGAATACAGTGGGGTAATCATGGATTGCTAAGCTAGATGACGATGAGTGAGGTTCCCAGTTGTTAAAGGCAAGCATAGGAATTTTAATTTCATAAAAGGAGACTATGACAGTTTAAGATACTACATGAACCTATCAATTGGGAAGCCAGTGTAAGGAAGGTGAATACTAGTGAATTATGGAATAACTTTAAAACCCCTGTCACTCACTCACTCACTCACTCACACACACACACACACACACACACAGTTATTGTTGTTGTTGTTTGGTTTTTAGGAGCATTAGCAACTAAGGCCATATTGCTCCGGAATATGCGGTGGTCATTCCTTGACCTTTCCGCATCCTCCATATTTGGTGGTGACGGACTCGAACCCCGGTCTAATCAAGAAGCGTGTGGTACGCACTGCTGCTCCTTCCCACCTGGCTACGGAGACGCCCACACACACAGTTATGGTTATAAAATAAGTTTTGCTAATTCAGGAGACCCTAGTGTCAAAACGGTTAGAGTTAGCACTGTGAAAATTGGTGGGTGTATCATTTATGGTCTGGGGAAGCAATTTGTTGAAGAAAAAAAAATTAGCTCAAATTTTCGCCACCAGGGGGAAAACGGCGTTGCACATACCTAAAAGTTTGTCATTTACTTCAAGACATGCTACTTACGCAAATGACAACCTGTCAGATAAAAGCGGAAATGCCACCGTCAATAACCATTATGGCTCTTACAAAAAAGGAACGTGCTCTTTTAGTTAAACTGTTCTACCAGAATAATAGTACCGCTAATGCAGAACTCGTGAATATCGGAAACTTAAAGGTTTACGTACAGGACCTTGATGTCAGTGGGGCTTTGAAAACTAATAAAGAAATTTGAAGCGACCGGGGAGTTAGATGTAATTCCAGGCAGGGGATGATCACATAACAGAACAGAAATAGTGGATGAGGTGGCAGTTGCAATGCCTCCAGGTCAGAATGTGAAACACTACTAGTCAGTAGTGCCAGAGATGTGTCAAGAGACTCGAACCTTCCTTGGTTTACTGTATGTAAAGTGCTTTGAATAATTTTATGCTGGTTCCCACACAAGATTCACATAGTGCAAGAACTAAAGTCTTGTGACCAGCAACAATGAATAGACTTTGCTCTACAATTTCTGGCTCATATGGAACTTGGTGATACATGGGCTCAAATGATCTTGTGGTCTGATGAGGCACATTTCACTTTTCATGGGGCTGTAAATGCACAAAACTGCCAAATATGGGAAACTTCTCATCCATCTGCTGTGCATGAAAGACCACTACAAAGTCCATACATTATAGTATGGTGTGGATTCACAGCAGTTTATAATTGGACCATTTTTCTTTGAAGAGTCTACACCTCATGGTTCCATAAGGGGTACGGTAACTAGTGCATGGCACTGTGCTCTTCTAAGAGATCACATTATTCCAGCTCTGCAAGAAAGGCAATGCTTGGAGAGTGCAGTATTCATGCAAGATGGTGCCCCTCCCCACGTTTCTCGACACGTGAGGGAACTGCTCCTTTCAACATCAGAAATAATTGCATAATTTCTAGAGACTTTCCACAGTTCTGGCCAGCCCAATCAGCAGATCTCAATCCCTGTGATTTCTGGCTACGGGGATACCTGAAGGACAGAGTTTACTGTGGTGGCATACAGATACTTGTCAATTTGAAAGCAAGCATTAAACAGTATGTAGCCAACATCCCCAATGAGATGCTATGCGAAACTGTCACGCGCAGTCTTCCGTTTTCAGAATGTCATCTCAGGTGAAGCCTTGAATGGTTTGAGCATGCTCAATGCAGATGGGATTCTTCCTCTTGCTCAGAATAATCGCCTGAGAGGGCATAAATTCAAATTGAGGAAAGACGGTTGTAGGACAGATGTGCAGAAGTTTGCCTTTAGCCAGCGGGGTGGTTGATTGCTGGAACAAACTTCCATCTGTCGTAGAAGTTGATAACCTAAATAGATTCAAGGCAGAACTTGACAAACATTTGGAGCGAGTGGATGGGTGAAATAAGGGGGGGGGGGTTTGGCTGATGCTATATAAGCTTGCTTTCTTGCATCATGTGCCTTTGAATGCTAATGAAGCAAAGCACAGAACAATATCTGTAGATTTCTAAGTTCTGATATTAAAATCTAATCCTAAGTTAAGTATTCCATCTCATTACAATGCCAATTTCTTCCCTTGTGGTGGAAATTTGAACTAATTTTTTTCTTCTACAAATCGCTTCCCCATACCCTAAATGATATACCCACCAATTTTCACAGCACTATCTCTAACCATTTTGACACTAGGGTCTCCTGAATAGGGAAACTTATTTTATAACCACCTGGTATATGTATATATATACAGTATAAGCTAAAATAGGATATTTGCCAGCACCATCCTCTTCTTCTTCTTCTTTATCCTCCCCTATATTTTTCTGTTATTGTTATTTTTGTTATTTTATTTGGTTGAGTTCTTTTTCACTCTACTGGCTTACCATGCTGCTGGCAAATATCCTATTTTAGCTTGTATAAGCAACATGTAGTGGATTGTGCTTTTCTGCTGCCACTGATGTTAGCTTTTCTATTATTTTTTTCTTATTTATTTTAATATATATTTCTTATTTTTAATATATATTTCGATTACTTTTGGATTAATTGGATTATAAATGTGTGTGTGTGTGTGTGTGTGTGTGTGTGTGTGTGTGTGTGTGTGTGTGTGTGTGTGTGTGTGTGTGTGTGTGTTTTGGACATTATACAGGCATTTATAATGTCCAATTGGCATACTTACAATGGCATTAACGCTGCACAAAAGTATTCATTAAACTATATGCTAAAATCTAACCGATTATGCATACTAATAATAATATATATATATATACCATTAAGAAAATATAGCAAGGGAAAGGAGGATGTTGAGGTGGATGAATAAAGTTACTGTTGTTGTTATTATTTATATAGTGCATTAGTATCAAGAGCCATATTGCACTGTGTATATTATGTTCATATAAGTGTATGTGTTTTCAAGGGTAATTTACATGTTATGTGAGCTGAAAACATGGAATAAGTCATGAGATGAAATTCTTCTGTCTCAGAATGACTAACTATAGCCATGAAGAATTCCACCCCCTTTTATCTCCCCTCCCTTCAACAGGATTTGAACCCAGACCTCTCCAAATGAGTGAAAAGTAATGAAATCACAGAGGGGATGAGGAAAGCATAAGGAACTGGCTAGTTCATTATTCTTTCCTATAACTGTTTGTTTTACAGTAGCCACAAATAAAAAAGGCCAAAAAAAAAAAAGGAAATTTTTTTTTTGCAAAGAGCAGGAGTGTTTCCCAAAAAACAGAAGGAAAAACAGGAAATTTTTCAAAAAAGCAGATTTTTAAAGCCCACTGAGCTAAAAAAATATTTTATACTATAATATAGCCACAGGATGATTTACCAGTAGAATATGCTTTTAAAATAAGCTTACCTAACATTTTTCTGTCTATGGATTTCTGTTTGGATATTTATTAGATATCAACTTTATGCTGATTTTGATTATTTCAAGAAAGATACTGTTGCACTT
This sequence comes from Mastigoproctus giganteus, assembly GCF_048544385.1. Classification (NCBI taxonomy): domain Eukaryota; kingdom Metazoa; phylum Arthropoda; class Arachnida; order Uropygi; family Thelyphonidae; genus Mastigoproctus; species Mastigoproctus giganteus. Next base: position 198,648,332 of record NC_143581.1, read on the forward strand.
AACACCCTTCAGAAATGTTCAGTCAAAGTTTTGTTCATAACAATGGCCCTGCTTCATAGACTTGGTTGTCAGGAGCATTTCCAAAGCTTCACCAGAAAGAGAATATCTGAAATCAGATTTTGTTTTTCTAACTGGATGATATGAAGAATTGTTAACATGCCAAGTATGACTTGGGATAATTTGTTATATTTCAAGCTTCCTTGGGCACTTGTTAGTTTCCTAAACCAAATCTTTCTTCTTTCATAATAGCATCTGGTAAGTTCACACTGAAACTGACAGAACTGATGCTGCAAAACATCTACTGTTTTATCTGTTTATTTTTAACAAGAAATATTGGAAATGTATCTGCAAAAAATTTTTAATTTGAAAATGACGCACTGCCAACTGAAATTTGTGTTACCTCAGCCTTTATAACATTATTTTGCAATGATGTCATTTTGTAATGATATTATAACATCATTTTGCAATGAGAACACTTGTACACCATACAATCAGAAACTACACTAGGCCAGAAAATGTAGCGCATCCTACTTTAGTTGATAAGTCAAAAATCGATTTACTTTCATTGCACATCAAGCTAGGTTTGATAAAAAATATTTGTGAATGCAATGGACAAAAAAGAGAAGGACTTTCCTGTTTGAGGCAAAAGTTTCCTCAAATCAGTGAGGCCAAGATAAAAGAGAATTTTTGTGGGTCCTCAAATCACACTGCTATTCCAAGATGAGGAATTCACTCAAAAAATTAAATGCTACAGAAATAAGAACCTGGAAGGCATTTGAAAACATCTGCTGGAACTTTTTAGGCCATGAGAAATCACGAAATTACAGTGAAATTGTGGATAAGCTAATTTTAACATACAGAGAGTTTAGATGCAACATGTTTTTAAGCATCATTTACTACATTCCTATTTAGACTTTTTTTCTTGAAAACATTGGAGCAGTCTCCAATGAACACAGTGAAAGGTTTCTCCAAGATATTTCTCAAATGGAAAAACGATAGCAGGGAAAATGGAGTCCCAATACACTGGCAGACTACTGTTGGAATCTCGTACGGGAGACACCAATGGACAATTATAAAAGGCAAAAAAAAATAAAATAAAATAATAAAATAAGTGTTTTGTTATCAAATAAACATTGTTGTAAATAGAATAAGGTTAATAGACCCATTGTTCAATATTAATACTGTATGTAACATTTTCTTAAAATATATGAAATCTTTTTTACTAGAAACTTAGTTTTTGACTTTAATCCCTTCTCCCTTAAAACTGGTTGGTTTTAGAGCAATATGGTTGCCATATTTGAATTCAGGAACGTCAAATCTACAAGAATCACCCTGAATTTTAAGAGGGAGCAAAAAAAAAATGAAAAATATTGGGGTTTTTTTGACGACCAGTGTAGAGTGAAAAGCAACACTGGTCTAATGCCAAAATTTGGTGATACCATTTGGGATACAGTACACTGCCCACTTTGGAAAGCTTTGATATATCTTAGGTCCTACATTTTTGACGACCAGTGTAGAGTGAAAAGCAACACTGGTCTGATGCCAAAATTTGGTGATACCATTTGGGATACAGTACACTGCCCACTTTGGAAAGCTTTGATATATCTTAGGTCCTATAAACAAATATTGTGAATATTTGCAAATAATGTTTATATATAATTAAAGATATAGTAGCATCTTAAATAATATAGAGTAACTGCCCTCTTAATTCTCAGAATTAAGATGCAGAATAATGCATCTCAAAAAAAAAAAAATAATAAATAAATAAATAAAAATAAAAACAATAAAAAATAAAATAAAATAAAAACAAAATAAAACAAATTATAACATTTTTTAAAAAATATATGAAAAGTGTAGTAATATACTGATAATGTAATTTTTTTAAGGAATAGCATACTGTAACTACATATTACGGGGAATAATTTATTGGAGAATATTAATTTAAGAAAAGTAACAATAATTGTACTTTGTACAAATTCACTTCACACTTACTAATTTCTTATCATGAGATAGTAGCATGCAAAAATTATTTGATGATGAAATAATAAAAGTTCACCTGTCCGAAGCATGCAAAAACATAAACCAAAAGCATTTAAGTAACAGTAATCTGGTTTGCTAATGCAATAACATATGCTCCAGAAGCAGGGAAGAAAGATGTGGTTAAGTACAAAAGTAACTGGAGGAGAGGATAAGATATTTGCTGTTTGGATCTCTTAACTATTTTAGATACAACTAGTTTTGAATATGGTGAAAAATGTAATTAGCAGTCATTTGAGGAATGTTATAAATTGAAATGGAATATTTAAGATTTATTTTCCTTTATATTACTAAAATACATTAAGAAAACACATCTGTATGGCAATCTTGCTATATGGTTCTATAACCAAAAGCAAGTCCAAAAAATCTGCAAATTACCAATTTGCACTAAATAAAATTTTTATTTCTTGTAATCAAAGGATATGAACATTTCACAGAAATGTTCAGATTACAAAATATTTTATGATTTAATTAACTATATGCAAAGTGTTCTTAATAAAACTATTCAGAGGTTAATAACAAACACTACACAGGGTTGTTTCATAACACTTTCAGAATCAATTGAAGACCTGAAAACAATGTAAAATTTCATATAAACACAAGTCCAATTCTGAATGATTACAGAACTATGATGATATGAATTTTAAAAAAATAAGTTTTAAAAAATATATATTTTTCATTAAAATAATTATTTTTATTATTTTACTATTATAAATAATAATAAAATAACTATTTTCATTATTTTTACCATTAAAAACTTCAAACAGCCATTGCCTCACCACCATACAAAATTGGACATATTTATTTAAACATTTTTCATTGTTTTCAGATTTTTAATCAATTTTGAAAGTACAGCTGTGTTATGAAATGCCCTGTATAATATACACCCAACAGGCCTCCCTCCCTTCTCTAACACACCAAGTTAATGAACTTGCATGGCTCTTATGAATTATGAATCTAAACTAAACAGCTTTAATCACATCTTTAAATGAGACATTTTTTTTGCAGGTGCTATCCATCAAGAAATAAACTATTCAGACACTTTGTACACCACAATAAATAATTTTAATAAATTAGCATTATGTTACAAACCCTTTACCAGGTTCTTATTCACATGCATAATGAGTTAGAACAAGGATTACATATTGGCCTTTCTCTAACTGCCAATATTATATTGTATGAGGCATGTCCAATCTAGTGTCTAATATTCTCACAGCCTCTAGTTTCCCAGCATTTCCCCCACCATACTCCATTACTTACTACTTAATTTTATTGTCAAAAAGCCCACTCCACAGTTCTCTTATATTTCCCTCTCTTTGTTTCTGCTTAACAGCACCTGGCTACATTTCTCAATGTACAAGGCTTCTTTTATTTTTCTTTTTGCAAAGTATCCCCCACCCATTACCACAAAGTTCCTATTACTATATGCTTGAATGCATTCCAATTCTGATTCTTTAGCGTTCCCCTTGGATATGTGTTTGTTGGTTCATGTATGCATGTTTAAAATTGTCTTCCAGTCTCGCCTATGTACACTTTGCCATATTTATATATTATATACCTTCTATTTCCCTCTAGTGTCAAATATTTGAACCAAACCCCCAATATTAATAATCAACTTAAAGATTACTTCAAGCCTGTACTTTTTACAGATTATTTTGTTTTTCTGCCAATACCTTTTATGTACAGAATTACCACCACTCTCTTGTAATCCATATTGTGTGTTGTGCTATTGTAGTAGCAGTATTGGCAAATGATGCAAGAAAGCAAGCTTATATAGTATCAGCCAAAACACGCACTTCACCCATCCTTACCCTCCAAGAATTTGTCTAGTTCTTCCTAGAATTTATTCAAACCACCCACTTCCATAACAGATGGAAGCCTGTTCTAACAATCAACCACCTGCTGGCTGAAGGCAAACTTTTGCAAATCTATCCTGCAACCATCCTCAGCATGAATTTATGCCCCCTCATGTGTGTGTAGTCTCAGAAAGTGGAAGAATACCATTCAAATTCAGCTTACTCAATCCATTCAAGGCCTTAAACACCTCAATCAGATCATTCCACAGGTACCTAGTCTCCAGATGCTGAAATTTGCAGAGTCCGAAGCCTTTCTAGGTAAGAGCACCCTTTTTTTCTCTTCACATCTCTGCACCTGTATCAGCAGATCTACATCCTTTCTAAAGTGAGGCCTCCAGACCTGTATACAATATTCCAGATGCAGCTTTACCACGGCCTTGTACAAAGAGATAATTACCTCCTTATCATTACTAGTAAATTTTCTGTGTATCATTGACAAAACCCCATGAGCTCGCCTGGCAGCATATCTGCACTGCTCAGAGAATTTCATATCTGACTGCACAATTACCTCCAGGCATTTCTCATTTTCTACTACCCCGAGTAATCTTAGAGTAACTCAGTTCATAAGTTACTCTGAGATTTACCCATATGCAGTACTTTGCATTTGTCAATGTTAAACTTCAACTGCCTATTTTCAGCCCATTGACCTAAATTTTCTAAATCATGTTGCAGTAGCATACCGTCATTACTGTCATTAACCACCCTGCCAATCTTTGTATCATCTGTAAACTTTCACATTAAGCCTGGTATACCTTCATCAACATCATTAATAAATATTGAAAACAACAATGGACCCAGCACTGAACCCTGAGAAACTCCACTGATAACATTTGTCCATGTAGAGCAGTGCCCATTGATAACCACTCTTTGTCTTCTTTCACTTAATCATCCCTTTATCCATAGCAGTAACTTGCCCTTAGTGCCCCAGTTTATACAGCAGTCTTTAATGTGAAACAGTATTAAAAGCTCTCCTAAAATCCAAGTATATCATATCAAAATTATTTTTTACATCTAGTTCCTTGGTCACTGCATCATAGTAACCTATCAGACTGGTTACACAAGACCAATCAGATATGTTACTATGCTTATATACACCCCCTTAACCATGGCAGCGACTGCAGAATAATTGTATTCCTGTCCAGATGGTCCTGCTTTACTTCTTTAACCAGTGGCTCCATTATTTTCCCTGGAACAGATGTTAAGCTGACAGGACTATAATTACTCGTGTCACCTTTGATCCGCTTTATGAATTGGGGATACAGTCACACATCTCCAGTCCATAGGGACCTGATAAACTTCTGGCATCCCCTCCCCCTAAAGAATTCCTCATGTGAATGTAGAGGCAAAATACCTATTCAATTTGTCAGTGACTTGAGCAAGATCATCAACAGTTACCCACTGACATCAAGCGGCCCAATGTGATTCAACCCCCTTCCTTCTACTGTTAATATAAACATAGAAGTCTTTGCTGCATAGAAGCCTTTGCTGCTTTTCTTGGCATTCTTCGCCAGAGAATTCTCATAATCTGTCTTAGCTTGTCTAACCACCTATGTGACTTGATTACAGACTAACTTTTATCTACCATAGGTTTCTGTAATACCTGATAATTTATATGCATCCCATGCACTTTTCTTCTCTGCCACGTGGCTCAGCAGTTCATCTGACATCCATAGGTCTAAGCCCTGAACAATATTTCTTAGTGGATATGAAAAACCTAGTGGCTTCTTTGATTACTTCACGAATGCTTTCCATTTAGAATTTGCTGTTGGTAATTTCAAAAGCAAAAGCCTTTCCCTTTACTCTTGACAGTAGTTATGTCTTTAATTAAATCCCACATTAGTACACTGTGATTGCTGCCACTCAGTGGGTCTTTTACGTGCAGATTCTTAATGCATGTAGAATCACTGCTGATAACCAAATCAAGAGTACAGCTTCCTCTTGTTGCCTCTCTAACATGCTGCTGTACAAAACAGTCATCCAAGAAATCTACAAAAAAAATCTACTGTAATTTGTGGGTTGGTCACTCACATACAAACCCCGGGGGGCTCATATCTGGTGAGTATGGGCTTGGCACACCCAGGGTCCTGAGCTGGATATCATCATTCTTCTCTTTCTTGGTGATTCCCTTCTATTTCTGACTCTTGTTTTCTCTCTTGGGGTAATTCAGAAATTTTATTTTTTTTTTTGGCTGGTGCAACATAAGCCTCAGGCTTCCTTGCACTGTATTGTTAATAATAATAATAAAGAAATGTTGCTAGTGTGTGAGTGACCAACCCACAAATTCCAGTCAACATCTGGAAAGTTAAAATCCCCCATTATAAGACATTCTGATTTACTGGCCCACTCTTTCTCTGTACAGCTGTTTAGTATACTCATCAGGCCTATAACACACTCCTACTTCAATTTTTGTTTTCCCAATGCTTACATCACACCAGACTGACTCAACATTGCACTAGTTACCCATGTTGGGGTAATTCAGAAATTTTTTTTTTTTTGACTGGTGCAGCATAAGCCTCAGGCTTCCTTACACCATATGGCTAATAATAATAATGTTGACTGGATGCAATGCCTTAGATTTAGTATGCTTCTTAATGAAGAGCATAACCCCTCCACCACTCCTGTTCTGTCTGTCCTTCCTGTATACATTGTACTCCCCATATTCAAATTCAGCATCACTTATGTTTGAGTTAAACTATGCTATCCATACATACAATCTAAGTTAAACTATGCTATCCATACATACAATCTGAGTTAAACTATGCTATCCATACAATGTCTGCACTTGATGACTTAATCGTACTTCAAATACATCAAATTTATTTACAATGCCCCTAACATTCGTATACATGCACATGTTCTTATTCTTAATTACCTTTACACAGCCCCCTGTAATCACTGGTTCTATGACCCACAGCAGGACTGAAATCCCTGACACACTGCTTTCCAGGAAGCAATGCAAGGATAAACTACACTGCTGCTCACAGCTCTAATTAATCTATTACTCTGTGTATCTCCCCAAGCTAGCAGTTTTCGACCCACCTATGCCATTGCCTCGATAGCATCAGCAAATATTCTCACACCCCTTCTATGTTGTTAAAATTTTTCTATGGTCTTTTTGATTAAATTACTTGGATACCCGTTATTTAATAATAATTCTTTAATAGTACTGATTTCCACTGCGATTATTTGTCTTCGCATATTTTCAAACATCTATTCAATAATTTTAATAATAACTATTTTAATTTTGTGCAGGTAATTAGATGCGGATCATTTTATGAATCGGCCTGAATCCATCTGCTTTCTGTACACCTGAGAATATAACCGGTCTTTCTGCTTTCTGTACACCTGAGAATATAACCGGTCTTTCTGCTTTCTGTACACCTGAGAATATAACCCATCTTTCCCTTTAGACACTAACATATCCAAAAAGGCAAGCTATTATTGGCTTCAATCTCAAGTTTAAACTTAATAGTGTGATGAATGCCGTTTAGATGTTCTTTGAATTTATGTAATTCTTCCTGTCCATGTTCCCAAATTATGAGAATGTCATTCATGAAATGAACCCGTGGGAAGGCCTTAAAGTGATCTGCCAGATGACAGCCCACTCAAAGTTCTCCATGAATAGATCCATGATAATCAGTGATAATGGGTTCCCCACGCCAAGGTCTGACTTTTATATATATATATATATCATCTTTGAACTTGAATAAGCTGGTTCTAAAGCTAATTTGATGAGATTTATAAGGGTTCTATTAGATAATATCTTATTGGTTTGCAACACTCTTACTTCCCAACCTGCGATTTTTCTTTCTATGATGTTAATAGCCTGATCTACCGGGATGTTAGTAAACGTCACTGACATCAAGACTTGCTAAAATGCTCCCTTTTTTTTATGTATTCCTGTTTAATTACTTTGATAAATTCTTTTGAATTAGTGATTATGTTCTCCTTGAGCGGTGATAAAAATGTTACCAGCTATTTGTTTAAATTCTGCGCCAGGCCAAATGTATCACTTACAATTGGCCTTATAGGATTACCTTCTTTGTGGGCCTAATAACCTTGTATGTTCTTTTGTTCATGCTGTTTTTTTCTAATATCATTTTTGTGGATTTCATGATATACCTTTCTCTAGCTTTAGTTTGGTCTTTCTTAATTTCTCTGTATGTTCCCTGCTGTCTAATATGGTCCGTTACTTTAGTAATGTAATCTGCTCTATTTACTATGACAGTAGTGCTGCCTTTATTAGCTTACTGACTACATAGTAGTGATAGAAATAGGGGTTAACAAGGGAATGGAGGAATGAGATAAAACTAATCTTATAGTGCAAGTGGCGTGAAAAAATATAATCATAATTTAGCATTTTAAACCAAACTTAACAGGGGAAGAATAGAGGGCATTAAAAAACTTAAAAGAAGATAACTCCATTAAGATAATAAGAGCTGATAAAGGCTATAGTTTATTTCTTGATGCTAAACAAAATACTTGAGATAAATAGTTGTTTTCCTAAAACTTTCACTTGGAATTGGAATCATAAATATAGTTAAATTAAATTTAACTGTACTTATGATTTAAAAAAATATATATATGTTTATTTAATAATACATATTATATATATTTATATTTTAAAAAACTGCACACTAATTCGCTCAAAATTCTTAGACATACTGAAGTCTTAAGCACTTTCTCTAATGCAATAGAATTTTTAAGGTAATTCCTATATGCTCAAAAATTCAGGATAAATTTGGAAGGAGGGGGAGGAAGAGAGATGAAAATTTATTTCTGAAGTATAATTTAATGCTTTACTTTCAGGGAAAAATTAAAGACTCCTGCACTTAGGCCATAGATGGAATTCTTCCTCTTGCTCAGATTTACAAACCTGAGGGGGCATAAACTGAAATTGAGGAAAGACAGTTGTAGAATAGATGTGCAGAAATTTTTCTTTAGCCAGCAGGTAGTTGATTGTTGGAACAAACTTCCATCTATCATAGTGGAAGTTGATAGCTTAAATAAATTAAATGAAGAACTGGACAAACTTTTGGAGCGAATGGATGGGTGAAATGGGAAATGTTTTTTTTTTTTTTTTTTTTTTTTTTTGGCTGATGCTGCATAAGCTTGCTTTCTTGCATCATATGCCTCTACTAATGCTAATGACAAAGCTCACATATACTGTGTGAAAAGTTCTAATAACAAGTCTACACTGGATAAAGTATGAATTAGGTAACACGTTCAAAACATCAATGGTCAAAACAACCCTTTTCTAGTGTTTTACCCAGTGTGAGTAAAACACTAGAAAGTGCCTAAGATGACAAACCTTTAGGATTTATGTCTGTAAATGTGATTCTGGCACTCTGGCTACAGTTAGTGATATAGCATGTTATGCATCACCGAAACAAGAAAAGATTATAATAAAGCAACAAAAGAAAGGAGGGGAAAAAACACCTTAATATTTAGATAAAAATAATCTGAATTCTCATTATTAGACTTGTCCAGGTAATATCTGCCAGTAAAACAGCTGGAAATTACACTAATTGTTACACAGGTAGGAAAACATATGAAACTTGCATGAAATGCTTATTTTGAGATGACAAGTTATTTCCAAGGAAATTATTAGCATTACCAAAGTTGAATACCATAGTTCTTGGTAAAAGACTGTTTCACAGAGTTGCCATAGATTCTGTCATTGTTAAGACAATTTGCTATGTATGATGAGGACTTTCTCTCAGTTAGTGAGCTCAATGTTAATCATATAGAGAATTCATCCTTAATTGATTATCACTGCACACCATGGATTTATCCCAGACGTCATAAATTTCACAAGCAGATTACAGAGAAAATACATGCTGAAGGATACCATGGCTGCAGAGAACAAGATTAAAATAATTAAGATATACCTAACTAATTAGTTTAATTGTTAATTAATTGTCAATTAACTGTTGGAACAAACTTTCATCTGGTGTTTCGGAAGTGGGCGGTTTGAACAAATTCAAGGAAAAACTAAAACTATTAGAGAGGATAGACAGGTGGTATGTGGGAAGGGTTTTTTTCTTTTTTTTTTTGCTGATGCTCTATAAGCTCACTTTCTTGTGTCATTTTACACTACTAATACTAATAAGTCTTTCTACTGATATTTTCTTCATTTTTTTTATATAGATTTCAAAGAAAATCTAGGTATAAACAGAGAAGAGATATATTCCAAGTTTCATTATGTCTGGCCATGGATTGAAAACCATGCAAGATTTCAACTGCATCATTCTAAATATAAAAGGCAGGGTTCACAATTCCTCAACATTTAAATTCTAGCATGCATATAAATAAATGCGCATAAATGCACGCACGCACGCACGCACACACACAAAATATTACCTTCAAAACCTCGAGAATAATCATAATACTCTCTCTGACGATAACTTTGCCTTCGGTATGCTCGTCCCTCTTCTGATCCACAAAGATCATACTGCTTTCTTTTCTCGGGATCACTTAAGACAGCACACGAATTACCAATAGCTAGATATGAAATATTTTTTGTTTAGTATTAAGTTTTCAAAGAGTTAAATTTATGATAATACTAGAAGGCTTAATATGCTTACTAAAAACTTCTTAAAAATGAAAACACTTAACAACTAAATTGACTGAACTTCTACAGGAAAGGAGATAAACAGAACTGATTAATGAATTCTAAAAAAGTAAGAAGAAAAGTAGGCCTGATTAATGAATAGAATTTAAGATATTATTATTCACCCTATTTTAGATATAACAACACAACACAACACAAATATAATTATCAATCATTTATAAAATACAGAACATTAAATCAAAAGTATTTTAAATGCTATCCAAGAACATACTAGAATTCAATATAGTTAGTCAGGATAAATAAAAATAACTAAGCAGATCCATGTTAGCCACTTGATTTTTTTAACCATCTTTATGGATTGGTAATATACTGGAATTCGAGTCCAAGGAAATCATAGCCATCACTTACCAGCATAGTTCACAATCTTGAACTTTTTTGATCATGATGAACTGGGTTGTTTCCATTCCACACTGGTGCATTTTGTTTCCAGCATATCACAATGAACCAACGTCGTCTCTTGAGAAATACATATGAGAAATTCTTGACCACTGACAGAATATTGTTTCAGAAATGGCAGAGCACAACCCATTCATTGTTCATTGTGGTTTTTATCTGCTCTTGAAGCATTCGACTGACACACACACACACTTTGTTAAACTCTAATTCTTGAATTACATTGATTGTTCCAAGTGACAAATTCAAGTCACGTTGCAATTCACTCACTGTATTTCTTCTGTTCTTGTAACCTGCATTTTCTATGAGTGCCATGTAGTCTACAATTCTTGCTCCACCCCTCCTTTAGCAAGCTTCTATACTGACTCTTCCACCACAAATCTCTGCACACCATTTCACTATACTGCCAACTCAAAACATTTTTATGATAAACTTCTGCCACCAACTCATTTTTTGCATTCAAAAACTGAATTACAGCACAGACCTCATTCCAGGACCACTGTTCCAATCAAGCTGACTTGTTCAACTGACTAGTACACACAACGTGCAGTAAATGGTGGGGTGAACTGATGAATAATGATCCCTTCTGACACAACCACCATAACTATAGCTCCTCTGAGGTGAAATCATATATCTTGTAGATCTACTTTATGACCTCCTCTTACACATCTCCAAGTTTCATAGCAATGATAAATGAGAAATGTTAAGGTAGTTTGCTACTATTTTATTTATAATTAGTACAGCCTCCAAAAACAGTAATTTAATGACAAATTTTTAATAAATTTTAAATTTTTTCCCTTTACTATTTTATTATCCCCCCACATACAATGTATGTGTGAGCGCATAATAAAAGAAAATTGGCACACAAATTAAAAACATGTAATTTAAGAGCTAATCTACCATACAGAATAATGGAAAGGAAGTAGGGGATTGTGTGCAATTACCTCACCAATGCACAGCATTAAAATCCTAAATCATAGGCAATTATAAGTTGTTATTCATGTTAAATATATGTAAAAAATTATTTTTATAAAGTTTTTTGAAATGCATATTGATCACACACAGAGAATGAAGTTACAGTACAGAAGAGATATGTTGCTTGTCACTATTATGTAATTTTTTTTTTCTTTTGTCCTTTTATTTTGCTATTGAATTTTGCAGTTTAAGTTTTTATTTCATACTGTCTTAGTTTCAGGTTTTCTTTAGCATGATAATACATGGGCATTCAAAACAGTATGTGTTATGTGCAGCATTTTACAGACTGAAGTGCAACCAGTGTATTTTTGTGAAGGAGTCTGAACAAGTGTTGAAAATGTTGAGGTGGATGGCATTTATTCAGCATGTGTGGGTAGAATGCTGCATGTGACATTCTGTCTGTATATGCTGGTACATTTTGAAACTAGATGAGCTTTCAATGTACTTCCTCAACCAGTTACAATGTCTGATACTGAAAAATGTATTAAGTAACCCAAAAATTTTTATTTTTGCTTTTCTGTATGTTATTTATTTTGTTTTCATGTAGATATTATTTTATGCAATAAAATAAAAATAATGTGTGGGATTTGTGGGTGACTATATCTCACATAAAAAATGAGATATAGAGTCACTCTTTTTTTAAATTAACTATACAAATTAGAACTTAAAAATTACAAAATACTAATGCTATTTGGTCTTATCAAAGTTATATGAAGTTGGGAGGGCACTTTCATGTGTTTTTTGTGATCAGCAGGATTTTAACTGCCAAGTTAATACAATAGTTTTATTGCTCACAGTTGTCAGCCCTTGAATTGAAACTGGACAGCCAATTAATACCAATACAAGGGCAACAATGGGGCATTAATTTTTTAGGACTAATACCTTCCATAAAACTGATGCTTCTCAAACCAACAAACTTTTCCCTCACAACAACCATAATGGAGTACCTATGTATTTGTTGAACTGTTCAGTATATCCCAATGACAGTATAGTGGTTTTGTCATCTGCCACTCTTTTGGTGATCCAGGTTTGAATCTGATCAGAGACTAGAGGAGTTGCTAAATGACTCTTCAGTTGGGGCAGCGGTAATCTGATTTCAGCCAGAGGGGTGTGGGGGTTTGTCTCTTGTACGTTATTCTGGTTTTTTTCAGTTCACACAGCATGCAGATAAGTCCATGAACACACACACCTATACAGACATAGAAGACACTGGTGCAATATGGCCTAAATTGCTGAAGCACCTAAAACAATAACAGCTTCATAGCAAGTTGCCCTAGTAATGAACTACTTTCAAACAATATATGCCATGCTAATCAGTCTTTTATTTAAAAAAAAAAAAAAAAAAAAAAGAGACACCACTATGATAGCCTTCCAGTATTTACTGGTACCTCCCACTCAGACAGTAAGTGGTCACTTTTAAGTAATGACAGATTAACATTTTGCCAATGCCATTTGTTTAAAGGGTACAATAATGGGGGACAACTCACTGTGAAGGCTAGTTTCTTCTGCTGTGAACAGTGTACTAACAAGGTAGTTTAAATTATGTTAGCACAGCAAAAACGATTATAGGAGACTGTAAACAAAAAGACATTATCAGTTTACACAATTTTCTAATTCAGAAATGCCAAGTGCTCAAAGCTATGTACTGACATATGGTAATATGAAAAGAAATTTTCTGGATACTTTCTTTTCATTGAATTTTATATTTTCCAAGTCATTTTATATATATATAAAGGACTTAGAATTCTGCGGAGTATTGGATGGACAATTTTTCTTTCAGAATTTCATTTTTAAATAGATACATATGTGCAGAAGTTTACCTTCAGCCAGCGAGTGGTTGATTGTTGGAACACAAACTTCTGTCTGTTGAATCATTTGTTTGATAATCACGTAGAAAACATGTAAAATATAAAAACTTGCCTTTGAAAGCTTCAGCGGCACCTGGAGCTTTATTCTTATCTGGATGAAACTGAAGAGCTAGTTTTTTATACTGCTTTTTGATATCTGATTCACAAGCATCTTTACTGACTCCTAGGATTTCATAAAAATCTTTAGCTCTTTTTATCCTGTATGACAAAATACAGTAAAAAAAAATTATATTGTATTAACACACACACACACACACACCCACACACATATAAGAATGTATGATATTCAAATAGAAGTTTAATAGAGAGGAATACCCTAATAATGGGTAGCAGAAATTACATCTTAAAGTGCTAAATAGCTTATAAAGAATGTAAATATATGTTCTTTAGAAAATGTACTAAAAATGGATGCCGTGTTCTCTGTATAACTTGCCAAGCCTAGGTAGATGCTAGAAGAGCAAGGAAGTTGAAAAAAAAACTTGAAGGCAATAAGAATACATAATTTAAAATAAGCACAACTAATGTATGCTAATGAGTAATATGAAATTTAGCAATGTCTAAAAAAATTTGGATAACATAAAACATTAATACTACAAAGAATTATTAGAATAGACTATCAAAGCCAATATCTTCAGGGAACTATAGCTATTACAGTCTATCCAGGACATAGCATTTTGAACTTCAACATTCACTTAGATTATAAAGGCCTAAAGTTACAAGACAAAAATTTAAAATACAGCCACTCCCCAAATTAAATAAGGGTTGCGTTGTGCAGAACTCTACATAAGTCGAAATTTCTCTAAATGCTTATGCAGCACTTGCAAATTTGATTGAAGCAAAAAAGAAATGTTCGACAAACATGTAAATAGAATTACAGACAATCCCGTACAACATGGTTTCACTCTAACACAATTGATAAATTGCGGCAATCCTCACACAACACTTATAATAACACAGTTTCCTTCTAATACTGTTAAAGAATTTCGGAAAACCTCGAATAACAGGGTATTTTTGAGCTTTTGTGGGGGGAATCCCTGCTATTATGTTGGATGTAATTTTTCAAAATTTACACTCTTTTTGAATCCCCACTGTTGACCTGCTAATAAAAAAAATTTGAGAAATCCCCGTATTTTATTTTGTTGGGAAATCCCCGTGTTATGTTCTGTGCTATTGAATTTGTGCTTGTTGAACGTGTGGAAAAATCTAGATTTCAAAGTTTTATTACTATTGGACAGCACGCCAAGCAATCCTCGGCGTGCTATCCAATAGTAATAAAACTTTGAAACCATCCAAAAGATTTAAGTCGTAAAAACATTGAAGTTATGATTCTATCACCAGTTGTACTAGGTTAATACAACTTCTTTCATTCAGCCATTAGGTCAAGGCATTATATCCACCTTTAAAACTCATTACATCAGAAAATCATTACAATGGATTTTGGAAAAAAATTATTCCAAATCTATTGAAGTAATGGAGGCATGGAAACATTTCTCAATTATGGACTGTATCAGAATCATAGCTTTATCGCTCAAAGAAGTAAAACAGTCAACATTAAATGTGTGTGTGGAAAATGTATGGCCAGAGCCAGTTCATTTAGGAAATATGGTCGAGCCAGCAGAAAACGGAATCGGTGCAATAGTAGAACTTGCTACGTTGGTAAGAGGGAAAGGTTTTGATGATATGACTACTGAAGCCCTTGTGGGTAGCAGAGTTGATAGAATTGCCCTCCTCCCCACACCGAGTGGAAAAGACCTGAGTTTGAATCCCATCAATAATGGGAGGAATATTTATAGGTCTTTTTCACAATGTGGCTGAGTTAGTCGGACTCAGGCAAGGGTAGCATGGTTTTTTTTCTCCTGGAAACTCGGGAGGGTTTTTTCCATCAAAAAAGAAAATCGACCTCGAGACACACGCAATTTATAGACAATATACGCAGAGCAACATGGCCTTAGTCACCGATGCTCCTAAAAAAATAAAAACATATATGATTACTGAAGACGTTCAAGAATTACTGGTAGAAAAGAGGCTGGCAAAGCGGATTTGGTGGAAATGGTATCGGAAGTAAAACCAAATCAATTCAGAGGATGATAGCGCAGATGAAAATTCTGAAGTTCCAAATTTTACACTAAAAAGCATAGGGGAAAGTTAGCAGAGCAATTAGAATCTTATTTTTTGAATGTAGATTCTTGAACGAAAGGAGCCCAGAGTTCAAAAGGGAGCTTTAAAAATGCTTGGTTCCATACAATAAAATTCACAAAGATTTATAAAGCTAAAGCAAACAAAACTAGATTACAGATTTTTTAGAGAGAGAGAGAGAGAGAGAGAGAGAGAGAGAGAGAATACAAGAAATCTAGAATGGTGTATTTTTGTTAGTTTTGTTAACGAAATAGGGCATTTTTGTTAGCTTTTCGAATGTAACCTCCCTTTTTGTACCTTTTCTTCGTCCCGCATAACACGGATTTGCACAACACGACATTTTAAAGGAACCCTAACTACTGTGTTATACGAGGGTTACCTGTATTTATTCAATTTTTTTTACCTCACGCACAGGAAAAAGTACAAAAGTGTACAAAATTACAAAAATTTCAAAATTATAAAATTACAAAAAGAGAGAGGAGACAGGCATGTCAGTAAGTTTTACCTTTCGAGCATCGTTGCCAGAATTAACTCTCCAAGATGATAAGCACGTTGCTGTGGAAGTTGAGGGCTGTGGAGATTCAGAAGGAGTTTTTTCCAACACATCACAAAATTTCTCTGCAACTGCAGAATCAGCACTGGTGACTTCACTGCATACTTTGTTTTGGAAACCAGCATGATGCTTGAACCTATTAAACTACCCATTGCTTGCCATGAACTTCTCTTGGGGTTTGCCATACTTATCCTTAATATCTTCATAAATACTTCTTGCTTTTGCTTGAATTGCCACTGGACTCAGGAGCACTTGCTTCTGAATCTGATTTTCCATCCATATTATTAATAGCTTTTCCATCTTCGATATAGCACCTGAATGCTGTTTTGTGATCACTGTTGATCTTAAATGCGTTGATCCTTTAATATGTTCTTTTATACGTGCACTGTTCCTTAAAACAGTATTTACTGTTGAAGCAGCGAGACCTAATTCCGTGCAACAGGTGACAAACTTTGTCTTGTTTCCTAGCACTGCCAGCACTTGCACTTTCTGTTGGTCCCTTTCCCTTCACCATTGTAATACGTAAATAGGAATGAAGAGAAGGTTCTGAAAATTTATTTATGTTTTTTATATGACTGAAGATTTCAGTGAAGGGGAACTCATTTCACCATAATACTATAACGTAAAAACCCACAGAATTACAATTATCAGTATTATCGCAAATGCAGAAAATACAAAAACCCAATACAGAAAATACAGAAAAACCCAATAAACCGGAAAGTGCAATTTTTTTTATTGTTTTATGGTAGTGGCCCTCCAGAAATGTGTTTTAAAAAAATATCACAAAGGCGTTCAAAATTGATTCTTATAACGGATTGTATGATAACAATGAAAGTGTAGTGCAATTTCCATTATAAAAATTACCTTTAGGAGAGAGAAACACCTTAGTTATATAGCGAAAATTTCAACTTCTGAGGTCTTGGAAGGAATTACCAAAAAAAAAAAAAAAAAAAACATAATATGTTATTGGGTTACATTATGATATTTTCACGATACCTCCATTTATTCCTACAGGATACAAAATACGTTCCATGATTTTTTTAAGTTTGCACCAGCTGGCAAAAAAACTTACATAAAGTCGAATTTCCATAAGTTGAGTATTACGTAAGCTGGAGAGTGGCTGTAATTCAGGTAATGATCAACACAGGTGGAAAGGGTAGTCCCATAAATTTTCTAAAGGACATTCACTAAACTTTTTTTAACAAAGTTTTAACTATCTTTTTTTTTACTATCTATAAAGATGCATAAGAATCACTTCAATAGACTGATTCAATATCAGTTCTACAGAGCTATAAGATGCTTAGTATCAGAAAGTATCATGAAATATTAAAAGTTTTAAAAATTATCTAATGATCTACCTATTCATTTCTGAATACCAAGGTCGTATTTTGAATACACCATCTGTTCTTTCATTATGTCATTACTCTATAGAGATTTTATCTTTAGGAAATTAAAATGAATGAACAAAAACATTTATAAATATTTTCAATAAAATTTTTGTTTTTAAGAAACTATTCAAAACCATTTGACATATGCAAAAATTATCTTATACTGAATACTTTACCATTATCTAAAAACAGTAGAAATTATAGCTCATTCAATGCATATTTCTTCTCGGAAACCATTTATGTATTCATCAGTACGTCCCACCATTCCAACTTCAAAGAAAGCACTACATGAAGGTTGGAAATTCTGGGATGCTCTGAATTCCGTGTGCCCAAAAAATTTGTGCACATGCCACCCTGGGCACACTTGGCATGGGTTTGCCACCTCTGACATAGGCTATCCTTATACTGTATATTTTGAGGTAATCCTCACAGAGTCATCTATTCCATTTTTGAAAAAACAGTATAAATAAACTAGTTAATGTACACAGTGAATTACATTTCAGGCAAATTAGCAAACAGTGATAATTCATGATTTTTTATAAAAAAGATAGCTTATAAGCAAAAACCAAGAGCAATTCATTTCTGCAATGAACAGTAATATGAATACTAATATCCTTATTGCCCATTCATTCCTCCAAACAGTGCACAGCAACAAACATAATATTGAGTACTTCAGCTACAATATACAGTATAAGGATAGCCTAATCAGAGGTAGCAAACCCATGGCAAAGCATGCCCAAAGTGGCACACGTACAAATTTTTTGGGCACACGGAATTCAGAGCATCCCAAAATCTCCAACCTTCGTGTAGTGCTTTCTTTGAAGTTGGAATGGTGAGACATAATGAAGAATTTGTGAAATGAAATTAAGAAAAAAATTGTATATTTAGTACACTTATTCAGAACATAAGTTATTGGTAAAGTTATGTGAGATGTATATCCACATTCAGTATTTAGTGTAGCCTCCATTGTTAATTACGCTTTGTATGTGGCGTGGAGATTGGAGATTATTCTTCATTAATTCCCATAAATATTTTAATTGCTATTTACCCTTTACAGATTGTTCAGAATGTCAGCTAAACCAGCAAAGAAACAAAAACATTCAAATGAAGAGGGGAGTAGCAGAGAATTTCAAGAATCTTGGGGTGAAAGATTGGTATTATTAAGAAGGATAATAAAGCATTATGCATTTTGTGTTCTGAAACACTAGGGTAGTTTTTCAAAAGATTTAACCAATTTTGTGTTCTGTGCACACAAGGGTAGTTTTTTAAAGATTTAGCCAACTTTGGCATGTACCCTTAAAAAGGTTCGCCACCCCTGGCCTATATAATATGTATGATAAAAATAAATAATAATTGCCAGATTTCTATTGATCTGATTTAAATGAAATCTGAGAAGACCCAACAAATCATTCTAAAAGATCAGAATGTAAAAGTTAATGAAAATCCATCCACTGGGAGTCAAGTTATTACATGTGGATGAACAAAGAACTAATAACTGTGGATTTCTATTTGTCTAATTTTTACTGAAATCTGGAATGGCTTGACAAATCTTTTAAAAGGCCAAATATAAAAAGTTATTATAACCACCTGCACTAGGTTACCAAATGCTTTTGGTATCTTTATGTAATATTGAAATAATTTGCTGGATATTATAAAAAAGATTCCACATTTCATTACTTCCCCTGACATATGCAAAAATGGAGCTAATAAGGTTGTTTTTACATAAGTTATTCTTCTGCTTACCACAAGCATTTCTTACGAACTTCCTTATGTACCAAAATAGCAATATATGTTTTATACAATGGCCTTATTCGCTTTTCCTTCTCTCTTAGCTATCCATATCACTCTCAACTTACAGATAAAATACATGTAAGTATATTATATTAGAGAAAAATGAATATTAAATTGGCAAAAAAAAAAAAAAAGAAAAATGATGCAAGGAAGCAAACTCATAGAATATCAGCCAAAAAAACATAGCTGAGTGATCAATGTAGAAGTGTAGTCTGAAATGACTACATGACAGTGGAATGGCTCAACAAATCTTTGTAAAAGGGCCAAATATAAAATTTTATGAAAATCCATCCATTAGGAATTGAGTTAGTACACACTGTCTGAGATGACAGTGATCAAGGTAGTCTGAGATGACAGTGCCTCAAAGCCCACATGACCATTAAATATCATTAACAATAATATTCTTGTCAAAATGATTAGTTCTAACATCCTCTGACTTAGATGGCTATGCCAAAATTTAAACAGAATGCTAAAAAAAATTACCTGCTTCTTCTGCTCCTCCCTTCTAATAATTTATCCAATATTTTAAATTTATTCAAAGTATATACTTCCACAATACTAAGTGAAAATTTATTCCAACAATCAAGTACCCAGGCCGAAGGAAAATTTAAACAATCTGTTCTGCAGTTATCCTTTTACAATTTAAATTTATGCACCCCTATATGTGTGTTGTCTCATAAAGAGTAAAGACACCACTGCATTTAGTCTATTCAACCCTTTTCAGGCCTTGAACGCTTCAAATTAGGTTACTACACAAATGCCTAGTTTCCAGATGCTGAAATTTACAGTCCAACTATGGCTTGGTAAAAATATCCTTTTGTGCTTCCAACAAGGTTAGTTGGAAGAACAAAAGGGTATCAACAAGGTTAGCTGGAAGCACAAAAGGCTCTGCAACTATTTCAACAGCTCTATATCCCTCCTAAAATGAAGTTTACAAACATGTATGTAGTATTTAAGATGTGGCTTAACCTTGCCTAGTTGTTCATGCTGGAAAATGTCAGACTGTACAAGTATCTTCAAGTCTTTTTCATTAACAACTACTTTCAGTTTGGTGCTACTTAAATGAGACGTTAGTGTGGGATTATGTACCTTGCATTCTTTGATATTAAACCCATCTACCCAGTTTTTTTCAGATATTCTTGAAGTAGAATATCCTCAATTAATACCATTAACCACCCTACCTACATTTGTATTATCAACAAACTTGGACAAAATGTCAAATATGTCATTGTGTACTTTTTTGTGGCCACCAGGGTTCCCCCCATTCGTTTCTGGAGCTTCTGTACTTTGGCATAAGGTGGCATGTGTGAAGTGTAGGTATGTGCCAGTGTAATGTTTTGTTTTTTGTTATGATGCAGGCTGGAAACTGGAGTTCTGCAGCCAGAGGGCGATCAACACCTGGTCGATCGCTCCCTGACTCCCAAATTTTTCTGTGAGGAGGCATGCCATATTCAATTGTACTGGGTTCTTCCAGAGAATTGGGGATATCATCGAAATGATGGGGAAAGACAGTGAGAGAAGTGTGGGGACTAAGTTAGGTTACAAAATGAAGACAGACGGAGATAAGGGCAGAAGCCGGCATTCCCATGGAAGCACAACTGCAAACTTGGACATTTTTTTTAAAAATTTATTTAATTAGGTGGTCCCAGCCAACATTTGGCAACCCCACCAAACTATAATACAGTTTACCGTTTCATACACAGATATTATGTTACCATTTAGAATACCACACACAAAATGCAAAGTGAGGTACAATATCTTAAAAATGAACATCCTCGATTGATACAACTTACAATATTGAATATCACACAAAATGCAGAGAGCAACAAGTACCTGGAAATGAAAAATGAGGTACAATATCTTACAAAATGCAGAGAGCGATGAGTATGCTGTTCTGTAACAGGTGGGCACGATCCCACCTGTTACAGAACTGCAAACTTGGACAGCAACCTTGAAATGCTTACATCAAAGCCATTAATAAATATTAACAACAAAGGGCCTAAAATAACATTAGTCCACAAAGAGCAGTGGCCATTTATAATTACTCTTTATCTCCTATGACTTAACCACCCCTTTATGTATCATAATAACTTGCCTCTAATGCTTCAATGCATACAACAATGATATATGTAGAACAGCAGCAAAAGTTTTGCTAAAATATAATTAGATCCTGGTGTCACATCAATGAGTAGTTTGATTAAATTTAAAGGATTGATAAATTTTTAGAAGGGAATAACAGATTTTTTTTTTTAAATAACTGATGCTGTATTAACTTGTTTTCTTGCATCATTTTGCAACTACTAATATTAATCTCTTGAGCAAGCCATGCAGAGAAAAAATTTTACCCAAAAAAAAATTTTGTCAGTCTAGAGTTAATTGCCAAGATTTCTTGTTTTTGAATTTTAAACAGCCCAAAGGGATATTCCACATTTTGAAATAAAAAAGTAGAAAATTTTATATTTCTTTACACAAAACTTCTATTGTTATATGCAAGGTATCTCCTTGGATCATTGGTCAAAATTTGAATAACAAGAAACTATTAATCAAGAGATGCACATACAACGGGCTGCCAAGGTGATTACTTGCATCACATTCTAAACCTTAAGATTAAAGGAACAACTTATAATGTTTACGTTTAATTTTAT
Organism: Mastigoproctus giganteus; assembly: GCF_048544385.1. Lineage (NCBI taxonomy): Eukaryota > Metazoa > Arthropoda > Arachnida > Uropygi > Thelyphonidae > Mastigoproctus > Mastigoproctus giganteus. Next base: position 198,670,608 of record NC_143581.1, read on the forward strand.
ATTGGCTATACAGTCACCAAATATCATCAGTTTAAATAAATCTAAGGCTTGTTAAAAAAAAAAAAAAAATAGTTGCCCACTTTTCAAGACTGTATGACATGCAGTTTGAGTGACATAATAGTGCGCAATGTGAATGAACCCAAGCCTGAGAGTTTTCAATCTAGCATGATCTGTAGAATACTAGTATTTTCACAAAAAAAAGGACCTCCTTTTCCAAACAGTGTAAGAAACAATACTGCAAAGCTTAAAAATAAATGCAACTTATTACACAGAACCAACTGAAGTACTAATCTAGTTGCCAAAAATCAAGGTGGAATAGATCTGATTACACTGTACTGTTCAATAAAGTGAATTTTGTAACCTTATTCCTGTCTCCTAAATATTTTGTTAATTTGTCTGTTCTATGTTTGCTAAGTTGATCATATTACATGCAGCTTGACTTATGCCATGCCGTGAAAGTGTGTTCTTTTAATAACTGTGTACAAGTATACTCACTGTAAATCACATTAGGAATTACTTCATATTTGCCTATTACATTTGCAGAATATGATACTAAAAGAAAATAAACCAATCCTTGGTGGAAATTCAGATCTTGGGTATCAATTCATTACTTCAACCATACTTCGACTAAAAGTCAGGAAGTCCATGCCCCATCCTTCTAGGTTGACATGCCCAGGGTGTTTATCGCCTCCCCACTTGCCACTGTTTTAAAATCGGGAACTCCTTTTCCGATTTTAAAACAGAGGGATTGGAATAAACACCCTACATAAGCTAAGCACCCCCTTCCTCAATGACACAAAACAATCAGAAACAAAACACAATCACAATAATCAACCAAATCACAGAACTCAACCATACAATCACTCCATTCTACAACCACACCCACTACGTAGAGTACCCAAATAATAGATTTCAGCCGAATCCTTGAGTAAGTTGCATGTCCTCCATATCTTTTTCCTTTCTTTCCTTTTTTTTTTTTTTTTTTTTTAAAGAAGAAATAACTAGAAGAATTAACTCAAAACCTTTTTAATACTTATAGTATTAAAATAGTTATAATATGTTTAATTACTTTTTAATACTGTTTAAAAGCCATACTTATAAATTTGGTTGGTTCTGTTCTATTTGAAACTATAAGATATATGTGTATTTAAAAAACATAACAGAAACATAATAAAATCTATAAGAAAAATAAATATCACATAAAACAAATAGACATGGTTTCAAGAAGTCTGCAGGAAAAAATTGAAAAGTTGGCAATTATGGAGATGCAATCGAGAATTTTTTTTTTCTGAAAAATTAGCTTATAAACCAAATTATAATAATCACTCATATATTAATAAAGCTTAAAATAATGAGATACATTAAGAGAAAAATATGCCCCCCCATAACTCACAGTACATTTCAAGAATGCTATGGTGTTAAATCATTAACAACAGTGTATTTTGTTTTAACCAATGGCAGCATGTTATGTGAAATAAAAAAAATAATAAAATATAAATACTAGTACAAAATTTGTTTTATAAAGCAAGTATTCAAAATAATTTTTTAAACTGAAAACACTCTTCATTTTAGAGTTGCATCTTATACAGAAGGAAAATATGGTAAATAATTGTGTGAAGATTACCGCTGAACTGCCTCCAACTGTTCTTGAGTATATTCCTGTTTTGGTTCTTCTGCAGAATTTGGGCATTCATTTCTAGTGCTTGCTGATGTCCTCCTATGAATGTTGGGGCTTTTCTTCTGCTCATTATGAATATTATTAGTTTGCTGCTGGGAATCTGGCTTATAATTAGTTGAACTACTCAATTTTTCCAACAGTTCAATCAAATCTAAATAAAAAATTTTGAATTTTACAGGTTACTGACATAATTAAATAAAAAAAAGTAATATAAAAGTAAATTACACCACATTGCATAGTTTTTAATTTATGAAACTAAATTCTCATGAGATCTTTTGATTTTTGGGAGATATACATAACTGTGATTATTGATGTTCACAAACTATCTTAGTTTGTTGCAGAATTACATGACACTTTTTTTTTTTTTTTTTTAATGGTACATTATGCTGTTCTGCAAATTAAAAATAAAACTTATCTTATTCTTGTTTAATACTTTAGTCAATTTGTTTAACATAATGGTTTAATTGCTGCTAGGATGGAAACTTGGAAGCTTAGAACTGTGGTCATAGACAGCAAGCAGTCTCAAGTTTCTCAATGCAGGCCATTTCAGGTCATAATTCACCATGCAATCAATTTTCCACATACATGTTTGTATGTGAAAAATTTATTCTGTGGAGTTTCAAATAGCCTTGACTATTTGACAAGGTAAAGAAATATCTTATGTCTAATACAGTTAGGGAAGGATGTCACATGGTTGTTTTCCATTAAGATTATTACTAAATATATTACCAGTCACAGTTACAATTTTAACTTAGTTACAATTCTAAGTTTGGATTATTGTTACAATAGAACCAGAAACCAATGCTCCCAGAAACCTGATGTGCATACAGGCAAGAGGCCTGCCAGCAGTATAAATTAACTGCTGGCATGCCTCTTGCCTGTATGCATATCAGGTTTCTGGGAGCATCAGCAAGAGGAGTCTGTCTGCAGGTAAGGATTTGATCTATTTGTATTTACTTAACTTAATATCTGGTTCTATCTAACAATAATCCAAACTTAGAATTGTTTATTTGAAAATTATAATTGTAATATTCATAATATTGGTAATTGCAAGGGTAATATTGATAATTGTAAGGGCAATATTGATAATTGTAATATTGGTAATTGTATTCAAATTTGTAACCCTTTCTATTTTTGTTCCCCCAACAGTATGGTCTGATGATGGGTATCGGTAAGATACCTGAAACATTACCTTAATACATAGTAGTTTAGGTGAATAGCTTAATAAACTATATTATTAATTTCACGGGGTATAAGAGTGGTAATATATTTAGTAATAATCTTAATCTTATGGTCTGTTAAGCCCACCTGACACTCCATTATCAGGGCACAATCTTACTCACTATTACAATTTACAACACTAATTTTATATTGCAGACCTGTGTGCATTTTACCAATTAATGGTGGGTGAATAACTTGGCAATTGTGAGCCTTACCAAAAGAATAAATTTTATATATAAATTTTCAAGTGGACATATAAACATCCCTACTTGAACATTCATGTATTTACTGAAAGACTTTTCAGGTATTTGTCTAGTACAATAAAAGAAGTGCAAGAGAGGGTTATGTCCAGCTAAAGGATCCCGTTTACAACTGAGGCACATGCCTCAACTGCAGTGCTGCAAGGGATGTAAGACAATGTATTCAACGGTTTACATATTTAATATAGTTAGTTGGAAAAAGGAAGAGAGAATTTCTAAACAGCTGCCCTGAGTACATAAATTACCTGCCTTTGGGGAAAAAAAAAAAAAAAAAACCCACATTCTGACTCTGTATTAATAACACTGACACACCATTGGAACTTGAAGAAATTTTTAGAACTGCTCAAACTACATTATAAATATTCAAATAACATTGTAAATTACCCACACATGTAGAACTATGTACTGGGTAGCCCATAAGTAAGAAAACTATTTTGAATAACTGCTGATGTAAATATAAATTATTTGAAAAATAATTTATAATCTTTTTTTATTGTTTCAGCATAATTTGAACACAGGAAAAGTACCAAGAACCATACAATGAAGGAGAGGATTGAAACTAATAAAGTGGCATGCAAAATATGAAAATATTGCAGAAGCTAGTATTAGTATTAGTAACGGCCGCATGGTGCAAGAAAGCCTATGGCTTATGCTGCACCAGCCAAAAAAAAAAAAAATCCGAACAAAAAAATGATAAAAAAAAAATAAAATAAAATAAAATAAAATAAATAACTAAATAATAATAATTAATAAAAAAAAAAAAAAAAAAAAAGAAATTAAACCTATCATCCTATGTGCTTTCCTTACCCGAAAGTACTATCCACATGACCTTTGAATTTCCCCAAACTGTCGGCCTCTACCACCCATGAAGGCAACTTATTCCAGTAATTTATAACTCGCTGGCTAAAATAACACTTCCTGCAGTCCAATCTAAATATTCCCCCCCCCTAACTTGAATTCATGTCCCCTAGTTCTAGCATCATTTATAATCTTGAAAATTTTGTCCTCATTCATTTTACTGATGCCTCTCAGAGCCTTAAACACCTCAATCAAATCTCCTCTAAGGTGTCTAGTTTCCAAACTCTGCAACCTACATATTCGAAGTTTTTCTTCATAAGGACGCCCTTTTGCCGATCTCACCAGGCGAGTTACCCTTCTTTGCACCCTTTCAAGAAGCTCAATGTCTTTCTTTAGGTGCGGTCTCCATACTTGAACACAGTATTCCAAGTGTGGTCTAACATAAGCCTTATATAATGGGATTATCACGTCCCTATCTCTACTTGCAAAAGTTAGACAGATCATCGATAGGACACCATGGGCCTTCCTTGCAACCTGTTTACAATGCTCAGAGAATTTCAAGTCAGACTGTATCGTAACACCCAAGTCCCTTTCCTCCAGTACTGGGTTTAGTTGAACTCCACCAAGTGCCATTTTTCTGACCATTCCTGAAGTCTATCTAGGTCTCTCTGAAGAAGCTCAGCTTGACAGTGATCATTAACTACTCTACCAATTTTAACATCATCTGCAAATTTAGACATCACACCCTCTATCCCTTCATCAATGTCGTTTATGAAAATTAAAAACAACAGTGGTCCTAATACTGATCCTTGGGGAACCCCACTTCTTACATCAACCCAATCTGAGGAATAGCCATTTATCACAACCCTCTGCCTCCTGCCCTGAAGCCATCCTTCTATCCATCTAAGGATTTTCCCATTGATTCCAACCTGTTCTAGCTTAAAAAGCAACCACTCATGTGGGACTGAGTCAAAAGCTTTGCTGAAATCTAAATAAACAATGTCAAAGTTATTCCCTAAATCCAGCTCGTGAGTGATCCTTTCGAAATAGCGAACCACATTTGTTAAACATGATTTTCCCTTTACAAAACCATGCTGAGTATCCTTGAGAATTTCAATTCGATCCAAATGATCCTGAATTCCACCCTTGATCATTGCCTCCATGATTTTCCCTACCACTGAAGTCAGACTGACAGGTCGATAATTTCCAACTTCATTTTTAGAGCCACCCTTATGTATGGGAGATACATTTGCACTTTTCCAATCCAAGGGAATCTCCCCAGAGTCTAGTGATGCTCGCATAATTAGCCTCAATGGTTCAATGCACTCGCTTGCCACCTCTCTTAAGATTATAGGGTATATTCCATCAACTCCAGGAGCCTTACTGGTCTGTAGGCTCGAAAGTTTTTTCATTAAATAATCTTGCGAAATTTCAATATCATTAATTACATATTTTTTAACTTCGCGCCCACAATTTCCCATTGCCACAAAAGGCTTTTCATTTGTAAATATCGATGCAAAATAACTGTTGAGTTCATCTGCAGCAGCAGCTGGTGTATTTATTACTATCTCCTTTCCCTTACATAAAGGTCCGATCTGGTTTGTCCTGCTCTTCTTGGCATTTATATATGTGAAGAATTCTTTATCCCCCCTCTTTGCTCTGTTTGCTAGTGATTTCTCATAAACTGCCTTTGCCTGTCGAACCTTTTCTGTGGCTCTATTACACATCACCTTGTAGCTGTTATAGGCTTCAGTACTTTTTATTGCTCTGTAACCTTTCCATGCCACCTTTTTCTGCTCAAGTAATGTGGCAACTTCACTATTCATCAAACTTGGAACCCTTCTTGGGGAGTATTTTTTTAATGGTATATACGCATTCAAGGCATCTGTGATTAATGTTTTAAAAGCGTACCACAATTCAATTGTATTCATTCTCTGCGCGATATCTACCCAGTTAATAGAGGCAATGTAATACCTTAAGGCATCGTAATTTCCTTTTCTGAAATTAAAACCCATTCCTTTGCCTTTTACTTCTGCTACCTCTCTCATCATCATCCACCGTAGAACTCCGTGATCACTTCCTGCTACTGGTTCCTCCACTGTCAGCCCTGTTATGTCATCTGATTCATGTGTGATGATGAGGTCTAGGATATTCTTTTGTCTAGTACTTTCCCTGACATGTTGATACAAATAACAGTCATCTAGTTGATTTAAAAATTTTGTTCCCCATGTTGAGTTTCCTTCCCATTTACTCCAATCAATTAGAGGCAAATTGAAATCACCCATAATAAGGCATTGACGCTTACTTGTCCATTCCATTTGCATGTAGAGGCTTTTGTCATAATCTTCACAATCACCTGGTCTGTAGATTATTCCTACTCGCATTATACCTTTGTTTCCAACTATCTCACACCATACAGACTCTATACTAGCATGTGAAATGTCTGAATCCGGGAGAGCTATCGTCGCACTCAGGCTGCTTCTGATAAGAAGCATTACCCCACCACCCCTTCTATCTTACTTATCCTTCCTAAATACATTATACAAGCCGTACTGAAACTCATCATCCCCAATTTCCGGGTGGCACCACGTCTCTGTAAGCCCTATTATGTCCGCGTTACTTGTTTTAACCAGCAGTTCGAATTCGCTCATTTTATTGACGAAACTTCTAACGTTACTGTATAAACAATTAAGATTTACTGTACTTGTATATTTAACAACCCTAACACAACCCTTGAAGCCTCTTAGGCTCTCTTCCCTGATATTAGATACCCGCTCACGTGAAAAGTCTTTGCCCACAGAACATCTAGATAATACGTCCAGTTGGGGTAACAGATAAGAACTCTTAAGGTATGTGCAAGAGTTACATTGACCAATATTATCAGATAAACACGTGTCAGTATTACCCACATCCCCCCTAACTAGCAGTTTCCCTGAACCTTTAAGGTATCCTCAATAATACTGGCAAAAACATTTGCACCACCTTTGTTTAAGTGTATCCCGTTTCTACAAAACAAATTCCTTCTACCTACAAGTGTGGGCCATGCTGATAGAAATTTACCCCCTAAAGCCTTGCAGATTCCTTTAAGTCTTGAGTTAATCCACAAGGCTCTTAACATATAATCCCTCCTATCGTGTCTGGGCAGAATTGCAGACACATAGACATTATGGCCTAGCTCGCAACATTTCCTCAGCATGGTCCTGTATTTTTCCAACAAAAAGTGCAAGCCAGTTAAGGAAATTTTTTGGACATAAACCACCCACAAAAAATAACCACAATAAAGATTGTGTTTGCATAATCCACCAAAACCTGGAAGACCTTGCATCTCAAAGATGTGTGTCAATTTGGAACTTGTAAGAGAGAGAGCAAGAGAACATCAAAGAAGTCCAAAAATATCTCAAAGATAGCAAAGTTTGGAACCTAAAACCTCCCATGTTGATATCACTGATAATATTCTATGGACTGATGAAGCCACATTTAAATTAAATGTAACTGTTATTTGCCAAACTGTGTTTATTCCTCTCAAAACACATCCCTATATTCTTTAACAAGGATTTAAAAACTTTAGCTTGGCAGGCAGTCTGGGGTGACATTTGGACTGGTGGTATTCTCAGACTATTTTTCTTTGGTGGAACCATAATGGGAGAATGATACCTGAGACAGCTAAAAGGCAAAATCATTCCATTAATACAGTTTGAAATCAGTTTTAAACACTGCTTGTTCAGGTAGGATGGAGCACAGGTGCACAATCCAAAATCTGCAAATTCTTAGACAAAAAGTTCCAAGATTGATGGATTGGAAAGTGGGGTTCCACTAAATGGCCACTACATCCCCTGAATTTAACACTACGTGATTATTTTCTGTGGAGATGCTTAAATGATAAAGAATTAGTAAACAATGCAAGAAAGCAAGCTTATAACAGCAACAGCCAAAAAAAAAAAAAAACCATATCACCTGTCCACAGGTGGTGGACAGGTGATATGGTTTTTTTTTGGAAGAACTAGACAAACTCTAACAAGTTTGTCTAGTTTTTCCTTTAAATTTATTCAAACTACCCATTTCTACAAACCAGGTGAAAGTCTGTTCCAACAATCAATCACCCTCTGACCGAAGGCAAATTTTTGCACATTTGACTTCCAACTATTCTTCCTCATTTGAATTTATGCCCCCCATAAGTAGTCTGAGCAAGAGGAAGAATTCCATCAGCAGAGAGCTTACTCAATCCATTCAAGGCCTTAAACACCTGTCTGCAGATTTCAGCATCTGGAGACAGCTCCAGATGCTGAAATCTGCAGACCTGAAGCCTTTCCTGATAGGAATATCCTTCTGGTCCTCTCACAAATTGAGCTTCTGGCATTCCCCTTCTTGAATAACTTCTCATGTGTGAATGTAGATGAAAATGCTCATTCAGTTTATCAGCTACGTGATCATGCTCCAGTAGCTGATAAACTGAATGAGTATTTTGCATCTACATTCACACATGTAGAGTTATTCAAGGAAGGGAATACCAGAAGTTTATCAAACTCTAACATGGAGCTAAGTGATTTTGTAATAACTGAGAGCAAAGTGGAGAAGAAATTGTTGAAGTTAAACACAAGAAAGGCACCTGGGGTAGACGGAATCTATCCAGTTATATTAAAGGAGGTGACAAAGGAAGTAAGCAAACCCTTAGCCATAATTATGAGAGCATCCTTAGACTCAGGGGTGGTCCCCATGGACTGGAGGTGCAAACGTGTCCCCAATTCACAAAGGGGGATCAAAGGGTGACACAGAAATTGCAGACCTGTTAGTCTAACTTCTTTTCCAGGGAAAACAATGGAGTCACTGGTTAAGGAAGCGATGCAGGATCATCTAGACAAGACTGCAGTTATAGTTCAGATGCAGCATGGCTTTGTTAAGGGGGAGTCTTGTTTGACAAATTTGATTAGATACAATGATGTGGTCACAAAGGAACTGGCTGCAAAGAATAATTTTGATATCATATACTCGGATTTCAGGAAATCTTTTGATACTGTGGCACATGGAAGACTACTGTACAAATTGGAGCAGTACTGCATTAAGCGCAAGTTGCTACAATGGATAAAAGGATGGTTGAGTGTGAGATGCCCAGAGTGGTAATCAATGGACACTGCTCTTCATGGACTAATGTTATTAGTGGAGTTCCCCAGGGTTCAGTGCTGGGCCCACTGCTGTTTTGTGTATTCATCAACAATATCGATGAGGGTATATATTAGGCTTAATATCCAAGTTTGCAGATGATACAAAGGTTGGAAGGGTTGTTAATGACAGTAAAAACAGTATGCTACTGCAAATGGATCTAGATAAGTTGGACAAATGGGCTGAGAAGTGGCAACTGAAGTTTAACAAATGCAAAGTACTGCATATGGGTAGCAGTAACCTGGGGGAAACGTACCAACTGTGTGATACTACACTCAGGGAAGTGGAGAGCGAAAAATACCTGGGGGTAACTGTGCAGTCAGATATGAAGTTCGCTGAGCAGTGCAGATGAGTTGCCAGAGCAGGTCATGGAGTTTTGTCAATGATATATAGGATTTGTTGTTGTTGGTGGTTTGGATTTTATTGGTGCATTAGCAACTAAGGCTATAATGCGCCAAGACCAGGTAAAATATATAGGAATTTTGCTAGCAGTGACAAGGAGGTGATTATCCCGTTGTACAAGGCAGTGGTCAAGCCACACCTTGAATACCGTGTACAAGTCTGGAGGCCTCATTTTAGGAAGGATGTAGAGTTGCTAGAACGAGTACAAGGAAGGGCAACAAGATTGGTGAGGGAAACAAAGGGGTGCTCTTACCAAGATAGCTTAAGTTCTGCAAATTATAGCACCTGGAAACTAGGCACCTACGAGGTGATCTGACTGAGGTGCACAAGGCCTTGAATGGGTTGAGCAAGCGGAATGCTGATGGGATTCTTCCTCTTGCTCAGATTAAGAACCTGAGGGGACATAGATTCAAATCTCTTGTTGTGGAAGTTGAGAGCTTAAAGCTGGATAACTATTTGGAGTGAATAGATGCGTGAAATGAGAGGTTTTTTTTTTTTTTTTTTTTGTCTGATGCTGCATAAGCTTTCTTTCTTGCATCATACACCTCTGCTAATACTAAATCCCGTTGCTCTTCTCTACACCAATTTCAACAGATCCACATCCTTCCTAAAATGAGGCTTCCAGACTCCTATTCAGTTTTCAAGATGTGACCTAACCATTGCTTATACAACAGGATAATCACTTTGTTATCCATGCTAGCAAAATTCCTGCATATCATTCACAAAATCCCATGAGACAAACTCATTGCCTGTCTGTACTGCTCAGAGAACTTCACATTTGACTGCACAATTACCCTCCCCTCAGGTCTTTTTCATTCTCTGCCTCCCAGGATGTGGTACCCACAGTTGGTATGTTAATAAGTTAATATGTCAATGTGAGATTTCAACTGCCACTTCTCAGCCCATCTCCTAATTATTGTAGACATTACTGCAGTAGCATACTCTGGTTACTATTATTAACCACCTTGTCAACCTTCATATCATCTGCAAACTTAAGCATTAGGCCTAATATTCCTTCATCTATACCAGTGGTGTCCAGCCTATGGCCTGTGAATTATTTTTATATGGTCCACACAGAAAGTGAACTAAAACTGCATTTTAAATTTTGTTAATTATTTCAAGAACCATGTACATTCGACGCTAAAATAAGTGAAAATAAACAAATGTAAAAGACTGTGGCACTCAACCTTTTGTGCCACATTTTGGTGTTGTGAATTCTGTTTCTTTTATCTATGTTTTGTATCAAATATGCGCATGCCTGACCAGAAACGTGTATATATACAAGGTGCTATCAAAATGTGCAGGGACTCCAATTATGGCACGCCTTCTGCTTTACCTTGGTGGTGCACAGCAGTGTATTCGCAGTACACTTCACTGAAAATGTAATTTTTAATGGAGTGAAAATTTAATTTTCACTAACTTTTATCAAATCACTCAGTGTGTCCCCCGAAACAAATATAACTTTGAATATGACCCCTGTATGAAAAAGATTGGATACCACTGATCTATATCATTAAGAAATATATAAAACAGTAATGGGGGCTCAGCACTGAATCCTGGGGAACTCCACTAATAACTTAGTCCAAGAAGAGCAGTGCCAACTGATAACAACTCTCGGTCTTCTTCCAGTCAACCATCCCTTCATTCATAGCAGTAACCTGACCTTAATGCCACATTATCCCAATTTGTATAGCAATCTTTTATATGTAACAGTATCAAAAGCTTTTCTGAAATCAAAGTATATGATGTAAAAATTATATACTTAAAAATCATAGTATCTAATCAGATTGGTCAATAATGTATAAGGCGACACCTTGAGTACTGCATATAGGATTGGAAGCGTCATTTTAAGAAGGATGTAGAGATGATGGAACGAGTACAGAGAAGGGCGACGAGATTGGTGAGGGGAACAAAGGGTTGGTCTTACCAAGAAAGGCTTAAGTTCTGCAAATTGCAACATCTGGAGACTAGGCACTTGTGAGGTGATCTGATTAGGAGTATAAGGCTTTGAACTGTTTGAGCAGTCTCAATGCTATGGGATTCTTCCTCTTGCCCAGATTAAGCACCTGAGGGGGGAACATAAATTCAAATTGAAGAAAGACAGTTGTAGATTTGATGTACAGAAATTTGCCTTTAGCCAGCAGGTGGTTGACTGCTGAAACAAACTTCCATCTGTCATTGTGGAAGTTGATAGTTTAAATAAATTGAAGAAAGAACTGGACAAACTTTTGGAGCAAATAGATGGGTGAAATGGGAAGGTTTTTTTTTTGCTGATGCTGTATAAGCTTTCTTTCTTGCTTCATATCCTCTACTAATGGCAATACAATTTCATTACTATCCAGATGGCCTTGTATTATTTCTTTAACAAGTGATGCTACTATTTTCCCTAGAACAGAAGTCAACTTAGTAAGTCTACTATTTGTGTCACCTTTTGATCCCCCTTTATGAACTGAAGATACATTCGCACATCTCCAGTCCACAGAGACCTCCCGTGAAACCAAGGATGCTCTCATAATTGTGGTTAAAGGTTCACATACTTCCTTTGCTACCTCCCTCAATATAATCGAGCAGATCTCATTCACCCCAGGTGCCTTTTTACATTTAGCTTCTAGCACATACTGAATCGTTTACACATAATAAATTTAAAAAATAATAATAAATAGTAATCAGCACATGCCTCTGTTAGAGCTTCAGAAGTCAACAGAATTTGAGAACATATCTGATAAAAAAAAAAAAAAAAATTCTTGTTTATACTCCGGCACAACCACCAGGTTAGTGGAGTTTATAATAAATCATCCATGCAAACATTAATCGTATTTAGTAGTCACAGGCTTGAACCCCGGTCGACTCAAAGAGCGTGTGCTATTGCACTCTCGTACATGACCACTCGGCTACGTCAGACCTGCAGGGGTCTACTTGTTATTGCAGTCACGTGTGTGTGTGTCATAGGAAGATATAACTGTGCCTTACTGTGTGTTGTTATATGCCCAAAAGATTGTAATTTTGTAAAGACCAAAATGATCATTACAAAATTGCTGAGAAGCAAAAAATTGTAGAAAAAACTGAAAAACTGAAATGAAGAAAAATTAAAGAACGTTACGCTTTGAATAGATGTAAAATTTTGTCTCTCTCTCTCTCTAAATAACCACTCTTATACCACATGGGTTTTTAAAAGTTAGTTTATTTAGCTTTATTGACTAAATGTACTATACAGTTAGGTAACATTTCAGGAACCTTGCCAGATCCCACCATCAGACCATACTTGACTATACAACCAAGACCATACAGCTGGGTAGAGTCTGTATAGAAATTTAATCAATAAGGCTAAATAAACTAACTTTTAAAACCCCATGTGGTATAACACTGATTATTTAGAGAGAAAAATTTCATGGTAAATCACCACATAACATCACTTCCTAATTATATTGTTTATTTTATTAAGTTTATGTATGCTTTTTTTTTTTATGCTAGCATTAATTAAAGTATATATATTTCAAATAGTGTTGTTATTTACAGTCAAACATGTTTCCTTAATTATGGACCTACCTGCATGTTAGAAACCTTGCCCATCACAAGGAAGCTTTGTGCCATTATCACATGATAATTGTGAAAAATGCAGGAGAAGGCTGCATCACCCATAATTCAGGTATTACTTGAGTTTTGCAACTGTGGGAACACCACACATGCTGTAATTTTATCTCTTAATTTATTCCTAATTTGTACTGCATCCTTCATATTAATCACGAGTTTTAAGTGTTTTAACAGTTTTGCAGGTTCTAACAACTGCAATCCTAGTGCGAGTAGGCCTATGACTATTATTTTTTTCAAATATAACAGCTAATACAATTAGTTATTACTATATCTAACACATACCAAATGATTTTATAACAGTACTCTAATTAAATACCCTTACAAAATATTAATATGAACAAGTATATCTGTGGGTAAGGGAGGGGACAACCTGATGGTCTGATCCAGAACATGACCTGTCTTTATTAACATTATTTTCTATGTAAAAATGTCCAGGAGTGTAATCATGTAACTTCAAGAATACCTGTACCCAATTTCAAACAGTCATCAAACAAATGATTAGATCTTGATTGGTACTACCAACCATTGATGTAATACACACACACACACACAACTGACACTTTTAACCAATAGCTAATTCAGCTAGTGTATTTTCTGTAATGACAGAAACAAAATTCTTGTTAGTTAATGATTCTCCTTGCAAAATCTATAAATATTCCTATACATGGGCCGCAAAACACCAGCTAACAATTTCACCCATAAAGACCTCTTCAATCCTGCTTAAAGGAACCCTGCAATTGCGACGACCACCGCAAATAAAAATTGACAATGTCACCATTAAGTTTGTAAACCAACTTAAGTACCTAGGTGTGGTGCTGGACAACAACCTCTCGTTCCAGCTGCACCTAAAGTACATAAGAAAAAAAAATCGGGGGCTATTCTGCACTGGTAGCCAGAGTTACTAGGAAAGATTGGGGACTCAAAAAAAGAGCCCTGACGCTATATTACAGGACAACGTTTCTCCCAGCAATTACTTACGCCTCAGCAATTTGGTTCCCAAAAACTGCACTGGCAGTGAATAGAAGAATTCTGGACATGATCCAAAGGACCATACTCTTAACTATGACGCGTGCGTGTAGTACAGTGAGTACTCCAGCACTACAGGTACTCGCTGGAGCGCTTCCTTTGGACCTGGAGGTCGTTTGAACAGGTCTGCTATACTTGCTATCCAGGGGAGTGGCGGCCACACATCTGGACTACACAACTGACCCAGCGAACAACCTAAAAGTGGAAAAAACTAGATTACAGAACCACCTGCTAAAATTATGGCAGAGAAGATGGACGGAGACCACCAAAGGCAAGATAACCAGAAGATATCTACCAGACCTCCAGAAAATCTACCCAAAACAGCCGACCTGGTACTTCCCAGGGTACCATTTCACATCTCTAATAACAGGACACGGACCCTACAATGAGAAGCTGCACGGATTCGGACTCACTGAGGACCCCAACTGTACGTGCGGGGAGATAGAAAGCTGGAATCATATAGTGTACGAGTGCCCACAATATGAAGACCTCAGAGGGGTACTTATAACGAAAATAAGATACCTACCAAAAGGATTGGAATCCCATTTCATAGATACTGAGGACGAATATAGAGCATTATCCCAGTTCGCACAAGACCTCTTCGTCAGGAGAAGGACATTAATCACCATCTACAATGATTGACATCAAGTACCACTATTGAGACACCAGCCAGCACAATGTAAAGGCTGCAACTAAAGATGAGGGACACAAGCACAAGCACAAGGACGGAGCTTGCCCCATGAGTAAAGAAACTTGAAACAATAGCTGCCAATAGCCATATGGCAATCTGAAGAGGGCACTCTAGCCCCCTTCACCTTTATACCTACTTCCTTGGGGGGAGGGGGGACATTTTCGTCCTCCCCTCCTCTCCACCCTATATCTTCTACTCTGGTGGGACATGGGCATATCCCACTGAAAACTGGGGCTACCTACTTTATTGGCCCCATATTTCTGTCTTTCTCCCCCCAGCCTTCTGCCTCCCCCTCTCTATCTATACGCTAGCAAAAGCCCTACATACCAAAAACTTAACATATCTAAATTACCTTACGCCCATAACTTGGCCTAGCAAAACTAAGCGATTCTACCCCTACGTCGACGCGTTTCTTTCTTTCTTTTTTTTCAAGGTCCTAGCTGCCGAAATCTCAGGAAATTAAGTGGCAGGACCTGCCAGAGTGAAACAGACTACTAGGTTCCTGGTCTGCCTCCACGGGGCGTAAGTGGGGCAACGTTGGGCCTCAGTAGGGGCCCAACTTTTAAATCATACACTTTTAAATCTCTGGCTTTTCCAGTCAACTGGTTCACCCACAATGTAAACTATGTGGAGATGGGGGGGAACCCCTGGTGCCGTTTCACCCTAAACACACTTTACACTTTATACTTAAATACTCTACAAATATTCCCACAGTTTTTGTATTAGGGAAGTTACTGCACATAAGAAATGCATCCAGTGTTATGTAATTGGTGTACAGTTGATGAGAAATAAAATTTTTGGTGCTGGGTGCAACATACAGCATACATTTATCTAAGTTCTTTCTCTCAGAATCTCTAAGTCAGTGGTTTTCAACCGGGGTGCCGTGGCACACTAGTGTCCTGCAACAACATTCTTGGGGTGCCGTGTAATTTGGGTTTAAGTTACTTAAAGTTATTATTATTATTTTTTTAAAAAATTTATATATTTATTTCATTATAAAAAGGGTACAATATAAAGGATACGATACAATATCCATTGTACCGTATCTTTTTAATTTTGTGGTGATCTATAATTGATCTTTATTTAATACCTCTATACAAAGAATAAAATTATTATATAGGTATATATTAAAAGGTCGAAAACCACCGTGTTAGGTATTTCTTTTGGCCTAGGGGTGCCGTGAAAAAATTACTGGGACAGTAAGGGTGCCGTGAGCTGAGAAAGGTTGGGAACCTCTGCTCTATGTACTCATATGAATCTTATCAACTCAAGCTTTATTGTGATTTAAATGTGTGCTATCTAATGAAATCATAAGTGACACATGGATCACATACTGCATATTTTAGAAAATCTCCCCCAAACGTGTGCTTAATCATAGAATGTAACGTACATAAATATTATGTGTAGTTTGCAAAACAATGCTTTCTATTTCTTCACAGAACTTTCAATCACAGCCCGTCCCCTTCAGCAGTGCTACCTTCCATCCGTTAGTAACTTAACCTAGAAGTTACTCTTCTAGGTTAAGTTACTAAGAAAATGCTCCAATTTCACCCCTCCATTCGTTCCAAATACCTGTCCAGCTCAGCCTTAAATTTATTTAGGCTATTAACTTCCACAACAAAGGATGGAAGCCTGTTCCACCAACCAACTACCTGCTGGCTAAAGGCAAACTTCCGCATATCTAACCTACATCTGTCTATCCTTGATTTGAATTTATGCCCTCTCAAGTAATTATTCTGAGCAAGTGGAAGAATCCCATCAGCACTGAGCATGCTCAAACCATTCAAGGCTTTATACACCTCAATCAGATCACCTCGCAGGTGCTAAGTCTCAAGACACTGTAATTTTCAAAACTTAAGCCTTTCTTCGTAAGAGCAACCCTTTGTTCCATTCACTAATCTTGTTGCCCTTCTCAGTACTCGTTCCAACAGCTCTACATCCTTCTTAAAATGAGGCCTCCAGACCTGTATACAGTACTTAAGGTGTGGCCTGACCATTGCCTTATACAAGGGGATAATCACCTCCTTATCCCTGCTAGAAAAATTCCTATATATCATTGACAAGATAACATGAGCTACTCTTGCAGACCGTCTGCACTGCTCAGAAAACTTCATATCTGCCTGCACAATTACCCCCAGGTCCGTTTCGTTCTCTACCACTGTCAGTGTAGTACCACACAGTTGATACGTTACTCTGGGCTTACTGCTTCCCATTTGTAGTACTTTACATTTGTCAATGTTAAACTTCATTTGCCACCGCTCAGCCCATTTGTTCAACTTTTCCAGATCCTGTTGCAGCAGCATACTGTCATTAGTGTCCTTAACTACCCTGCCAACCTTTGTATCATCTGCAAACTTGGACATTAAGCTTGATATACCATCATCAATATCATTTATAAATACAGAAAACAACAATGGACCCAACAACTGAAATACTGAGGGACTCCACTAATAACATTAGTCCACGATGAGCAGTGTCCATTTATTACCACACTCTGTCTTCTCCCACTCAACCATCCTTTTATCCATAGCAGCAATTTGCCTCCAATGCCACAATGCTCCAATTTGAACAGCCGTCTTCCATGTGCAACAGTATCAAAAACGTTCCTGAAATTCAAGTATACGATATCAAAATTATTTTTCTCATCCAGTTCCTTTGTAACCACATCATAGTATCCAATCAAATTGGTCAGACAATGCTTCCCCTTAACAAACCCATGCTGTGTCTGAATTATTACTGCCGTCTTGTATATCCATGGATATATTAATATTATATCCATACCATCGATCTGTCACCAGTCATGATAAGGATTACTCTTCCTCTTGCATGCAGGTTCACTTTATTTTCAATCTTTTCTGAACACAACTGTGAAATATTCATTTTTTATATTAAAAACATATATTTTTAATTAATTTTTGAAATTAAAAAAAATTCCTTTAGACCAACCAGAAAGAGAAATACAAATCAAATGCATGCAATTGGACACCAACCTGTCACCATTGCACAAAATGTGATGTGTGTATTGCAGACAATACCTCAATGTCACAAAGCAAGAGAGTATTACTAATTGGAGGAAAGCACACATCAATAAAGAGAATTCACAGTCAATAACTTTACATGACAGATGCCACTCATCATGCATATAATTATGTTTAACTTAATTCCTGAACTTTATCTAATTGTGTGATAATTAACAGAGATTTCTGGAATTTTCAGTGGAGAAATCAAAGAAAACATTTTCAAAAACAGCTTCTAGGAATGTCAACTATATGGATGGAGCAAATGAAGAGCACAAATTGCTGAAATATTGTCTACGGCCTCATTGACCCCACATTCAGAGTTAAAATCAATATGGTTATCAATACCATTCTAGGTTGAAAATACAATTTTTTTTTTTTTTCCAGGTGGACTCCAGCTTTTTTTTTTTTACATTGCTGTATTTTCTTGGTCAAAAAAAGTTCCAGAAACACTATTCACAGTACCTTTCTAGGAAATCGTGCAGTATTTTTTTTCAGCATTCTCCATGAAGGTTACGTTTTCTTTTCAGCATTAATATATCATGGGAGTGCCTTAAAATCGGCACTTCCAAAAATGACACACCTATTTTTGAAACAAGATGGAAATGTAGAATTGAATCAAACTTGATAAAATATATGATGCTCTATACAATATCTATACAGATATCCCCCATGATAATGATTCTAGAAATAGCTAAATCATTAATCACAAAAATAAAATCATAAACATTTATTTTTTCCCTTGTAATATGGTATTATATATTATCAAAAATCAACGTTGTTAGGAAATCGATGCAAAATTTAAACACGTCAGTACCAATAATCATAAAAATGTTACATAAATTAAGTATTTTAAAGAAACTAGAACAGATGATTTTCAAAATACGTTAAATGAAGCAACGGCTACCTGGGACACAATTATAATCTTTTGAATTATATGATATAGGAATTATAAACATATTTTTGTGTATGTAGCAATTACACAAGGAATCATCATATTATAACTTGAGAGTATTAAAGTACTCAAGTATTCAAGATGCTCCCCGAACTCTTGTAGTGATTCTCTCTATTCTTTCCAACTGTTATACATCCTTTCCAAAATGAGGTTTCTACCCCTATATTCATGGCCAAATTATTATGGCTTTCTTAAAAATATGCAATGATTATCACTGAAAAACCAAAAATTATCAGTCATTAAGTTCAAAACAGTATGGGGAGAAGCTGGAGTTAAAGCTAGAGCTCAAACAGTGAGGAGGCAGCTCACTGAAGCTTGCCTCAAAGCCTGTCATCTGCATAAAAAGCTTAGAATGACACCAAACAGAATCAAAAAAGATTTGAAGGGCAAGCACCATCAAGAATCAGAATGTATAAGGAGAGGAGCAAGTCTTTTTTTCATATCTAACTTCAATTTTCGTAGTTATAATAATTTTTAAAAATGTTTTATGTAGTATAACATTTTATATAATATTTCATATATTTTTTCAGTTGATATAGATGATATTTTCAGTTGAAAACTGCATCAAAATTTTAGATGAGAAGATGCAGCATGTTCACAGAAGACTTGGGTTTCAGCTTTGTGGATGAAGTAAATGGAGAACATATATTGATGAAATATTGTCTCGGGGGTCTATTGACCCTGTGTGACCAGCTCAGGTTTAAAATTGCAGGTGTAAGTAATGGACAATTAATAACCTTCATTACTTCCATTATTGCTGGAGATGAAAGTAAATATAATAACGGAGACAAAAGTGGAGGGGGGGGGGAACCCTATTATCTCCATTGAAAAAAGTTTGTGCTCAGAAGTCAAAAGTGAAATCCCTGTTGTCTTCTTTTTACAATACAAGATGGATTATGCACAAGGAATTGCCCGAAAGTTTAACTGTCAATCAAGACTTTTACAACAGTGTTCTACAGTGCTTATAGACATACATTTGTCATTATTACTGCTCTAAAACGTGGGAATCCAGAAATAGGTTCCTCTTGCACCCGCACAGCACTGTCTATATGACAATTTTTTTCTTTTCTTTCCCCCCCACCCCAAATGACAAGTCATTGTCTTAACCTCATCCACCATATTTGCCACCTCTGGATTTCTTTCTGTGGGAACAAAGAAACCCACAGATGAAGAATGTAGCAGCTCAAAAGGCAATCAAAAGCCAACACTGTGAGAACCCATGCATTCAAGCAGCTGTCACAGAGTGTATGAGCAATATTAAAAAATAAAATACTTCCAAAGTTCTTTAAACAACCTTAGGTGATACTGGAAACACTGCACCGATGCTGAAGAAGATTGTTTTAAAGGAGAAAATTTTGAAAAATACCTTCAATGCTTTTTATTAACAAGATCAATCCTGGAACTTTTGGGACAAAGGGGTTCTATATACAATGTCAAAATAGTCTTTGCACTCAGTTTCTCTCTGTAATGGCCCAATACTAGCTCTGCAAGTACCAGCCGGAACATTACCTTTAGACTTTCAAGTTACTTATAGAGGATTTTTATATAGACTGAAAAACCAGATTGAGACCGAATTTCTTGGAATAACCATCAACCTTCAATATGATACTAAAAGAGAAAGGAGACTGTGGAATGAGCTGGTTAATATCTGGCAGTCTCGATGGGATACAGCTCCCGTTGGTGCAACAATGAGAAAATTTATACTACAAGTTTCATTTCTTCTTGATAAACGTGTTCGATTGTGGTTCTGCACGGGCATATTCACGTCCTACCTGCTGACAAGACATGGATCGATGAACCAGAGTCTTTTTAGGTTCAATTTATCACAAACAGACCTCTGTTCCTGTGGATTACCAGAGAGTTGGGATCACATCTTGTATCACTGCTCCCTGTATGACAATCTCAGACTTCCTCTTCATGCACTTACTAATTTTCAACCGGGACAGGGGTCGTCTCTTCTTCTAAGCTTGGAGTCATATCTGATTCTTCAGGCTTTCGCTCAAGGCGTATTTCTTCGAAGGTATTCGGTGTCCACAGATCTCAACAGGATGCAGCACAATGGTCCTGCTAATGCATAGCTGGTTAGATCTCCTTTAATAATATGTAAACTCATATCCTCAAGAAGTGAAATTTTTCCTCGGCCCGCAGACAAATTAAGTGCTTTTCTTTCTCGTTTTTTTTTTTTTTTGGCTACTTTCTTTTATGTATTTGTTTATTTATTAAAATTTTATTTTTTTTTTAGTAGCACCACTACTTTTCTTTCTTTATTTCATTTTTTTTGTTTACTAATTGATTTGTTTGATATTTTTGTTTACTAATTTATTTGTTTTTTTTTTTGTTTACTATTTTTTTTTTAGCAGCACCACTACCTTTCTTTTCATTTTACTTATTTTTATTTTATTTATTATTATTATTATTTATTTTTTATTATTACTTTTTTTATTTATTTTTTCATATTATTTTGATTATACATATTTTATTTTCTTCTGCTTCATTTATTTCATTTTTATTCATTTCTTTTCCATATCCAGCACCATGGATGGTCATTTTTTTCTCTCCTCTGGAATGGGCCCCCAGAGGATCCTGGCCTACCTTCTGGCAACATCAGGTGGGTCAGAGTCTCTCTTGAGACAGTACGTGCTTTGCATGGATGGGCCCACCTTCCCGTGGTATGGACGAGTACCCAGAATCATCTGTCCAGGTGACTGATGCTTCTGGGTAGCCAAGAGGCCAGAACATAACAATAGAACACATACATAATACACACAAACCTACATGACACACATATCTGGCCCATTTGTAGTGTTCTTCATAGAGATATGAGGCGGAGTTGAACAAGCGTTCTAGAAGCCGCCCTTTACATATACACATGTCCACATAGCACAGATAAGGAGGTGATTATCCCATTGTACAAGGCAATGGTCAGGTCACATCTTGAGTACTGCACACAAGTCTAGAAGCCTCATTTTAAGAAGGATGTAGAGTTGCTAGAACGAGAACAGGAAACAAAGGGTTGTTCTTACCAAAAAATATTTAAATTCTGCGAATTGCAGCATCTGGAGACTAGGCACCTGCAAGGTGATCTAACTGAGGTGTATAAGGCTTTGAATGGTTTGAGCAAGCTCAGTGCTGATGGGATTCTTTCTCTTGCTCAGATTATACACTTGAGGGGGTGTAAATTCAAACCGAGTAAAGAGAGTTGCAGAAGAAATGTGCAGAAATTTGCCTTGAGCCAGCAGGTGGTTGATTGCTGGAATGAACTTCCATCTATTGTTGTGAAAGTTGATAGCTTAAATAAATTTAAGGAAGAACTGAACAAACTTTTGGAGTGAATGAATGAATGAAATGGGAAGGTTTTTTTTTTTTTTTGGCTGATGCTGTATAAGCTTACTTTCTTGCATCATACGCCTCTACTAATATGAATACTAATATCTTCATTATTATAGGTAAAGGTTTGGTTATTACATATGCTGATTGTTTTAATTTTATTGGATGGAATCTATTAGCTGCAAGTGAGTTGTTTAATTTTGGTTATCGTAAAATCATTAACTCCCAAAAAGTATTAGAAATACTTATTATCCCTATCTCTAATAACTTCTTTGTGCATAAAAGTAGATGCAAAACATTTATTCAGTTTGTCAGTAACTTGTACAGATCATTAATAATTATTCCATTAACATCAAGTAGACTAATGTAGTTAGCCTCTTATTATTAAAAGGCTAAGAATTCTTTGTGCCCATAGCTAAAGACTTCTCATAATCTGCCTTAGCATGTTTAACTAGTTGAGTAACCTCAATAAGGACTACATTATGCCTAATGTAAAATTCTGTCCCCTTCCCCAACAATAATTTATAATCAACTCATGATTTTTTTCTTTACCATTAAATTCATCAGCTGATCTGGCATCCATTTTGGTCTAAACCTTCAGTAAGATTTCTTTGCTAATTGTAATTGCCATATAGTGCAGGAAGCCACAGGCCTTTGCTGAACTGGCAAAAAAAAAAAAAAAAAAACCAAGTAGATAAGAAAATGCAAATTATATGCTTTGCTCCTCACACAAGTAAGTATCCAGTAGACATTTGTGTGAGGAGCAAATGTCTACTGGATACTTACTTGTGTGAGGAGCAAAGCATATAACACAAGTAAGTATCCAGTAGACATTTGAATTTATTCAAACTGTCAGCCTCAACTACATGCGAGGGCAACTTGTTCCAACTATCAACGACTTGCTGCCTAAAAAATTACTTCCTACAATCTAATCTAAACCCCCGTAATTTGAATTTATGACCCCTAGTTCTGGAATTTTTGCTGTTGGTACAAAAAGCCTAGAAGCTTCTAGAATTACTTTTCTGGACACACCCACTTTTTGCATTCTATTTGTTAACATCAAATAGTTACATTGAAAATAATTTCAAAATGTCTAAAGACAACCACTGTAATCACTTTTACAAAACAAAATGCATTCCAAAATTATTTTTCTGAAAAAATCCCACATCAATACATTGTTGCTGCCATCTAGTAGTTCTAAAGTTGTAATCAAGAAGTGTGTGCTACGCACTGCTGCTCCTTCCCACCTGGCTACGGAGGCACCCAGAAATGTTGTCTAGATGATCCTGCAGTGCTTCTTTAACCAATACCTCCATTAATTTCCCCGAAACAGAAGTTTTGGGGAAATTAAGAACTAACAGGTCTGTAATTACTTGTGTCACCCTTTGATACTGCTTTATGAATTGGGGTCACATTTGCACATCTCCAGTCCATGGGTACCTCCCCTGAGTCCAAGGAAGCTCTCATAATTATGCTTAAGGGTTTACTTACTTCCTTTGCTTCCTCCTTTAATATAATTAGACAGATTCCATCCACCTCAGGTGCCTTCCTTATGTTTATCTTCAACAATTTCTCCTCCACTCTGCTCTCATTAGTGTTATTAAAAAATCATTTAACTCACTACCATAGTTTAATACACCTCTGGTATTCCCCTCCCTGAATAACTCCTCATGTGTAAATTTAGATGCAAAATACTCATTCTTTGTTAGCTACCTGAGAAGGATCATCAACAGTTGAAACATCGATATCAAGTGGACCAATCTGATTCATCCCCTTCGTTCTAGAGTTCTCATACGGAAAGAACTCTTTGCTGTTTTTCTTTGCATCCTTTACCAAAGATTTCTCGTAATCTGCCTTTGCCTGCCTAACCTCCTTTGTGACTTGATTACAGACCAGCTTATATCTTCCATAGCTTCTGTGTTACCTATTGATTTATATGTATCCCATGCATTTTTCTTCTCTGCCATGTCTCATTAATTCATCTGACATCCATTTAAGCCTAAACCTTGAAGAATATTTCTTAGTCGGTATGGAAAGCCTAGTAGTTTCGAAGGTTAATTCTTTGAATTCTTCCCATTTAGAATTTGCT
This sequence comes from Mastigoproctus giganteus, assembly GCF_048544385.1. Taxonomy (NCBI): domain Eukaryota; kingdom Metazoa; phylum Arthropoda; class Arachnida; order Uropygi; family Thelyphonidae; genus Mastigoproctus; species Mastigoproctus giganteus. Next base: position 198,694,820 of record NC_143581.1, read on the forward strand.
GTTGGTAACATTATCAGTTGGTCCCAATTTAAAACCTGTCTGAGACCTCGGTAGTCACCTTTACGAAAGCAAAAACCCTTCCCTTTACCCCTGATGGTAGTTATTTCTTTGAGTAAATCCCACATCAGCACACTGTGATCACTGCCACCTAGTGGTTCCTTTATCTGCATCTAGCAAATTCAGAAATGATCTGTTACTGAGTGAGCTATCAACTGACAACTTCCAATTAGTACCTGGAAAATTAAAATTCCCCACGATAAGACATTCTGAATTGTTGGCACATTCTATTTGTATCACGAGTTTTGTAAATACAGGAGCTCTGTAAATTGCAACATCTGGAAACTAGGCATCTGCATGGTACCTAAACTAAAGTACTTAAGGCTTTAAAAAGATTGGCAAACTAAAAGCTGATGGCATCTTCACTCTTTCTTGGATGACACACACACACACACACACACACACAAAAAGGGGATATAAACTGAAAAAGGATAACTGCAGAATAGATCTGTGGAAATTTTCCTTCAGCCAAAGAATACAGTAAAGTCTCAAAGTATGCAAGGGTTAAATGCCTGGTAACCAACCACCCACATAAGCGAGAATTCAAGTAAGTTAGGGTTCTCTACAGTAAACCTATTGTACCAAGGTAAAACTAGGCAAGTTCTTATAGACCAACCATCCTATGCATGTATATTAACTTTATTTATGTAAATTGAACTTACATAAATCTTAAATAAAATATAAGTCCTTCCTCATAAAGGGTGTGCATTTTAGGAAAAAGAAACACATTATTGTCGTTAGTAATTCATACGGTATCATCTAATTCCAGTATGGAATTCTTGTCTGAACGAAAAGTCGATATTACACATCCTACACTATGTTAACTTTCCCCTTTTCATTTGTTCCCTTTCATGTGTTGCCAACTTCCATCAGAATAATCACCCGAGAGGGCACAAATTCAAATTGAGGAAAGACAGATGCAGGATAGATGTACGGAAATTTGCCATTAGCCAGTGGGTAGTTGGTTGGTGGAACAGACTTCCATTCTTTGTTGTGGAAGTTGATAGCCTAAATAATTTAAGGCTGAGCTGGACAGGTATTTGGAACAAACAGAGGGGTGAAATGGGAGGGTTTTTTTTTGGCTGATGGTGCATAAGCTTGCTTTCTTGCATCATATGCCTCTACTAATGCTAATATTCCTACATGCTACACTTGCATTTAGAATGTTATGTCTTAAAAAAAAAAAAAAAAAGAAGCAATTTCTGAATTGCATCACTCCTTACAAAAATCTTTGCAAAACTATAGAAACCCTGATGTCTTCATTGCTTTGGCCTACAACCCAGCTTGAAAGGAAGTAGATGATGAACAGATACCAGATCAAAAACTACAAAATTTTTATGATTTGTTAGTACGAGTATTCCAATAAAAACTGAAGTCAGTGATGAATCTCATCAACAAGACAGATTTTTACAGCCATTTGGTGTTAGTTATATGTACACATCACCATGAGGCAAAAAGTATGGTCTGTTGTGGCTTTGAGATTATCTTCATGATCATTTTGAACTAACCATTTGCCATAGATGACTTCATCTGTGGATTTTATATGTACAAATGAGGAAATTATACTTGCCATTCAATGCAGTGATCTCATGATGTGGAGGCAAGGCACTTCACTACAGGTTTATTTGTATTGCAGTGCTCCAATGGAGAAGTATATTAATATTTTTCTATTGGAATGCGCAACATGGAAAGCAAAATGATGTGGATTTTAAGGCCTGCTGTGAGCCATGGGCTGATATGCATGTGTTTGTTATTTATTTGGTTTTTTTTTAGGAGCATTAGCAACTAAGACCATATTGCTCCAGAGATATGTGGTGGTCATTCCCTGACCTTTCCGCATCCTCCGTATTTGGTAGCCACGGGCTCGAACCCCATTCTAATCAAGAAGCATGTGCTATCACTACTGCTCCTGCCCACCTGACTATGGAGGCACCTGATATGCATGTGTAACATTCATAACGTTGATTAGTGCAATATGGCCTAAACAGCCCTTGCAACAAAAAACAACAACAACAACAGGTGGGCTGAGTTAGGGTAACTAAGAGTGAGAACAGGTGCATGTGTACTTGAATGTACACCAATGTTAGGAGCACAGTAAATAAATTTCATGAATTTGAAGTTCTGCTCGAGTCATCAAATGAAGACATTGTGGGGATATTAGGAGACATGGTTTCACTGAGATATGGGAATACAGAATTTGAATATGGGGAGTACAATGTGTGCAGAAAAGACAAACAGTATAGGAGGGAGGGGTTATGATCTTAGTTAAGAAGCACAAAAAATTTAAAGCAGTGCATCCATTTGACATGGGTCACCAGCGTAATGCTGAGTCAGTCTGGTGTGACATAAACACCAAGAAAGTACGAGAGTGTTACAGGCCTAATGACTCTCATAAGTATGAAGAAAAACTGTACAGAAAAATAGTGTGGGCCAGTAAATCAGAATGTATTATAATAGGGGATTTTAACTTTCCAGATATTGACTGAAACTTGTGGGTTGGGCAATCACTGACTAGCAAGACTTTTGTGGATTTATTGGATGACTTTTCTACAGCAGCATGTTAGAGAGGCAAAAATACGGAGTAATACTCTTGATCTGATTATCGGCAGTGATTATTGATGCATTAAGAATCTGCAGATAAAAGAACCACTAAGTGGCAGTGATCACAGTGTACTCATGTGGGATTTACTTAAAAGATTAGCATTAGCAGCATTAGCATTAGTAGAGGCATATGATGCAAGAAAGCAAGCTTATGCGACATCAGCCAAAAAAAAACAAAAAAAAAAAAAAAACTTCCACTTCATCTCTCCTCCGTTCATTCAAAATACCTGTCCAGCTGAGCCTTAAATTTATTTAGACTATCAACTTCCACAACAAGGGATGGAAGTCTGTTCCACCAACCAACTACTTGCTGGCTAAAGGCAAATTTCCAATATCTGTCTTTCCTCAATTTGAATTTATGCCCTCTCAAGGTGATTATTCTGAGCAAGAGGAAGAATCCCATCAGCACTCAGCATGCTCAAACAATTCAAGGCTTTATATACCTCTATCAGATCACCTCGCCAGTGCCTAGTCTCCAGACACTGTAATTTTCAAAACTTAAGCCTTTCTTCGTAAGAGCAACCCTTTGTTCCATTCACTAATCTTGTTGCCCTTCTCAGTACTCGTTCCAACAGCTCTACATCCTTCTTGAAATGAGGCCTCCAGACCTGTGTACAGTACTCAAAGTGTGGCCTGACCACTGCCTTATACAAGGGAATAATCACCTCCTTATCCCTGCTAGAAAAATTTATGTATATCATTGACAAGACACCATGAGCTATTCTTGCAGCCCGTCTGCACTGCTCAGAGAACTTCATATCTACCTGCACAATTAGACACCAGGTCCTTCATTCTCTACCACTGTCAGTGTAGTACCATAGAGTTGATACGTTGCTCTGGGGTTGCTGTTTCCCATATGTAGTACTTTACATTTGTCAATGTTAAACTTCATTTGCCACCTCTCGGTCCATCTGCTCAGCCTTTCCAGATCCTGTTACAGCAGCATAGCGTCAGTAGTGTCCTTAACAACCCTGACAACCTTTGTATCGTCTGCAAACTTGGACATTAAGCTTGATATACAATCATCAATATTATTTATAAATACAGAAAACAATAATGGACCCAACACTGACCCCTGAGGGACTCCACTAATAACATTAGTCTACGATGAGTAGTGTCCATTGATTACCACTCTCTGTCTTCTCCCCCTCGACCACCCCTTTATCCATAGCAGCAATTTGACTCCAATGCCACACTGCTCCAATTTGTGCAGCAGTCTTCCATGTGCAACAGTATCAAAAGCCTTTCTAAGATCCAAGTAGAAAATATCAAAGTTATTCCCTGCATTCACTTCTTTTGTGACTGCATCATAGTATCCAATCAAATTGGTCAGGCAAGACTTCCCCTTAACAAAACCATGCTGTGTCCGAGCTATAACTGAAGTCTTGTCTAGATGATCCTGCAGTGCTTCTTTAACCAATGCCTCCATTAATTTTCCTGGAAAAGAAGTTAAACTCACAGGTCTATAATTACTTGTGTCAGCCTTTGATCCTCCTTTGTGAATTGGGGTCACATTTGCACATCTCCAGTCTATGGGTACCTCCCCTGAGTCCAAGGAATCTCTCATAATTATGGCTAAGGGTTTGCTTACTTCCTTTGCTGCCTCCTTTAATATAATTGGATAGATCCCATCCACTCCAGGTGCCTTTCTTGTGTTTATCTTCAACAATTTCTCCTCTACTTTACTCTCAGTTATTACAAGATTATCTAGCTTACCGCCACAGTTGAATACACCTCTGGCATTCCCCTCGCTGAATAACTCTTCGTGTGTGAATGTCGATGCAAAATATTCATTTAGTTTGTTAGCTACATGAGCAGGATCATCAACAGATGAACCATCGATATCAAGTGAACCAATATGATTAATCCCCTTCCTTCTAGAGTTTACATAAGTAAACAACTCTTTGCTGTTTTTCTTTGCATCTCTTGCCAAAGATTTCTCATAATCTGCCTTTGCCTGTCTAACCTCCTTAACTTGGTTACAGATCAACTTGTATCTATCATAGGCTTCTGTGTCACGTGTTAATTTATATGTATCCCATGCATTTTCCTTCTCTGCCATATGTCTCATTATTATTAGTATTATTAATAGCCATATGGTGCAAGGAAGCCTGAGGCTTATGCCGCACCAGGAAAAAAAAAAAGTTCCCGAATTACGCCGAGAGAGAGAGAGAGAGAGAGAGAGAGAGAGAGAGAGAGAGAGAGAGAGAGAGAGAGTCAAAAGTAGAAGGGAATCACTAAGAAAGAAAAGAGAAGAACGATGATATCCAGCTCGAGACCCTGGGTGTGCCAAGCCCATACTCACCGGATGCGAGCCCCCGGGGTTAAATTTAGTTTATCTGACATCCATTTAGGCCTAAACCTTGAACAATATTTCTTAGTTGGTATGTAAAGCCTAGTAGCTTCCAAGATAAGTTCCTTGAATGCTTCCCATTTTGAATTTGCTGTTGGTAACATCATCAGTTGGTCTCACTGTATAGAATTTAAATACTGTCTCAGACCATCGTAGTCGTCTTTACAAAAGCAATAACCCTTCCCTTTACCCCTGATAGTAGTTACCTCTTTGAGTAAATCCCACTTCAGCACACTGTGATCACTGCCACCTAGTGGTTCCTTTATCTGCAGATTCTTAATGCATGAAGAATCACTACTAATAATCAAATCAAGAGTATTACTCCCTCTAGTTGCCTTCCAAACATGCTGATTTAGAAAACAATCATTCAATAAATCCCCAAAAGCCTTGCTAGTGTGTGAGTGACCAACCCACAAATTCCAGTCAATATCTGGGAAATTAAAATACACAATTATAAGACTCTCTGATTTACTGGCCCACTCTATTTCCCTGTACAGTTTCTTATCAGAGTCATTAGGCCTATAGCACAATCCTACTCTCAATTTTGATCTCCCAATGTTTATGTCACACCAAACTGACTTGACACTGCACTGTCCAGGGATGTCGACTGGCTTCACTTCCTTGGATTTTGTGTTTCTTAACTAATAGCATAACCCCTCCTCCCTTCCTATCCTGTCTAACCTTTCTGTAGATGTTGTACTCCCCAAATTCTAGTTCTGCATTCCTTATATCTGTGTGACACCACGTCTCTGATATCCCAACAATATCTGCCTTTGATGCTTTGAGCAATACCTCAAATTCATCAAATTTATTTACCAAACTCCTAGCATTGGTTTACACACAAGTATACATGCACCTGTTTATATTCTTAGCTACCCTAACACAACCCATGTGTTTACTTGTACAGAAATGACTCCCAGCAGTATCTGAAATATCCTGCATCTTGTTTTTCAGGCTTCTGCTCATTCCAATAGAAGCAGTGCAAGAATCACTTTCACCTCTGCCAATGGCTACTGTTAATCTATTAGTCCTTGTATCTCCTCAAGCTAGCAGTTTTCCGACCCACCTAACACTGCCTCAATAGCATCAGTAAATATTTTTGCACCCTTTCTATTTAAGTGTATCCCATCCCTATAGAAGCAGTTTCTCCTGTTAACAAGTACAGACCAGGCTGAAAAAAATTCTACCCCTTGAGCCTTGCACAATCTTTCCAGGGCCGAATTGATCGACAAGGTTCTCATCATAATCAACAAAGCTCTCACATCATAGATGTAACTACCAGCTCTCATCAACGATGTAACTACTATAAAGGCCAAAGGGAGGGGTTGTTATTTTCATAAAGGTGACTACATTGGTCTCAGACATTTTTAAATTATATACAGTATGATCAACTGATGATGTTACCATCAGTTAATTTTAAATGGGAAGTGTTCAAAGAATTAATCATAGAAGCTACTAGGCTTTTCATACCAACTAAGAAATGCTCCTCAAGGTATACGCCTAAATAGATATCAGATGAACTTATGAAACTTGTGGCAGAGAAGAAAAATGCATGGGACACAAATTATCAGATGATGCAGATATAAACTAGACCGCAATCAATTCACAAAGGCCATTAGGCAAGTTAAGGCAGATTATAAAAAAAAGTCTTTTCTTATGTAAACACCAGAAGGAGGGAAAGAATCACATAAGTCTGCTTAATATTCAGTGTTCTCCGCAGAAAATTTTGTCAGCCAGGTAGCATTATGAAGCATTATAATATGTGGCATTATAATACTTCCCAACCGGGAAGTATTATACTTCCCAGTTGGGAAGTATAATACTAAGCCAGAGGAGATCGAAAAGAGGAGATTCCAAATTACAAAGTCTCTGACAGGGAATATCGGAATGGACATATGCACAAGTACCACCTTTGAGGCGAAAGGAATCATAGAGCGAATAATTTGGGCAACTGAGATGAGCAGTAGTTGAATCAACTGATAACTGAGATTCTGTCAGAAAAAGTACATGGGGTTTGGCAGACTGCAAGTGGAAATGGACATCATTGGAAATGGTGCCCACGTATATTTGTGAAATTAATTAGGAAGTGTTTGGGAGGTTTAGATCTTTTTGCAGATAAGCTTACTCTATTAGTTTGACAATTCATGGTGTATTCAATGGTAAGAAAAAGTGGTGGGACACGATGTATGAAGTAGTGAAATTTTTGGATAGGGCGTACACATGGTAAGAATATACCCAAATCCTTGACATAACGTGGCCTCGACAATGTCCTCCGCATACACACTACTTCGACTCCCTCCAGTCATTATATGGCAGAATAGAGGTAGCAAGATTATACGCTAATACACTAGCTGATCCAGAAGCCTCATAAAGAGTTACAAATAGGTTCGGCCGGTGTACTGACTAGCGGCCAGCCTGCGAACACCGTTTTAGAGCTGTATCCTCGAAATGTAAGGAAGATTGGATCTCGCCACAATGTTCATCATAACCTCAAAAGTCATCAATCATACTGCATGATGGAAGACATGGGGAAGGGTTGACCGGAACTTAGCTCTGGAGACTAAACATGGGTTCCACCACTTCAAGCCTCCAATAAGCAAAGTGGTGGTATTGCACCGGTTGATGAGAGTTATCTACCACCTAGTGCTGCCTGGTAACACAGAGGGGCAGCATTCCTCCATGTGGTGTGGGTGCCACATCTTGACCCCTGCTTATGTTGGTTCACACATGGGTGGTCACTCACCATGTGTTTGTGCATGGAGGTTATACCCAGGATTACTAACAGTCCCACCATCGTGAAGGTGCAAGCAGAGGATTTGGCTGCCACAGACCATCTGGACCTCGCAGTAATTGGGTCCACTTGACTTGAGTGTCACCCGAATATCAGTTCCATCAGTGTTTTAGACTCCCAGGTAGCAAGTACAGCTTGTCTGGCATATCTGAGAGAATGTCTGACAACCTCAAGGCATTACTCCAACACAACAAATTAAGCTGATATTTTTGAAAAAAGCTTTGAAATTAATGTTATTTCAATAAAATAATAAATTTCTGGTATGTGCATAATAAATATTATAAACATGAAATCATTCATATCCTTTTTTCCCCCAAGGTTCTTGTGACAGTCACTACATGAAAATTCTGAACGACAGCAATACATTGCTTCATGTGCCCATCTTTTATTGCAATAATTTTTACTTTTCTTATGAATAGCCTTCTTCACATATTACCACCTGCATGTGGGTTGTTAATAAGAAATATCTCTTGCAAATTGGTGGTTGTTGAAGTATCAATTTTACTTCCATGATGCACTTGCATCAGAATAACATTCTGGCCTTTTTTGTTAACATAGGATACTGCTGTGATGCCTTTTTAGAAAACAAAGACATTGATTTACTGTTAGCTGATTTACCATTTATGGCCATTAACTATACAGGAATTTCTCTTATTTTTCATTACAATACCTGCATAGGCAAGTGAACTTTGATAAGCTTTGGTATAGTGGAAAACATGCCACTGCAATGAAAAGCAGTGTTTCACTACAAGACGAACTGTATTGACCTGACCCAATGGAGTGTAAATGATATTGCATAGCTTTACAGGATTCCCCCCCTCAGCTTACACAAGGTGAACAACAACATAGACAAAACAAGTAGCACATACCAGGCTAAAGACACTATTAAGAGGTACAAAAACAAGTAGCACATACCAGGCTAAAGACACTATTAAGAGGTACAAAAACAAGTAGCATATACAAGGCTAAAGACACTATTAAGAGGTACAAAAAGTAACAAATACTAATCCCTAACCAGTTAGTCACCAGGATGAAATATTTTCCTGCAAGAAGGGCCTTCAGGCAACATTGCACTTGATAGACACTGTGGGAAACCTTAACTCATTGTTGAAACTGTTCAGTTAAGTATTAGAAAGGCACAAAGTCATCCATGTGGGAACTAAAGACATCATATTCACCATATGAATATGATGTTATTTAGTTTTTAGATATTTTTATTGTAGCTAAAATAAAGCAGTTAGTACTGGTATTAGTATTGACAAAATGACATAAGGAATTAAGCTTAAACATCATCAGCAAAAAAATAAAATAAATATATAAAATATTTTTAGCCACTTTCACATATCCATTCCTTCTAGTAATTTATTCAATCCTCCGATAATTTGTATAATCCTTTAAAAATAAAGGGCATTTGACTTAAATAGATTACTATGCTATTTAATTGTGGGAGTATTTCAATTTATGGTTGTGGGGTTCAATGCAGTAGCTGAAATAAAATCCAATGAATTTGCATATGGGTAGAAATAGCCTCAGAGAAATGTACCAACTGTGAAGTACTACATTAGGATGGTAGAAAACAAAAAAATACCTGGGAGTAATTGTGTGGTCAGATATGAAGTTTTCTGAGCAGTGCAGACAGGCTGCCAGAGCAGGTCATGGGGTAAATTGTCAATGATATACAGGAATTTTACTAGTAGGGAAAAGGAGATGATTATCCCTTTGTATAAGGCAATGGGATAACAATCAGGCCATGCCTTGAGTACTGCATATAGGTCTGGAGGCCTCATTTTAAGAAGGATGTAGAGTTGCTTGAGTGAGTACAGAGAAGGACAACAAGATGAGGGAAATGAAGGTGTCCTCTTGCAAAGAAAGCCTTAAATTCCAAATTGCAGCATCTGGAGACTAGGCACCTGTGAGGTGATCTAATTGAGGTGTACAAGGCCTTGAAGGGGTAGAGCAGGCTCAATTCTAATGAGATTCTTCTTCTTGCTCAGATTACAAACCTGAGATGGCATACAATCAAATTGAGAAAAAACAGTTGTAGAACAGATGTGTAGAAATTTGCCTTTAGCCAGCGGGTAGTTGATTGCTGGAACAAACTTCCATCTTCTTTGTGGAAGTTGATAGCTTAAATAAATTCAAGGAAGAACTGGACAAACTTTTAGAGGTCATGGATGTGTGAAATTGTTTTTTTTTTTTGGAACTGGTGCTACATAAGTTTAACACGTTTGCTTTCATGCATCACATGTCTCCATTACTACTGATACTACTATCTAATGCAAGCAATCAAGTATATAAGTGTTAGCCATAAAAAAAAAAAAAAAAATTCCCATATGACCTGCCCATCCCCTCCAATAACTTGTCTAGTTCTTCCTTCAATTTATTGAAACTGCCCACGTCCACAACAACAGTTGGTACAAACAATCAAACAATTGTTGGCTGAAGGGGAACCTTCACACATCTATCCTGGAACCATCCTTCCTCAATTTGTATTTATGCCCCTCACATGTGTAGTCTGAGCAAGAGGAAGAATGCCATCAGCACTGAGCTTGCCTAATCCATTCAAAGCCTTAAACACTTCAATCAGATTACCTCACAGGTGCCTAGTCTCCTGATGCTACAATTTGCAGAACTGAAGCCTGCCTGGGTAAGACCACCCTTTCATTCCCTTCACCAATCTCGTTGCCCTTTTCTGCACCCATTCCAGCAGATCTATATTCTTCCTAAAATGATGCTTCCAGACTCGTATTCAGTACTCAATAAGTGGCCTAACCATTGCCTTATACAATGGGATAATTACCTCCTTATCCCTGCTAGCAAAATTCCTGTTTATCATTGACAAAAGCCCATGTTCTGTCCTGGCAGCCCATGTGCATTGCTCAGAAAACTTCATATCTGACTGCAGAATTATCCATCTACAGTATTTCATTTTCCACCCTGAATGTAGTACCACACAGTTGGTACATTACTATGGGGTTACTGTATATTAATCTAGGATAACTGCTACCCATATGCAGTACTTTGCATTTGCCAATGTTAAACTTCAACTGCCATTTCTCAGCCCATCTGCCTAATTTTTTTTATATCTTCTTGCAGTAGCTTACCCTGATTACTGTCATTAACCACCATGCCAACCTTTGTATCATCATCATCACACTTAGACATTAAGCTTGATATACCTTCATCAACATCATTAATAAATATAGAAAACAACAATAGGCTCAGCATTGAACCCTGTGGGATTCCACTAAAATTAGTAAACAAAGAGCAGTGTCCACTGATAACCATGGTGTCTTCTCCCACTCAACCTTCTTTTTATCTATAGCAGTAGCTTTCCCTCAATGCCACACTGCTCCAATTTGTACAGCAGCCTTTTAAATGCAACAATATCAAAAGCTTTCCTGAAATCCAAGTATATGATATCAAAATAATTTTTGGCATCCAGTTCCTTTGTGATTGAATTGCAGTACCCAGTCAATTTGTTCAGACAAGATTTTACCTTAACAAACCCATGCTGTGTCTGAAGTATAACTGCAGTCCTGTCTAGATGGTCTTGTATTACCTTTTAACCAGTGACTCCATTATTTTCCCTAGAACAGAAGTTAAGCTAAGGTCTGTAATTACTCGTATCAACCTATGATCTCCCTTGTGAATTGGGGATACATTTGCACATCTCCAGGGACTTCCCCTGAATCCAAAGATGCTCTCATAATTATAGCTAAGGATTTGCTTAGCCCCTTTGCTGCCTCTCTTAATTTACTGATGTGGCCAAAGTCCAGTTCTCTGCAGCACAAAGTAGTTTTTTTTTTTTTTTTTTTTGGTAGTTGTTGGCGCATCGGCTTCTGTGGCCATAATGCACCTCCCAAGGTTTTTGCAGTACTTTGATCCAAGCCCGAGGCGGGATACAAACCTGCGACCTTTGGGTTGCCAGGCAGGCACTTTACCAACCTGGCTAGACCGACCGGCACACAAAGTAGTAGGGATTATACAATAGACTGCATAATTTTGCTCTTAGGGCCTTATCTGAGATGTAATATTTTGCTTTCCATTTGACGGATGTAGCACAAGTGAGGAGTCTGTTAATGTGATGGCTGAATCTAAGTTTGCTATGAAAGATGACCCTACCTAAATCACAGTGAGTGAATACAGCTGGAACCGAAGCTTCTCCAAGCATGAGTAAGATGGCAGCTGGGTTGCTCTTCAAAGAGTAGAGTATGCATCTAACTTTGCTGGGTTGATGATGTGGGGACTCTGTTTGAGGTAACAGGTAAACTGTTGGAGTGACAGGCAAGTGAAAGATGTATACTGTGGATATCATCTGTGTTCAGTTAGAACGAGTTGTAAAGGTGTGTTGGAATGGTGCAGGAATCATCTAGATTAGTTAGCATTAGTAGAGGCATATGATGCAAGAAAGCAAGCTTATTCAGCATCAGCCAAAAAAAAAACAAAAAACACACCACTCCCATTTCACCCCTCCGTTCGCTCGAAATACCTGTCCAGTTGAGCCTTAAATTTGTTTAGGCTATCAACTTCAACAACAAGTGATGGAAGTCGGTTCCACCAACCAACCACCCGCTGGCCAAAGGCAAATTTCCGCACATCTATCCGACATCCGTCCTTCCTCAATTTGAATTTATGCCCTCTGAGCTGATTATTCTGAGCAAGATGAAGAATCCCATTGGCATTGAGCATGCTCAAACCATTCAAAGCCTTATACACCTCTATCAGATCACCTCACCGGTGCCTAGTCTCCAGACTCTGTAATTTGCAAAACTTAAGCCTTTCTTCGTAAGAGCAACCCTTTGTTCCATTCACTAATCTTGTTGCCCTTCTCTGTACCCGTTCCAGCAGCTCTACATCCTTCTTGAAATGAGGCCTCCAGACCTGTATGCAGTACTCAAGATGTGGCCTAACCATTGCCTTATACAAGGGAATAATCACCTCCTTATCTCTGCTAGAAAAATTCCTGTATAGTTTGAGACAAAAATGTGTATTCCTGCCATGAAAGACTTGAGTTCTGTAAAGTGCAATATCTGGAAACTAAGCCTCTAAATGGGGACCTATTTAAGGCTTTAAAAGGCTAAGTAAAATAAGTAAAGATGCTGATGGCATGTTTACTCATTTTCAGGAAACACATACAAAAGAACAAAAATTTAAATTGAAAAAGGATGGTTGTAGACTAGATGTAGGTTGGCCCTCAGCCAGAGAGTAACTGACTGTTGGAATAAACTTCCACCAATAAATTTAAAGAATGAGTGATCAAATGAAATGCAATAATAATCCTAAAATTTTCTCAGTGAAGTCAACAACTTTGAAAATGATTTATAATTGTGCTTGTAACACTGTTACTCCATCTTATTTATTTAATGGGGTAGGCCTCCATAGCCAAGTGGTCAGGAGCAGAAGAGCAGTAGCACACACTCCTTGAGCAGACTGGGGTTCAAGCCCCTGACTGCTAAATATGGTCGATCTGCCAACCTGCACTGGACCAGCGTGTCAGATTATGGTCCACTTCCCTCGACATGAATTATTATTATTATTAGCCATATGGTTCAAGGAAGCCCAAGGCTTATTCTGCACCAGCCAAAAAACAATTCCCTGAGTTACCCAGAGAGAGAGAGAGAGAGAGAGAGAGAGAGAGATAAAGGAATCACCAAGAAAGAGAAGAATGATGAGATGATATCCAGCCGAGGACCCTAGGTGTGCCAAACCCATACTCACTAGATGTAAGCCCCTAATTGTTGAGGAGGCTTCCATCCTGCAGTGGGTTAAGGGCTGCAGTATACATTTTTTTTTTTTTTTTACTTATTTTATTTTAAAATGAAATTTTTTTAAATAGACTGTGTAATTCTGAATCTGGAAAAATTCATTAATAGTTCTATAAATTCTGACCCTTTTTAAAAATCCACAAATGTAGTAATTAGTATTTCGTTACAAAAAGTACTTCAGCTCAGGAGAGACAGACAATTGATATGAGAGAAGGTTATCTTCACATAAGAACATACTTTTTTGTTGTTGTTGTTTTTTTTTTATAGCAGAGCAGGGATGATGGTGTAACAAATAAGGTACCTGCCTACAGCCTAGAGTACAATGCTGGAAGGTAAGTAAGACTTAAAGAATTTAATAGTGTAAACTGATATGATATAGCTAGCTCAGGAGAAGGGCGTGTATATTTTTGAACAGCTGCTTTGGATGCAAAGGGCATCCAAAGTTATTAGCGGATTCCCTCAGGGTTGAGTGTTGGGCCAATTGTTGTTTTGTATATTTATCAATGATATTGATGAAAGTATATCAGGCTTAATGTCCAAGTTTGCAGATGATACAAACATGGGCAGGGTTGCTAATGACAGTAATGGCAGTGTGCTACTGCAACAGGATCTAGAAAAGTTGGGCAGATGGGCTGAGAAGTGGCAATTGAAGTTTAACATTGACAAAAGCAAAGAACTGAATATGGGTAGAAGTAATCCCAAAGAAACGTACCAACTGTGTGGTACTACACTGGTGGTAGAAAATGAAAAAGACCTCGGAGTAATTGTGCAGTCAAATATGAAGTTTTCTGAGCAGTGCAGGTCATGGGATATTATCAAAGACATACAAGAATTTTTCTAGTAGGAAAAAGGAGGTGATTATCCCTTTGTATAAGGCAATGGTCAAGCAACACCTTGAGTGCTGCATACAGGTCTGGAGGCCCCACTTTAGGAAGGATGTAGAGTTGCTTGAGTGAGTACAGAGAAGGGTAACAAGACTACACTGGTGGTAGAAAATGAAAAAGACCTCGGAGTAATTGTGCAGTCAGATATGAAGTTTTCTGAGCAGTGCAGGTCATGGGATATTATCAAAGACATACAAGAATTTTTCTAGTAGGAAAAAGGAGGTGATTATCCATTTGTATAAGGCAATGGTCAAGCAACACCTTGAGTGCTGCATACAGGTCTGGAGGCCTCACTTTAGGAAGGATGTAGAGTTGCTTGAGTGAGTACAGAGAAGGGTAACAAGATTGGTGAGGGGAACGAAGGGTCCTCTTACCAAGAAAGGCTCAAGCTTTAAGTTCTGCAAATTGCAGCATCTAGAGACTAGGCACGTGCAAGGTGATCTGATTTAGGTGTATAAGGCCTTGAATGCATGGGCGTCCGCAGAGAGGGGCAAACGGGGCACTTGCCCCCCCCCCCCCGGATCAAGTAAAAAATTCCACAAATTATAAACATAAAAGTGATTGAGATATGTAACCTTACACAGTCAACCATAGGACGCTTTTTCTGCCTTAAAATTTAATTAGGGGTTGGCCGGTTTCGGCCCTCAGCGGGGTAACCATGGAACATGTGTTTCATCTATCGCAGCAATAAAACATGTGTTCCTGTTTTTGGTTTATTGCAGCAAAAAAACATGTGTTCCTGTTTTGGTTTATTTTTTTCTGATTTGTGAAAAAAATGCTCATTACTGTTGTGAACAGCAACCAGTTCATTTGCCCTCTGTGTCTAGTGAGTCACTGAGTGAATTGTGAATTGTAAATTTATAGTGAAACAAATTTAAAAAGAAAAATACATTTTTAAAAGTAAGTATATGTAATTTAATATTATTTTACTTGTTAGTTTTATGATTTTTTTCAATTTTAAACTGAAATAATTTAATTTAGGGTTTTGGGATTAATTAATTAGTTGATTTTTAATTAAATATGCCGGTCAATTTTTTTATATATGAAATTGTGCTAAAAACTGTATTAATTCCATATACTTTTTTTCCAAGAATTAAAGTTCATTAAAATCGATTTTTTTTTTTCGTCATGTCTGCATTACCAGGGTACCTGCCCACCCACTGATGATCGGCCAATAGCCGTGAAACAGTGCTGTCTGGGTGGTGGTACTCAACTGAGAATAAGTAACAATAGCCTTCTCTATTAGTGAAGAGTTACTTATTCGAAGTAGTGCAATATCATGGCAACTCGTCGTGAAGGCAGAGCACAATATGAGAAAGAGCAAATGATGCCTACAACAACTACTTTGTAGTTTATTAAGAGTTATCTATGGTGTATTTAAACACCGATATTATATAGATACCAAACTCTTAAAGTATTATGCCTTGTGCATTTATTTATTTTAAATATTGACATGTACACCTCTTGGCATCTCTCATATTGTGTGATTAACTTCACAACTGGGTCGTCATGTCTGCATTACCTGGGTACCTGCCCACCCGCTGATGATCGGCCAATAGCCGTGAAACAGTGCTGTCTGGGTGGTGGTACTCAACTGAGAATAAGTAACAATAGCCTTCTCTATTAGTGAAGAGTTACTTATTCGAAGTAGTGCAATATCATGGCAACTCGTCGTGAAGGCAGAGCACAATATGAGAAAGAGCAAATGATGCCTACAACAACTACTTTGTAGTTTATTAAGAGTTATCTATGGTGTATTTAAACACCGATATTATATTAAAATCGATGTAAAATGAAAATAATGTATTTATAGTTTTATTCTAAAAAAACATTTTCTTATTTGTGTTTCTCCTCTTTCAAAATGGATATAAGGAATTATTTTTCTTCCCAAGAAAAAAATGCAAAAAGACGTAAAATAGGAATTGAACAGGAAAAATGTATGCCTTCGGATGCACAAGTTGATCCGATTCCTGGAACATCGATTCAAAATGACTCTATCAAGTCAATTTCATCAAATAATTTATTAGAATATGATATTGGTTCTTACGTTGGAGTTTCTGCTATAACACCAACTTTAAAATTTGAAATCCTTTCTAATATTTATGTTCCCAACAAGGACTATGATTTCAAAAAAGATTCTTCTAGAAAGAGACAGTTTAGATTTGCTTGGTTAGAGGAATACTCACCACGGTTGTGTTATTCAAAACTACAAAAAGGTGCATCTTGCAAATATTGGATTTTGTTTGTACCAAAAGTACATCGGGGTTGTCAAGGCGCATTTATAAAAACTCCATTTATAAAATATAAAGATTTTAACCAAGCCGCCAGAAATCACATGTCATCTCAATGGCACAAAGAAGCTGCCATTGATGCACAGATTTTTATAAAAATCCACAAACATCCAGAAAAAGATATAATTTGCCAAATTGATAAATCAATACAAAAACTATAGAGTCCAATAGAATTAAATTATGTTCTATTTTATCAGCCATTGTATTTTGTGCCACACATGATTTGCCGTTATGGGGAAAAAGGAGTGATTCTGGAAATTTACATGATTTATTTCAATTTCAGATCGAAGTGGGAGACTTAATTTTAAAAGATCATTTGATGAAAGCTCCTGCAAATGCCCTGTACACTTCTGTAAGAATTGAACATCAACTAATAGAACTTTGTGAAATGGAAATACGAGAAAGCATTGCATCTGCTACAAATAAATCTATTGGATTTTCAATCTTAGCGGACGAAACCACAGATATTGCTGGGATAGAGCAGCTTTCACTTGGCATTAGGTTTGTTGACGAAAATAAAAATATAAGGGAAGAATTTTTAGGATTTACAAAACTCTATGATATGGATGCAAAAAGTATTAGTTCTGCTATTTTAAATAAATATACTGAATATGGTTTGGACATGAACAAATTAATTGGACAAGGATACGATGGCTGTGCAAGTATGGCAGGAAAGGAAGCTGGTGTTCAAGCCCAGATAAAAAATATATATCCAAAAGCCACTTACATACATTGTGCTTCTCACAGACAACCCCAGAGGCTCACATCTGGTGAGTATGGGCTTGGAAAACCCAGGGTCCTGAGCTGGATATCATCATCATTCTTCTCTTTCTTGGTGATTCCTCTCTCTCTCTCTCAGGGTAACTTGGGAATTTTTTTTGGCTGGTGCAGCATAAGCCTCAGGCTTCCTTGCACCATATGGCTGCTAATAATAATAATTAAACCTAGTTGTGAATGACCTAAACATTGTACCAGAAGTTCACCAGACAATAGAAATTATAAAATCTATAGTAAAATTTTTTAGAGAAAGTCTAAAACGAAGAGCCATCGTGCCAACAATTCCTTTACTTTCAGAAACTAGATGGACTTCGAAATATCAAAGTATATTGGTTTTTTCAAAGAATTTAACTCATTTTCAATAAATTAGAAGAAATTTCTATGAACTGGAGATGATCAACACATCAAGAAGCGCATCACTTAGTAACATCACGTAGTACTTCAATGTTTATTATTTGTTTAAATATAATATCAAAATATTCTGCTATTCCCGAACCAATAACCCAAACATTACAAGCCATAGATGTAGATTTACAAGCCACTCACCAACATATTGAGGACTTACTTAAAATATTTGCATTTCATAGGGAAAAAGCTAAAGAAAAATTTGAAGAGATTTATAAACTTTCACTAGATATGGCTGAAAAATTAACAATGAAAATAGAAATACCTAGACGATGTTCCATACAGAAATACAGATGCAATTATCTTGGAATCACACCTGAAGACTATTATAAGAAATCAATATTTATCCCATACTTAGATTCTTTAATTTCATCCTTAAAATCAAGATTTTCCTCGGATAACGAAATAGCATTTTCAGTATTTCAGTTTCATCCCAAGAATATTCTAAAAATAGATAAAATAAAGTTCCAAAACAACATCAAAAGAGTAAGCAAAAAATACAATTTACAATATTTAGAAATAGAGGCAATGACGTGGTATGAAAAATGGACAAATTTTCCTTCGACTGATATTCCCCAAACTTTATCAGAAGTTTTGGAACATTGCGACTATTTCCCTTCTATTAATTCGGCAATAACTATTGGTATGACATTACCTGTTACGACCTGTATCATTGAAAGGAGTTTCAGCACTTTGAAACGTGTGAAAACATGGTTAAGGTCCACTATCTCAGAAACTCGCTTATCAGGTTTATGTATGATTAGTGTGCACAGGAAGAAACTAGAAGAGGAAGCGGTAAAGAAGAAATTTATTGAAAATGTCATCAACAGGTTTGCAAGTGATAGACGGAGAATTCAATTCTTATACGATACATGATTATTGAAATTATTATTATCTATATATATATTAATTCTTGTTTCCTTTATATTGTCAATTTATATACATTATGTATGTGTTTTTCTATTGATGCAATACTGTATTCTATAATCTACTTGAGAAAAAAAAAACAAAAAAAAATTAATTAAATAAATACAAATTTATTGATGTAATTATTTGTCTCCAAGCTTTGTCCACCCCTGGAAAATTTTCTGTGGATGCCCCTGCTTGAATGGGTTGAGCAGACTCAGTTCTGATGAGATTCTTCCTCTTGATTATGAACCTGAGGGAGCATAAATTCAAATTGAGAAAAGACAATTGTAGAATAGATGTGCAGAAATTTACCTTCCAACAGGTGGTTGGTTGCTGGAACAAACTTCCATCTGTCGTGGAAGTTAGTAGCTTAAATAAATTCAAGGAGGGACTGGACAAGCTTTTATCACAAATGGATATGTGAAATGGGTGTTTTTTTTTTTTTTTGGCTGATGCTACATAAGCTTACTTTCTGGCATCACATGCCTCTACTACTACTTTGGAAAGCACCACACAAAAACACAAAATGAGATTTTTACTGTATAAAGTTCACTAACATCAGCATATAACAATTACATGTGAGACAGATAATAATATGATGGCAATTTTATTTATTTTACCCAATAAATAAAATTCAATGAACTGCTGATTACTAAGGGGGCTAAATTTAAGTATATGCCATTGATAAATTCCAATGCCTGATAAACACATACTGAGTTACTGTGATTGACCTACGTACAGTGAAACAATTTGAATT
This sequence comes from Mastigoproctus giganteus, assembly GCF_048544385.1. NCBI lineage: Eukaryota > Metazoa > Arthropoda > Arachnida > Uropygi > Thelyphonidae > Mastigoproctus > Mastigoproctus giganteus. Next base: position 198,714,413 of record NC_143581.1, read on the forward strand.
GAGCGTCACCATTTGCTAAGGCAATGTCGTAAGATTTTTGTTTTTCGTCATATAAAATAACCAAATGTCCTTAAAATAAAAAGCTGATAAACATCCCAAATTTACTGCATGGTATGACTGAGGCACTTATAAAACCTAGTGATAATTTTAATTATGAGTGCAATTTAAAATTGGTGGTCCGGGAATAGAAATGCAGGATATCCCCCCCCCCACATTTTCCAAATGTTTATATATCGTAGATTTAGAGATTTATAACATTCAAGAAAGCAAGTTCAGAAACAGTTTCGCAATATCCGTGCTTGATGTGGGTTATTTCACTCGAATGTAATAAAAAGAGGCAACGTAATACCAAAACAATTATGATTTTGTGACTCGTTTCCTCTTTGGTGTGTCATTATGGAAAGGTATACAGGCCTATATAATCAGCAAGAAATTAAATTATTGATTATCATCTTTTTCTAGTTATTGCGCACGCTTTATTATACAATTTTAAAAGCAAAATTAGCCTACCTCTCGCTCTTTGCGAAGGGTAGAGTTTTTCAGCTTTATATAAAAATTTCAGTGCTCTCTCGTGCTGACCGTCATTAATACATTTTTGTGCTAATTGTATACATCTTTCGCTTTCATCCTTATTCCCTTCCATATCTGCTGTTTTATGTTCGTAATGCTCTTGCACAGCGTAGTTTATCACAGAAGCATCCTGACGCCATCTATATTCCGTCTTTGCAAAATATCTGTTGCTTCCTTCCTGTGTACTTCAGGGTCGAATGATACTTTGACCTTTATTCCAAATAATCGATCGGAGGGCCATATATGCTGAAATTATTGAAAAAGGTATGATGTTTAAACGTTGTCATGATGTTTCTAATGACAATTAAATGGACCGTTGCACTTTCTCCGCGTGATTGATTGGTTGGAGCTGGTATACCACCTTCTCCAATAAGGTCCCACTTTAATTAAGCCCATCGACTTCTCCTGTTATGTAATAATAATGATGAAAAAAAAAAAAAAACTATCACGTTAGGCCACCCGAGAATCACCTCATTTACCATGTGTATTTTATGTTTGTAAATTGCGTATATTCTCTGGTCAGTTTGCCTGTTTAGCTGGACAAAAAAGCCAAGTTCCCGAAGGTAAATACCTCGCTGTCCTTGCCTCAGATTGACTAACTGAACCATGGAGTGAAATAAACCCATTAAAAACAGTTCCTTACGTTATTGACCGTTTCGAACGCGACCTTTTCTCACTGGAGTCGGAGGGATGATAATTATAACCACCGCGTCACCGCGAAGGCTATTATACCTGGAGTTGTTTTGCTTGTCTGAAATTTCGTGAAGACCGACTGACAAGAACGGCGTGGGAAAAATAAAATAAAATAATAATTATAAAGTCTTAAAACTTCCTTCCACCTTAATCTGCCAATCCCATACTCACCGGATGTGAGCCTCTGGGGGTAAATTTTAACAATTACTGTCATTACACGTTATTTCCTTACCTTCAGAAGTTAAAAACAACACAGGTATTATTGAAAGTGAGTACAGTATAACATAAAAATTACATTTTTAAATAACGTCCTATGTTCGATATCAAGTGAAACATCAACATTGAGAATGAAGTATACGCTCTACTTCTAGCAATTTTCAAGTCGACTCGTGGAAGAGCTCTTGGAGTGACGATAAAGTTAGTAACTAGACATTAAGATCGGGGTAGGCTCGTTGATAGAAGTGCAGAAAATACGCCGATGATATTATTATTTAGATCATTTGAGCGCAGTGGCCTATTCGACGGTTATAATGCTTGTGGCCTGCCATGAGTTTGGTTAAAATATACAATGGTGTCGAACGGTAAAACCACCTCGCGCCACCAAAATTGTAAAGGAATACGCAAGGTGAACTTTCGTGGTAACTGAGGTGAGCAAAGGGTTCAGTGCGTTATACGGGCTCAGTGGCAGATCACTGTTCCAAAGTTGATATCGCAATACGGCATGAGAAATGCAAGAATAATATCTCAAAGAATGATGCGCAGCAAACTCAGAAGTACGAGGTTCCACATCAGACCCAAGAGACACCTTCTCCTCCCCGTTGAGAGCAAATTCTGTGGTCACTATAATTTCTAGTAATGACCGACAGACTGGTTTAAGTTAAACTTTATTAAAATAAATAAATAGATACATACATAAATAAAATACTAAAATAGATATAAAATAAAATTGTTAAAATATACAAAATTTCGTGTGTTCTCTTATCGATTTGCTTGTTTTGATGAACAAAAAACCCGAGTTTCTTGAGATAGGTCTGGCTATCTACGCCTAAGCCCTACTAACTCAGCCATGGCGTGAAAAAGGCTCAAAAGAGCCTGGCATTATTGACCGGATTCGAACCAGAGCCTTTTCCCCAGTATGAGGAGAACGGTGAATATTCATTCAAACTTCAGAAGGTAAATAGAATGAGTTTATGCGTGTTTACAATGAATCTAAGATTTTGGATAACTACGGCCGTATGAATTACATTATGAAACAGTGCGAATTACATTCATGCACTTTACCTTGCCTATTTATACAAGCTGCATAAGGTAAGCAACGTGAGACTATGCATGTTACCATCAATCTAGGATTTAGAATAACTACCACAGGCTTAACTTCAGGACATTGCCTGTACTCTCTTGGCATTTACTGAATATCTGAAAACTTTTCCTTGGAAACTGTATGACCACCACATGACCATTTTTCCATAAATGAACATAATGTGATTCGTTTACAACTGAACGTGTTTCTTGAGCTGTACCACATCCAATTTCACTATTTCTGCTAGATCTCTTCGAGCCATAGTTTGTTATTTTCTTTACGAATTCCAATTCATTTAAATAATTATGTCTCTGATTATCATTCAAATAATTCAGTAAAGACAAAGTGATTTAAATTTTTATCTCTAGATTTAAATTCGCAAAAGTAAGTCTTAATCGTTTGTGAGGACGTTTCTTTATGAGTGATCTATTACAACAAATGCCTACAAACTGGTGAATTCTTGCAACACGTTCAGCCCATACATTTGAAACACATTATACACAGATTCACTGAATATGTATTACCTGTAGCCAAAGAAAACTCTCCTTTTCCTAAATAAGAGAGTCTGCGCACGTTGTGTGGTTTTCAATATTCCATCTAGTTGTGCCCATCATTCTACTCATTCTTAGAAATTTTAATAACTACTTATTTTTTCCTGCTCTTCTCTTTCTATTTTCCTTTGCCCTTGCATTAATCTTACCTTCTTAATATCACTGTCTTATTATCTATACAATAATCTCACAATCTTAATAGTACTACCAACCTTGTTCAAACTTATTTTCTGTTTGTTCTTATATTACTTATCCACATTTAATTCTATGTGCTTAACACAATTACTATTCTTAATTACCTTACCTTCTCAACTACAATCTAACTCAGTCAAGATTCCCTTATCGAGAATTATTCGAAGGTTCCTTTACCCGAAATTCAACCATTATCGATTTTAATTCTTTAACCACCGCTCCATTATCTGAACTATTATTCAGGTATCAAATATTTCAATATACACCTTTTCTCAGAAACAAATATAATTACATTAATTGTCACCCACACCTTGGGATTGATTTCCTCTGATATTTACAGCTACCTCACTGTATATCTTCCTACTGCAATTCTTCCGATTTCATTTAAGCTATCAATATTTTGAAATCGAATCTTAAGTCTTTTATTGCAATACTTATATGAAGGTATTAATGAAAACTTTCCGTCTTTCAAGATAACTAATTAATTAACTCTTTCCCAAGCTTATTTGATTCTGCAAGCAAATTTTTTTTCCAAATCCCAGTTTAGAATTTCCACTTTAGCTCTGAAATTAATGCGCTTAAATTTGTCATAGTAGTAGAAGTAACCGAGGCATATGGTGCAAAAAAGCAAGCGTAAGAGCTTATGGAGCATCAGCCAAAAAAAAAAAAACTGTAATTATGTACCAGGTATGTACATAATGAATTGCTGGCGCTCTACTTGAGACTGATAGTGTCACAGCGACAGCCGTTAAAAACGTCTTTACTGCAGGAACTCATTGTGAAACTAAAATTATGTGTAAAGTTACCATTTAGCGTATATGTTCATGAAGACATGTTGTATTATAATTCCGATACCGAATTATTTTAGAAAATTGTCTTTTCACCCATCCCCCATTTCCTTTTCGACAACGAGCAGTAAATTGTGCAAGAACTTTTAATGTTTCGCCCCGTTTTTCCTGTTTATCAAAAATAATATTTTTCCATATGACCAAAGACTCACTATCAACTTGTTGTTCATCCAATTCAGCTTTTGATTTACGAATTTCTGACGCTCACGTGGCCATACCACATGGCCCAATCGCTCTTGAAGACACGGACATTGGGTATCGTAATAAATACCACGCTTCCTCTTGTAAACTAATCTCCACAGAATTCAATACATCTACACTTAATGCTCGTGTTAGATCAGTTATATCCATATCAGGATATTCTTCTTATACCTCTATAATTTTCCTTTGGAGGTTACTTATTCCTCTGTTAGTTTTATTCACATATTCAACTACATATGCTGCAAATGAATATTCTTCTATGATAAATTGTAAATCCGAATTAGATTTGAGCACTCCTAAAATCCAAGGATTGCAATTATTCATAAAATTTCCCCCAGGGGCTCACATCTGACATCTGGCGAGTATGAGCTTGGCACACCCTGGGTCATGAGCTGATATCACCATTCTTCTCTTCTTGGTGATTCCCTTCTACTTCTCTCTCTCTCACACACACAGGGTAACTCGAAATGTTTTTTTTTTTGCTGGTGCAGCTTAAGCCTCAGGCTTTCTTGTACTATATGGCTAGTAATAATAATAATTTCTCTTCTATATTGCGTTTAAGAAATACACGTGGTTGTTTGATACCAGCCCTCAAAATATTTAGATATTCTTCTTCTGATTTAAGGAATTCTTCGAAATTAACGTGATTATCCAATTCTAATGAGCAATGCATTTTACGATAATTTTTGCGCTAAGCTAATTTCCGATTGTCATCTGTGGCCATCGGTATCAATATACGAGTTTGCGACATTGGACAAAAAACGTGCTTCAAATCGAAATTCGCGTCGGTTTGCGTTATTATTTTTATAACAGATAAAAGTATGTTTATGTTGCTGTAAATTTGAATAATCTGAAGTTTTCTGTATAGAACATAATGCATCTATCATTTGGATTGCTCCTTCCGTCCCACATTCTTTTTCTTCTAATGGGGCATTGTTCATCCATAATAATATATGCGCGTGTGGACTTCCTCGATGTCGAAATTCACAATATAATATTTCCCAAAAGGACTATAGGTATTCGATTTTACAATTTTGACTATATTCTCAAAAACTTTATTAAAGAATATGGCACACGTTACGGGGGTCTTCATTTATTAATGTAGCTCTTTCCATGTAGGATAGATCCATAACTTTGTTAGTTGCAATTTCTTGTTTATATCGGAATTTGTATAACATAATAGTAATACGGGCCATGTTGGTTCACAGCACTCAACGCAAGAACATTGTAGGTTTTCCAAATTGACGAATAATTTCCTAATATGCTGAATTGGGAATTGATTTTAGAAATGCCAAGTTAGACTCTAATGACTTGTTTATAAATTGTTTCGATTGCAATATAGAACGAGTAATGTTAGCTGTTATTCCTACTGATTTAAATGCAATTTGCAAATTTTCTGCGGTACGCATTCGCATAATTTTCATTGCCATATATAGCAAATGCTGAGGAGTTACTCCTTGACGATCAGATCTACGAATTTCACTTGATGCCATCATAAAGGGAGTAATTTTCAATCCATTTTTAAATTTTCGTGCATGTCCCAAATATATAGCTGGAAAAGAAAGTTCTGCATGTATATCAAATATGAAACTTGTTGGAGATGATTTCTGACCCGGCGCTATACATAAATATTTATCTTCAGACCATAATAATGTTTGTTATTGAATTATGAATAGTTCATCATCATTGTTACTGGTTGCACAATTTCTTCTGAATGTTCCTGTTCACTGTTATCATTCGTCCCCAGGAAATCGTCACTCACTTTTATGCCGTAGAATTTATACAAAGGTGAATTTATCAAATACAGTAACCATATTTTCATTATTTCTTCTGCATACATCTTTGTAGATATGATTATTTATGTATGATTCTTCGTTTTATATGTACATTAATGGCATAATCGTCATCTAATTCTCTAGGTAATCGATGAACCATGATATTTACGTTAACTGGTACATTTATTACTTGTCCAATGATCCCATATTATCCATGTTCATAACGTAAACGACTAATTTGCGTAAAGGGTAATCGTAGTGATATCAAACGCCCAGTTACATTAGTGGTGGACTGGGTCTAAAAATATTGGTTGCCAGAAGACAAAGGGGGCCCACCCACAACTATTATATTTTCAAGCTACTAAATGGTCATTAACATTTTTAACATATTGTCTAATATTATTGCAAGGGGGCCCACTTGACATCGGGCAAGCTGACTCCCTGACCAGTCCACCACTGGTTACAACATCCAGTGGAGGCAAATGAGTAGGATATGTTGGATATATAAATCCATTTGACATGGCCATAGTTGGTGTCTGTCCCTCTTTTAATGAAGAATGTCACGTCATGAAAGAACTCTGTGGTTGAATTTCATTATGTTTCGGAATACTTTGAATTTCAAATTTCCTTTTCTTCCGTTCACGATATTCCTTCATTATTTCAGCTCGAGTTTTTTGGATGCAGTTTGAGAACTCCCAGGCATAACGAAATATTCTTGTTGAATTTCATCTGGATTCAGATTTCTGTCCAACTTCCCTTTCTTTCTTTCACGATATTCCTTCGAACCCTGGACTGTAGGTTTTGGTAAAGTCACTCGCGTATTAATCATTATGACGGTATAACGTAGCGCGTCACTGGTCAATTGTATTTGTTGTGTTGCTGCAACTTGTTGCGTACAATCGAGTTTTCTTGGGCGCACGCGTTGTACTTGTTGCATCACTGCACTTGTTGTAGACATGTATTGCAGCGGCTCCAGGAATATAAGTTCATCTCCGCCATGTTACTCTGTGATGTTACAAAACTCTATAGAACGACCAGAAACCAGTAGTGTTATGTTTGCAAATATTCTTCACAAGACAAAAAACCCTCCTGGCAAAACAAAGGCAAACTTGAACAAGATTATCCACATTAGAGAAAGATATATCCACCGAATCAAGATGCCCATTAGTAAAACAGAACATTTATAATGACAGACCTGTAAGAAGGACAATTTTTGAGACCCTCCAGACAAACTTGCTGAAATCGACAACCACTAATTTAGACTTTACCAACTGGACTGACAACACCAAAGGACTTTTGGCAACCTTCACTAGTGCTCCCTTGCACGGTGCCTTATTTACCACTTCCCGGGGAGGAGACGTTACCTGTCCCTTCCAACTCTCCTTCTGGTGGGACATGGGCCTGTCCCACTGTCAAATTATTATTATTATTATTAATATCCATATGATGCAAGGAAGCCTGAGGCTTATGCTGCACCAGGAAAAAAAGTTCCCGAGTAACCCTGAGAGAGAGAGAGAGTCAAATGTAGAAGGGAATCACCAAGAAAGAGAAGAATGATGATATCCAGCTCAGGACCCTGGGTGTGCCAACCCCATACTCACCAGATGTGAGCCCCCGGGGTTACGCAGGGATCAATCTCTCTATCGACCACTTACTTCCAGCTCTACCCCCCAGTCTTCAGTGTCCCCACCCACACTGTCTACTTCTCATAGCGTATGCCCAACACAGTGGAAACTTAAAAGCACTAAAATTCTGTTCGCCCAATTGTTTTGGCGTTATACACCTTTCTGCATACATCCCCTACAGAGTTGTCATTTTTTTTTTCTTTTTTAGGCCCTTGCCATTGTAATCCCAGAAAAGTAGGTGGCAGAGCCTGCTAGAGGTTAAATTATGTGCTGGTGTACCTGGTCTGCCCCCACCAGGTTAAGCGTGGGCACCGTTGGGTCATCGAGTTTCATGATGATTTCTAGGTAACCTAAAGTTTTTTTCCAAATAACGCCGGTAAAAACGTTTTTAACGTGAATATTGGGGACACGTTACTTATTTGGAAATGCAAGGATTTCATAATATGCATTGTTATAGTAATAATGCCGTTATTGAAAATTTCGTTTGTCCGTTTGATGAGTTTACTGTGCATTAAATTGATAATTTTAGCACCATCGATTACGTATCATATATTTGTGTACCATTCCAAACCTAATAAATATTTAACGTACATTACATAGCAGAGTTTTAATTTGCACCAGACTGACATTATTGGAGTTAATTAAGACATCCTTTAGCACTTTCGCTGTTGGCTTTTCCGACCGCTGTAACGACCCTTGATACAAAACCACGGGATTGAGTCAATGCAGTTCGCGAGAAGATTGCTTGACAAGAATAGCTGTTTTCTCAAATTAGAAGAAAATGTTCTAAAAGAGGGTGATTCTCTCCAATTGGAAGACAATACGAAGACCTGTACGTTGAAGAAGTAGCAAACGTGTTAATCGTGATATGAGCCAAAAATTAAAAATTAATTCGTTTATTATTTAAGAAAAAAATCGCTTCAAGGGTCAAATTATGATCTCCATTATTCTTATGGCTCTTACATTTTACAGGCAGCCATTGCTTAATATGGGTCCTCAACATTTCCAATTAACAATCGATTATATCTTGTAATTGAAACTAGTTTTCGCTAATTAAGTTAATTTTTCATATACTTTGGTTTTCGAATTTTATTAATAATTCAAAATATTTCACCTTCTATAAACTTGGGTGTTACCTGTATGTTAATTATACTAGTCACAATCTGTTAGATATTTTACACTTAATCTACTTAAAATATAACAAAACTGCGCATTAGCCGTTGGTTGTCATTGGAAACATTGCTTTGTTTAAGAATAAATACAGCTCTGTCCACTAAAGTAGGGTATTTTCTGCGCTAGTTTTAAATCCGATATTCCTAGCTAGTTCCGTTCGCGAATAAGGTCGGATCCTGTGTTTGCACTAACTGAGATTTTTCAACTGTTTTGAATCGCCACACCCGAGCTAACGGGAAAAACCACTTGTGTGAGGCCCACTGTTCAAAACCGAACTTCTTGAACAAAAACTATTATTTTTAGGCCACCTGAATAATTAAATTCATTTGCCGTGTTGTGTGTCTTATCTGTTAATGCCTGTGTTCTATGGTTGATTTGTCTATTTTGCCGGACGAAAAACCCCAGTGACTATGGAAAAACCTTGCTATCTACGCCTAGGACCTATTAATTCAGCCACGGAGAACTTTTTGAACAAGGCAATTTTTTTAAATATATGTTTCAAAAGTTTTAAGAGCTGCCACAAACTATGATTATTTTTTAAAAAAGTTTTAGTAACAACGTCTTTTCTGTCGGTCATTTTGGCGCCCACAAACCATTGACGGCAAATTAGGTGGTGAACATACATCGTGGTCACCAATCACAGTTTGGTAACAACCCCAAATATATATATATATATATATTTGGTCAACCTGTAGTGAAACAAGACTTTATAATCATCCTGTTCATCTAGAGCAGTGTTGTCCAACCTATGGCCCACGGCAGAATACGCCCCGAGAATAATTTTTATACGGCCTACACGGAAAGTGAACTAAAATAGCATTTTGAAGTTTGTAAATTATCAACCAAAATTTTCTGATTAAACGTTAAGTTTTGTCCAATAAACGTTATTTTGTATTCTATTTAATAAAGTTTTTCGAATATTTTCAATTTTAGTTATATCATTATATTTATTTATTCACTTTATCATTGAAAAGCACCAATCCTTTCCCAGGTTGTAAATTTTCTAAAGTGGGCATTTAAAAGCAAAAGGTATTTTTTTAAAAACAAAAGTAAGTCATATATTTATAATTTTAATAAAATATAAAAAATAAATCACTGATAAGAGAGTTGTTGCACATAAAAGGGTTGGGATTTGCATTTTTATACAGGGTGATTCACTACCAGTGAGACAAACTTGCACGAGGTGTAGGGGGCACAAAGACGAATCGGAATCACATAGCATTGCATGGTCCGAAATGCCCTCGTCATGCGGTAGAGGACGTTGAACGGAAGGTCGCGTGAACAGCGATCCCGCTGGAAGTCAGCATTTGCGAACCGTTTCTGTTGAAGAAACCAAGTAGCAAAAGTCCTCCGGAGTGGATAATCCGCAGGCTCCAATGATTGGACGCGCTGCAGATGGTATGAACTCATTTGGTTTGTTGACAGTATCCTCCATACAGTGGATTGGGAAATTGCCTTCTGCAAGATGTAGGACATTCTCCTCATTGTCTGGCGTCCTCGTCGTTCGCTCTCGATTCATGGTGCCTCTCGCGAAACAACCAGTCTCACGTAACCTTCTGTGCACACGTGCGAAAATCGTATGATGAGGAGCACGCCTGTGCGGGAAACGTTCCTGCTATAAGCGCAGAGCGGCACGTCCATTACAGTCCGCAGTTCCATACGCGAGGTGCATGTCGGCCAGTTCAACGTTTGAATACTTGTCCATCCTACTGCCTCGGGAACCGGTTCGCAAATGCTGACTTCCAGCGGGATCGCTGTTCACGCGACCTCCCGTTCAACGTCCTCTACCACATGACGAAGGCATTTCGGACCCTGCAATGCTATGTGATTCCGATTCGTCTTTGTGCCCCTACACCTCCTGCAAGTTTGTCGCACTGGTAGTGAATCACCCTGTATATAGCCTGATAATAAAACACGGTAACATGAAAATAGAAACTTCTTTTAACTTGTTGAGGGTTTACTTCAGGCTACGTTAACTACAAAATTGCAGTTTTCTTTTTTGCGATAATTTTAGTTATACTTTACACGAATAACAATGCATATGTCATAGAATTGTATCTCTCTTTTTGAAGTTAGCTTAGGCTGTAAGTACATTTCGGTTAATAGCTAGATCGTATGTATAGCTTAGCTTAATTTTACCATATAAACCCTGTTTTACAAATTTGACATCCTCAACTTGAAATAAAAGTTAAAAATAAAGAAGTTTAAATTCTGATATTTGATAACATTATTCTTTTGTTTTATATTCATTTCGCTTTCAATGTATTTTAATATTGGGCTGATTACTTTGAGGTGACAGTTTGATCATTGTATATGTTTAGAAGAGAAGAACTCTGGTGGTGTAAATTTATAGTATTAAATTCGCGCCATTCGGTAAAAATGTTATTGGCTTATTTTATCACGTGAGATTGTAACGGTTTTAGGCGCGCAGAGTAGCATTTGTCGTTTTGATTAGTCGAGTAGTTGGCGGACAAAGGTTTTTCTTAGTGATGGTATGGTTTGCTATTAAATTTGCTTCGTGTGTGACGTCTTGATTGAAATTTCTGTTATAAAATAATGGATTTATTCTTGTATGCGTTGTACGGTAGGCTTTAACGTATTTCCAAATTTAATTTCAGGCGGGTGGAAAAGCAGGTAAAGATTCAGGAAAAGCAAAGGCAAAAGCCGTTTCGCGCTCAGCTAGAGCTGGTCTTCAGGTAGGCTTAATTTTATTTATTATTATTATTTATTTATTTTTATTTTTTTTTACTTTCCCCCCTAATTTTGACAGTTGTGCCGAGTGAGCTTTTTAGTATTTTATTCCTTCGTTAGGTTACTATTTCTTGAAGCAGTTTATTCTGCTGAAAAGTAAATTGTAAATCGAGGCATGCATTTATATTTCTGTTTTAAATTGTTCGGATTTCATTTTTTCTTTTAATTATTTTTAAAGGAAAAAAAATCAAATAAACAATGATTTGCTCCATGAACTTGATAGTACTTTACAGAGACGTGTACCGAGAAAGTTTCGTATTGGTACTGTGGTTTTGTACCACTGCCTGTAACATTGATTTTTTAGTTCGCACTGAAGAGTTGCATCATGCAAGTCCATTTTTTGCAGTTAGAATTTTGTAAATGTGTTAAAAATAACCGGGTGCTTTATCAAGCTTCAGTATTTAAGAGTTTTGTCGGGGAATAATAAAATTTTAATGAGGCTTCTAATATAAAAGATAGGTATTTGCAACTAGTTTTTTTATCAACAAAACATTTAAATCTGCCGGAAGAAACCTGGACCTTTTGTGAAAAAGTATTGGAAGTACACCTTTCTAAAAGAATTTCTATGTTGGAAATGTTTTCCTGTTTGTATGGATGAAACAGCTGAGTCAGGAATTTAAACATTTGCGCGTAATGCGGAATTAACTTTTTTAAACTTGTTTATAGGATGAAGTGTAGCGGTTTTAACGGAGTGTAGTGGTGTAGATAATTTGACATCTGTATGAATATTTGTTTTGTTTTATTTGCTTCCGAGCTTGAATGCACCTGAAGGCCGTCTCAGTTCTGATTGAAGAGGACAATAGAGAACCCTTGTTCAATGGCTTCGAAAGTGCCAAGATATGCGTTTAGTTTCTGATAAGGGGACGTAAAGTTTTATCCCCTACCCTTCATAAGTTGAACTGTTTGCTTTAGCATTTTTTTCAGTCCTTAATTTTTATATATTTTGTGAATAAATTCTTTTCAGGATGCATGATTTGTGATTTTTGCCGTGTGGTTTTTTACTTTTTTTTTTTTTTTGGAGCACTGCAGTGAACTGGACTCATTTTTCACTTCTGCAGTAGTGCATTATAAAAGGCTTGGATTTAAATTTCACTTTTGATGAGTAGGAGAGTAAATTCACCAGTTGTAGAAATGAAGAAAATCAACTGGCTTGAAATGCATAATGTACATGCAAATAACAATAAAAATTGAGTTAAATTTGGGATTGTGCTTTTGAAATATTAATTTAGGAATTAAAATCTTGGGAGTTTGTATAGTGTATTCATTTTTTATACCAAAACTTGTTTAACTACTTAGTATTGCTTCCCTTGTTATCCCAGTATATCTCACTAATTACAAATGGGATGCATGAATTTTGCTTCTTTTGGTGTCAGTGAAATCACTTTTCTTTTTACCTCAAATCATCTTATTTTAGTTTTCATGAAGTGGAGTAATTGATGTAATTTTTTTTCTTAAACATATTGACTAATATGTAGTGTTATTTAATTTTCTTCACCTATGCAGTATTGTTTAGTAGCGAAATATTGTTAACAAAGGTTGATGGATGAAAGGATCTCAAGAGAGACGCCTCTACTCATTTTCCAATGGCTTTCATCCTGCATATAAAAAGCTGGCCTTAGTGTGCACTTTTTTGGGATGTCATAGTGGCAACTTTGTTGCGTGCATTGCATTCATCTAAACCACCAATTCTCGTGGCCTGTTTTTTGGTCCATTTTGATAATTTTGAAAACTGGACACTCCATTCTGTGAACCCTCCCTGTACTCAAAAGCTTAGCTCCCTTTATTTGGAACTTGTTTTTAATTTTGTGATCTACTTGCGGGGGGGGGGGTTGCAACCTGCTAGGTGTGAAATGCTGATGCAAACAACCCAATCACAACCTTGGGAGTAGGGAAAGTGAATGCTTTTCCTTATTATTAAATAACAGACCATCTGCAGCTTGTGAGAAGCAAGTAAGCTTAAAGGTTTCAAATACCAGTGGGTGTCCTTGCACTATTTCATCCTTATTAATAGAAACTACCTTCACCTTGAATAATATTAAGAGATTTGCCTTTTTATGTGATGATATACAATTTAAAAAGATATTCACCACTTAGGCAGAATATTAGATAATGGTATCTAAATTAAGGCTAGGGATTCCGAAGCTGATTCGTCTTCAGCTGAAGAAGAATGATCATTTTGCTGACCAAAAATCAAAGTAAATTATGCAAATTTTATGATATCAACTATTTTGTTGAAATTATTCCCTTGCAGTTATATATTGTATGGTGTTGTGGAGTGAACACATCCCAATCAAGGGGTTAAAGATACACATAATGGTTGTGTGTTTAAATAGAAGTTTTACTTTTGTACACCACTAGGTTCACATTGACACATTCACAATTCAACATATTTGCTAATTTGCTAATAATATATGCTGATAAGCTTCAATGCAGCTGTTTGGCATTTCTCAGGTTTTTAAATGTAGTGGATTTGCCTTTTTTAGATAGTGCTATTCAATTTAAAATTATATTATAACTTATCAAAATTAGCATTAGCATTAGTAGAGGCATTTGATGCAAGAAAGCAAGCTTTATGCAGCATCAGCCTAAAAAAAAAAAAAAAAAAAAAAAAAAGCCCACTTCCACTTCACCCCTCTGTTCGTTCAAAATACCTGTCCAGCTGAGCCTTAAACTTATTTAGGCTATCAACCTCCACAACAAGGGATAGAAGTCTGTTCCACCAACCAACCACCCGCTGGCTAAAGGCAAATTTCCGCACGTCTATCCTACATCTGTCTTTCCTCAATTTGAATTTATGCCCTCTCAGGTGATTTTTCTGAGCTAGAGGAAGAATCCCATCAGCATTGAGCATGCTTAAACCATTCAAGGCTTTATACACCTCTATCAGATCACCTCGCTGGTGCCTAGTCTCCAGACACTGTAATTTGCAAAACTTAAGCCTTTCTTCGTAAGAGCACCCCTTTGTTCCATTCACTAATCTTGTTGCCCTTCTCTGTACTCGTTCCAGCAGCTCTACATCCTTCTTGAAATGAGGCCTCAAGAAGGATGTAGGATAACTGTTTTTCTGTTAAGTTGAATAGAAACTTATGTTCAGTTGGAGCAGAGCTCCATGATCAAAAATTGAATGTGATAAAGTGCACAACTTTTATTTGAAATTTAACATTTTCATTAATATTGGCCATATAAGAACCAAAAGTTTGATCCCACGACTTGCTTTAATTGCTGACTATTGTAAAAATGTTTGTTCAAGAGTCTTGAATTTGTGACAATGTGAAGAAGACTTCCAAGTTTTGGTTGCTTGGAACTTAAGGTCTTCCATCCAACTGACTTATTGTACAATGGGATTTTTAGGTTAGTTTCTTACTTTAAATTTTAGCTGCTTAAAAAAATTGTGAAAAATTCCTAAAACCCAGGAGAAACCCTAGATGTTTTATCAACTTTTTCATTGTAGTAGATGATTACTCTAGATTCCAGGAGCAACTGTTCTTTGTTAAGGAGCTTTATCTCCTTTTATTTTGTGGTAGTGGGTATATTCTGTGTGAGATCCAAAATATAGAGGATACAAAAATTTAAAGGGTATTATGCCTATCTCTGTTCACTCAGTTTAATCCTGACATGCATGCTGAAATACATAATTGATTAGGTACTAAACAATGCAGTGGTATATCAGCTACTGACCAGTGAGAGCTTTTACTGGATGAGGCACATTTGTTTGTCAAGATTAAAGCAAGGGTGTAGTAACATTTTCTTGGCATTGGCTTTTCCCTATGAAAGAAGACCATAAGTCAGATGAGGCTGGATCAGGGTAAAAAAAAAAAAAAAAAATGCTTGAGGAGGGAATTCACCCATGCTGCTGACTGGGTGAGAATCCCTGCCAGAGATGTACTGCTTTTAATGGTGATAATTTGTTTTTCTCTGATTTGTCAAGCCAGGTTCCCAAGAATCTGGTATCCTTGGCCAGTCCAGGGGTTTAGTCTTCCTTGTCTAAAAACCATGTGATTTGATTTTCTGGGATTGAGAATAAGCTGGTTTTTTTATTTTTTTTATTTTTATTTTTTTTATTGAGCCTCTGATGTAGTGAGCACTATACTTTTGACTTTGCAGTAGGCTGGAATTTCTGTTTTCATGATGGGAATGTTAATCCTAATAAAAAAAAAAAAAAGACAGCTATTTTTATTTTAAATGGTAGGAAGTGCAAGATTGATTAAAATATTGTAAAAAATTCTCAGATTCTTATCTAATTAAAGATAGCTTTAGCATTGTTATTACCCCACTTAGCTTGTGCACTGAGGAAGCTGATTTAAGTGGACCATTGTAAATTGAAGAGGGGTAGCCCATTATATATTCCCATGTTTCTAACAGTTAAATCACCTAGAATTATGACCATCCCATGGGATGGGCCTTTCTTACAGCCAGACATCTAAAGCTTATCGTGTGTATTGCAATTCGTGACAAACTCTGACATAACTATTAACTTGCATGTGGTTGGTTGTAAATAAAGGAATTTTAAATTTGCTACATTTATTGCATGAGCAAATAACTTTAATTCTAATTTAGTTAGTGATAAAAAATTGTAGTTGCCCACAAGTTTTTTTTTGTTGTTGTTGTTGTTTAGAATTGACACCCTTTTACTTCTGCTGTATTTAAATTTTAAATCAATTCCTTAATTCTCTGCATGTGGGTGGCATTTATTTATATTGAATGAAAATTTTTCTAAATCATTAGCATATTAATGATACTATGCTAATATTACTGTAGTTCAACTTAGCTTGCTTCTGTTTTGTTTCAAAACCTAAAACAGTTTTCGATTTGTACTCAGAATGAATTTTTATTCTTTTGGTGGTAATAGTTCATCTGTTTTAAGTAATGGTTTCCATAGCTGAGTGGTGAACACAAGAGTACAGAAGTGCACATCCTTTGAATGACTGAGTTCTAGCTGTGTTACTCCTGAATACAATAGAAAGTTCTTGTATTCATTCTATTTTGTAAACTCCCCGACCTTACGTGGTGGTCCCAGAGTATAAAAAGAAAATTTATTTAATTTTAGACCTTATGAGAAACAGTGCCGACATTTGTTGACGTTGCAGAATTCTTCTCTGTACTTTATAACTTTATTGCATAAAACATTCTTTCCATATGTTAAGTAATGCATTCACTTTTATGGTCATAAAGTTATATTTTAGAATGCCTAAAGTGGACATTCTAAATATATATTTAATACTATATCCCATACTTGGCACAAATTGGTGCCATCCTTAGTTTCATTTCATTATTTCCTGGCTGGTTGAATTCTGTAATTTCATTTTTGCATTTTATTAATGCTGTAATTATATACCTAATAAAAATTTGACTTAATGCAGTTTTTTTTTTTTTTTTTTTTTTTTTTTTTCATTATAAAAAAATCTTTCTCTGATTTGATGTATATAAATAAGCTTTTCACTGTAACAGGTGATTCAATCTGCAGCGATGATTAATTTTTATTGTATATGTATCATTTCAAATATGCATCTCTTATTTAATTTTATCCATTGATTCATCTTGGTACCTGTTAATTTTCCATTCTTCAATGTTATGGAAACAGGTTTAATTGGATTGAATATTTAAAGCATTGGAAAGCAGTGACATTGTCTTTCTTTTCTGTTACATTCTTGTAGATCAGTAGCCATTAGTTGTAACTGCGGATGTGCTTGTTGTGTAATGAGTGACTTGGAAAGGCATATTTGAAGTTGTCAGTTACTTCCAGTTAAGGTAAAGCTAATTTTCGATGAAAAATAAATAGGTGTGATTTTATATTATAATATTATGCAAGATATCATACAGACCGTATTCATTATTCTGTTTAATTGTGATGGAGATTAGAAGATAAGAAATTTTTTAATTCCTTTGACATTATGCATTTTAACTTATTTAGATAATAACAAGTTTCTTGTGATTTTTCTTGGCTCTTGTATCAGAACTATTACAAGAAAATTTAACTCCTGCCCATGACCACAACTGTTGGAAGAAGCATTTTTTTATTAATTGGTGAAACTTAGATTATTAAATATAATCTATCTTCATGGATGGTATTTTAAAAGCTTAACACTTCTAATCCCCCAAGATGGAAATGATATTTTCCATATTTGGGGAGGATTTATTTCAAAGAAGTAGTCTAAGTGCTTTTAAAGCAAGGAGACTAAATGTGGGACTTGTTTTCAAAAATTAATAATAAATAAATAATAAACCTAACTTTATAAATTTTATCACAATTGTACTTTTAAATATTTTCCCAATGCTCAGTGTGACAAATGTAATTGTAATTGCTTTTTTTTTACTAGGAATTGGGCTGGCCATTGATAGGGAATGAGCTTTTTGTACTAAGACTTGCTGATGGTGTGAAGGATTAGTTTGTGACAATATCTTGATTAAATTTTTTATTATAGAAAAATATTTGAATTTTCCAATGCTAAAACTTGCCAATGTTAATTGTTTGTGGGATTGAGTGAGTCTATTGCCATCACAGGGGGGGGGGGACGACATTTTTTTCTTTGCTGTCACAAAGAAAATGACAGCCTTGTTAAGCCCATGACTTGAGTCATTTTTGTCAGATAGCTTTCTATAAGCCAGTAGTGCCGTCTGTGGCAGCTTAACACGATACATCAGTGCCTGCTTTTTTTGCAGAGCGTCTGTTTTGATTCCTGAGAATGACTGGAAGGATTTAAAAGGGCCTCTTCAATCAAGGCTCTAGTTAGCCATCTCAGAGGAAGTAAACTTTCTCCTTGAGCTGTTCTGTAATTTTCAGCCCCCACAACATGTAAATTGGCCTTTGAATATACTAGAAACCACAGTGATGATTAGCAGTTTGGATGGAGTGCTGAAATTGGCAATTCATTTCCATTAGCCTTGGAATTCAAGCTAAGACTAAGAATTTGTATGAAGATGTGTTGAGAGAAAGATAGCCTGCTTGAAACCTCCACTGCCACCTGCTAGTCATGGTTAACTGCACTGTTTTAAAGCATATCTGAAAAAAAATTCATTCACAAGATTATGATGTGTGAGAAGCCTAAAAGAGGAAGTTGTAATACTATCTCTATAGTGGAAGAAGTGAGGTGGTTTTTTGTTTCATTGCAATTCGTGAAAAGAAATGACAAACAACTCTACTGGTTTCTCATTGTCATTTGACAATTAAAATAAGATTATGCAGTTGTCTCATAAGATTATACTCACTTTAAACTTCATGTATTTTAATTTGTTTAATTTGCTTTAATAAGAAACACTGGTTGTTTGTGAATAATCAAATTTAAATGTCAATGTTGGAGAGGCAGTTTAATTTATGCTTGAAGCATTTGTTAATTTGTTGCATGCTGCTTTAGAGGCTTTTCCCTCAATATTAGTTTCTTTTTGACACAGAAAATAACTGAAATGCATGCTGAAAAAGGGTGCAAAAAGTTTTTTCTAACATGCTGTTTACTAGAGAAAAATTAATGTTTTGCACAAATGTCTTTTATACTTGTTTTCACTTGGAAAATTATATGCCATTTTAGAGTTGCAGTATTTGCTCTGTGAGAATGCACATGGGCCCATACACAGAAGAGCACACCGTAGAACTTTTTTTTGTTTGTTTGTTTGTTTTGTTTTTTAATTACAGCTGTTCTTTTATATGATGCAATTCTCTAGCTAAACATTACTTCATGTTTTTGATGTAATACAGTTCACTAACAGGCAATATCATTGTTGATGTTGAGTGATTACTTGTAATAGCAAACAGAATACAGTATATTATTAAAATTTGATGATTTATCAGTTAACATCAGGTATATAAAACTTGTTCATATTAGTGGCTTTTTACACATTTTAATTAACTATGTATAATCTGTTGCTCTTTAAACTAACAAGTACTCTTTAAACCAACTTTATACCTAACAAGTCTGGATTTACAGTGGAGACAAGTTTGACTCCATCCTTTTTTGCAAAAAAAAAAAAACCTGCAATTTCATTGTTAAATTTGGAATTAAAAAAAATGCAGTTTTCTACTTGTTTTCATTAACAAATTGGCCATCAAATATAAATTGCAAAAAATAGCACAGTTCATACTTACTCTTTTTGGCATTTCAGCGCCTTTGTATATTTTTAAGAAGTTGGAGGGGCAACATAAAAAAAAAAATTACGATTTACTAAAAATAAGCATGCATGCACATGTGGCTTACATTTTCTGTTTTGTATACCATATTTTCCAGACATTAGATGCACCCAGATTGAGTAATTTTATTGCCTATATCCAAAATTTACAATGTTACTAAACAATGTCAATGTAGGATGAGTTTACTCATTATAGAATCTCAAAACTGTAGTCTCACTCATCATTACTGATGTGGCTTGAACTTACACTTTCTTGTGCCATCAAGGGCATTGCTGATTCACTATTTCTTGAAAGGGTTGAGGTTTCTGGATAGTAGGTTTTATTGAACTTTTTCTTGGCAATAAAGGACAAGTTCTAGTAAGCCATGTGAAAGCATCACTCAGGTATGCTAGGCAACAAGAGTGTGGCATGATGTGGGGAGGGGGGAACTGCACCTGATGTATATTCAGACCATAAGACACGAGGGAATTTAGATAAGTTTGTTTTATGGTGCAGAAAATGGTAATGATCTGTAATTAGTCATAGAAAACTGCATAGTTTTCCTTACAAAATTTCTAACTGAAGAAATGAAATTCTTTAAATGAACTTTATAGGCAGATATTTAAATCGTTTTTATTTTCAACAACAGGACATTTTATTTAGTAGTATGAGCAAGGAAAAGAGTGGAAATTTAAATGCTTAAAACATTTAATTTTATTAAAAATATTAATTTGTTGCTTATCCAAGAATTTCCTTCAAACACCTCCACAAAAGGTGTTTGCCAGTTTTCAGGTGCCATTTGACTTTACCAAGGGACAACTCTGACATTAAACATGTGAATCACTAAGTAGTAAGTCTTCTTTTCTGTGTTATGTATTGTGCTAACAGTTTTGTGCGTGTGCATGTAAGCAAGGTTAATTAAGTCTAAAGAAATATGATATAACGAGGATAACACATTTGTTTTTGTGATGTATGATTTGACACTTTCAGGTGTCAGGAAATGTGTAATCAGATGTTTGCAAATGAATAAGCATATGGTGCATAGAAAGAAATACAAAAATCATAGGATTTCAAAGTGAAGATATGCTGTTTTTTTTTTTTTTGTAGTTTGTTTATCGTGCAACATAATCTTCATCTGAACTGTGCCAATTGTGTTTAGAAATGTTTTTGGATAGTGAAATAGTAAAAGAAATAAGCAAGAACAAAAACACCAGGTATTATTAGTGAAATTGCACAGCAAGCAAAAGAAAAGCTAGTGGCAGAGCCGTGTGAAGGTGAGGCAAACGAGGCTCTTGCCTGAGGTTTAAAGCTGAAAGGGGTGCCAAAAGAAAGATTAAATAATTTTTGAAATGAGATGCATAAATAAATCTGTTATACAGTAAAATCTCGTTAATTCAAACTCGGTTTATATGAAGCACATACCATTCCTCTGCGAAAGGATAGGCTTTTCTACGTAAATATATCCATTTACTACAAAATTCGGTTAATATATATTACAAAGTTCTTTTTCACCCCGTGAGAAATAAATATTGTCATTTTGTATGTTTAATACAAATCTTGGCAGAGTGATCCGATTGCCCCCGGCCACCTAGCTCCCTACTTCCTGAAGCTTGGCACTGACTTGTTAGAAATTAGTTTTGTATAAACAAAAGCAATTTATGGTAGCTACAAGTGCACTCTGAAACTCATTCTGACGAATGACTTGTTAAGTTAACAAAAGAATAAAAAATAGTTTTTCTAAGTTGTTTATATGCACTCCCTTGCTCTCCATGGGAATAAGGTCAGTTGCAATTGTTACCCCAGTTCAGAGTCTTGCTGTCATATACAACAATATTTTATTTGAGCTTGTCTTTTTTTGGAACTTTAAATTAATTTAAAATTTGTTTATATTAAATCTTATTTAGCAGTGTTATGGCAACAAAAACATAGATGGACAGAATTAAGCCTGGAAATTAAACTAAAAATTATACAAGAGGCTGATAGGATTGAAAGAAGCAAAAACGGACATTGCAAAGGAATACAACATTACTTTATCTACAATACTGAAAAAAGACTTGAAGTGTGTGGCACTGGAGCAGTGATGAAAAACAGGGAACAAATTCATGGTGCAAAGCACGAGGAGCTTGAAATAAAACTGAGTGGTACCAACAAATGCGTGCATCTAACTTGCCAATATCAGGTCCAATTTTGCAAGAAAAGGCAAATTATCTAGCTCAGCAACACAGGATTAGTGACTCCAAATGAAGCGGTGATTGGCTCCAAAGATTTAAAGACAAGAATAACTTGGTTTCACGAAATATTTGCGGTGAGTCTGGATTAGTTGACAAAGAAAAGGCTACAGACTGGTTGTGTTCTGTATGGTCCATCCTTGAAAAATATGAGGCTTCCTGCCAAACAAAACATTTGCTGTTCGAGGAGAGTCTTGTCATGGTGGAAAATTAAGTAAACAAAGACTCACTGTTCTGTTATGCTGCACTTCAGATGGCAGTACAAAACTATGCCCACTTGTGATTGGTAAGTTTTCCAAGCCAAGATGTTTTAAAGCAGTTAACCAACTCCCCCTGTGATTATGAGGCCAATAGAAGTGCTTGGCTTACGGTCAATATTTTTCAATCTTGATTATCAAAATTGGACAGAAGAATGGCTTCAGGTAAAAGGAACATTTTGATGATTCTAGACCGTTGTACAGCACATTCTATCGAGACACTTAAGTTGACAAATATATGGCTGTTCTTACCTCCCAATACCATCAGTTTAATGCAACCACTGGACCAAGGCATTATTTATAATGCCTCAAGAGAGCATATAGAGCCTGCCTGATAAGGTACTTGATTTGCAACATAGGAAGGAAAATTTGCAGCCAAATTGGAATGTCTTGGATGCTGTCTGTAACCTTGTTATTGCTTGGGAAAGTATTACATCAAGTGCAATAATCAACTGCTTCAGAAAGAGTAGCTTTGGAGAGAACATAATCAAAAAACATGGTCCAGCAGACGAATGTGATAGCAACAGTGAAGGTGGATAATGGAGTTGCTACCAATGTAATGCCAACACCAGAAGAGCTACGGCGCCTCCGTAGCCAGGTGGGAAGGAGCAGTAGTGTGTAGCACACGCTTCTTGATTAAACCGGGGTTCGAGCCCGTCACCACCAAATACGGAGGATGCGGAAAGGTCAGGGAATGACCACCACATAACCTGGAGCAATATGGCCTTAGTTGCTAATGCTCCTTAAAAAACCAAACAACAACAACAACCAGAAGAGCTGCTGGGTACCAAACATAATGAAGATGGTTTTATTACCATCGAAAGTGAAGACACACACACACACTCTGCCATCTAAAAAGATGCCCAAAATGCATTAAACATAGAGAATGTGTTGGCCTGCAGTAACATTGATAAAGAAACAACTAATGCATTTGATTACATCTGTGCTGTAGTTAAAAATGCATACAGGACAAAAACTGCAAACATCATTGGATTCTTTCTTTAAATTAGAATAATTTATTAAAAAGTTAATGGTTTTTATGTCCCCTTTTATATTAAGATTAATTCTTTTTACTATGATACTAAAATATTGTATATATCAAAATACATTAGATTCCGGTTATTTGGGACACATCGAGACTAGTGCATTTTGGCCCGATTAAGCGCCTGCCCCAATTATCCGAAATTTCACGTAAATAGTTAAAAATGCAATGTATCCCCGCTTTACAGTTGGTTCACTGTACACTCATCACGTTACGATGGACTCACCATAGTAAAGTACTGTTCACTATACGATGTGTAGTGGCACCTCTGCAGCCAGGTGAGAAGGAGCAGCAGTGCATAGCACACGCTTCTTGATTAGACCGGGGTTCGAGCTCATCACCACCAAATACGGAGGATGCGGAGAGGTCAGGGAATGACCACCGCATATCCCTGCAGCAATATGGCCTTAGTTGCTAATGCTCCTAAAAACCAAATAACAACAATGATGTGTAGTAAGCACCGGTCATTGTGATCATGTTTGTGAATTGAATTTTAATTCTATTAAACGGCAATTCTAATTAGCGAAAATAGGAGGAATATTATCCACAAGCTATAAAAGTAAAGATATATTAAGCATAAATTTACCCTTTATTACCTTACCAATTAAAAAAATTAATGATATGTGAAATTCGGAAGAATATGTGATAATCAGAATAATTAATACGTACTGTAATATGTACATATTAACTAGTTGACATTTTTGTTCACTGACATTTGTAGGTGGGGATTAAAATTTAAAACAGTAAAAAGATAAGCAATCAATAACAAAAAACACAGCAAATACAAATTGCAAGTAACACAAATACGCACAAGTGAGAATGGAGTAACTAGTTACGAAGATTTAAAAATAGGAATGAAGAGAAGGTTCTGAAAATTATTATTATTATTTTTTTATATGATTGAAGATTCCATAGCAGTGCAAACATTTTACCATAATAACCCACAGAATTCCAGCTGTCGGTATTATCACAAATTCAATAAGATCGAGTTTACTATCAGTTTATGCTAGATTTCACTAACAGAAAAGCCCAATAAACAGGTGACTGCTAATTTTTTATTTATTTTTTTTTGTTTTATGGTTGTGACCTCGAGAAATCCGATCGAACTACGTGGTACGGTTGGAGACAATCATAGGGTAATCTTCAGTGCTGTGGTCTCCTGCCCCGATTAAACGACATGTTGTTCCAATTAAGCGAATTAACCCTGGCTATTTTCTCGATTCGGTTCAGTTTTTTTAAGATTTGCCCCAAATAAACGAAAACCACTGTATATACTGTACAATATTTTCATTTCCGTTAATATTGCTTTTCTCTTAGTTTATCTTACAAATAAAAAATTGTTTAAAAATTTATTCCTGTTACTGTATTTGTTAGACAAGGCTTTTTGTTTTTATTTTATTTTATTAATTTATTTTTGATATTATTATTTATTATTAGATATACAGCATGTACCAAAAAAAAGGTAAAATTTTGATGCTTTTGGGGGACCTTGTTACTACAAACCTCATTATTACAAAACATGAAAATTTAGGTCCCTTGAACTTTGTATTAACGAGATTCCACTGTATATTTATAATAAATACTGCTTATCAGAATTAAGATCACTTTAAGCAGTGTTTATTTTATTTTTTGTCATCCTTTTATTTTTATTAAAATGTGTACCAGAAATGTGTTTTAAATAAGTGCATTTTTTTTATTATTATATTGAAAAATTGTTTAATTTTTCAATTAAACAATTTGGCCGTGACGATTTTGTATGTAACAGTAGTTGGCTGGATCAATTTAAAAACTGACATAACATTGTTTATGTAAAAATTAGTGGAGAATCTCGATCTGCAGATCTAATAATAGCATGGAATGGATTGACAGTGTTTGGGCTGAAATCAGGAAAGATTTCATTAACGAAGCCATCTACAATGCCGATGAAACAGAATGTTTTTATAATTTGGCGCCTGACGATACATTTAATTTCAAAGGGGATAAGTGTGTTGGTGGAAAAAATCATCAGACTCACTTGACAGTGCTCATATGTACAAATATGACTCACTGTTATAACAAGTATAATACACTGATATACTGTGGAAATTTTGGTAACTATGCAAACATTCTTAATTGCCTGGGTAGTCAAAAACCCAATTCTTGGGATAGACAAAAATGAAAAGGGCGACTTAGCTTTTATGACCACCGACATTGGATTAGTGGCCAGTTTGACCTTGTCCTTTTGGGGATGGGGCTATACAATAGTGCACTGGTGTTCCACTTGTTGCATTGCCCTATTTATAGATTGTCTTGTATTCACTGAATCATTTATTTTGGGACTTCTAAGAATACTGGAAACAAGACAAAAACTTTGTATGCATTTCAAGACTGCCAAGAACTTTGTATGCAGATCGCTCTACTGTCATTTTAAAGTAAAATCAATCAGAAACATGTCTACCAACAAAAGAAAGTCTCTCGATTCGTGTAAAGGTTAATTATTCGTGAGTTAGAATGTGGTGCAAAAAATGTTGGTGGGTAAAAAGTTTTTCTTTGTCCTCTTCAACTGTATCGACATTGTGGAAGAATAAAAATGTTTACATATTGGCACTGGAAAAGAACATGCATAACTGGGGCGGGGGCAGATTTACAAAGTGCAAGGTTACAATTGTTGAAGCATTGTTTCAATGGTTCACTACACAAAAGTGCTGGATTTTCAATAGACTGTCTGACCTTGAAGGCTCAAGTAGAAAAAATTTGCTAAACAATTTGGACGCAATGATTTTTTGTATCTAACAACAGTTGGCTGGATCGATTTAAACACTGACATAACATTGTTTGTTTATGCAAAAATTAGTGAAGAATCTTGATCTGCAGAGCCAATCATGGCAAATTGAATGGATTGACAGTGTTTGGGCAGAAATCAGGAAAGATTTCACTGACGAAGACATCTACAATGCTGATGAAACAGGACTTTTTTTTATAATCTGACACCTGACAATACATTTAATTCAAAGGGGATAAATGTGTTGGTGGAAAAAAATCAGACTCGCTTGACAGTGCTTGCATGCATAAATATGACAGGAACTGATAAAAATATTTATTGAAAAATCATTAAAACCTGTTTCCAAAATGTAAGGAAACTTCCTGTGGTTTACACTGTGAACAAGAAAGCTTGGATGACTTTGGATATTTTTTGGCAATACAGCAGGCCCCCGTTATAACACGGTTCGCTTTACGCTGATTCGCTATAATGCTGTTCTTATATTATAACCCGTATCTGACTATAACGCTGTCACAGATCACTATAACGCTCTTTTACAGATTACATTTTTGACATATTAATGAAATCGTTTCATTTGATGGAGTTGATAGCTTGAAAATGAACAGCAAAACAGCATTAAAACATTTCCCACGCTCAGTAAAATTTTCTCGCTCGCTAATTTAGTTTCAGTACAGTGACTTGTTACGTAGTTCCGCGATCAACATTTTAAAAAATGATCAAGTATATTGCTTGTAATATTTGCATTATATGCATTTATCCGAAGTCTAGTCATCACTCAGTAGAGTATTAGACATTGTGTGTAATGGAAAGTTTACTTGAACATTGTATCGTAATTAATTCAACCAACGCAGTTACATTTTTGAAGAGCTAATAATGACTGATAGGAATGAAAAAGCGACAACGTCTGGGTGCAGTACGAAGACTATAAATGTAAGAAAAAGACTGAATTTGAAAAGTAAATTAGACGTTTTGAAGCGAATCGATTCCGGTCAACGACAAACGGATGTGTGCCATAATTTAGGACTTACAACTTTAACTGTAAGAACAATTATAAAAAAAATAAAGAATTCATTTTTGCAGCGGGAAAGATAGCTGTTCCACTGCAAGCAACTAGGACTAGGCCAGCTATTAGGATTGAAATGGAAAGACTTTAATTTTATTGAAGATAATATTCCAATGCAGAATTCAGTTAAGTTAAATATTAAAAAAAGAGAGAGAAAGAGATTAGCCAATATGACGATCTGAAGAAAACTCGCCTAAAAAAAAAAAAAAAATGTGGAACCATTTAAAACTGGTAAGGGCTGGTTGAATAGATTTAAAATCCAGGGAGAAGCCGCAAGTGCAGATCAAGGAGCCGAAACTTTCAAAAAAGAACTTTTGTTAAAATTATTGAAGAGGGGTATTATGTGTTATACTTCTCAACAAGTTTTAACATAGCTGAAGCGGGACTTTTGTGGAAACGAAGCCTAAAAGAAGTTTCATATTGAAAGAAGAAAAAAACATGCCAGGTTTCAAAGCGGTTAAGGATCGGTTGACTTTATTGTTGGTTGTAATGCTGCGGGGGATTTACAGTTAATACCCCTTTTAGTTTATTTGGAAGAGGGCCAAAGTTCAACTCAAAATCCACACATTTTTCATGATTAAATTCATCAATTAAATTAAATTCATTATTTTAATTGGAATTTTAAATTTACTTTTGATACGCAAGTAGTTACCACATAATTATACGTATGCAATGCAGAATATTTTATATGTGCAAATATTCGAATATTAAATATTTTGACCGACATTTGTGCATCTTTTCATTATTGATTATTATTCATTAGGAAATATCCTATGGCACTGACCGCAGCTCATAAATACATATGTTACCTTATGGGAAAGCGGCGCTCGCTTAGCGCGGATTCACTTAGCGCTCTGTTTTTCCGGAACGAATGATCAGCATTAAGCGGGGGTCACCTGTACATAAATGATTGGAATAAGGAGCTATTCAAAAAGAAGAAAATATTTTATTGTTAGTTGATAACTGTCCTTCACATCCCCAGATTCAAAATTTGTGCATCATTAAGCTAGTGTTTCTGTCCCGATGCAACATCAATTTTGCAACCGATGGACATGGTGTAATTAAGAGCTTGAAAGGATTGTATAAAAGCTTTATAGTTCTACATCTAATTAGTCAAAGAGAACAGAAACCTTAACGAGTCTATATTGATATTGGATGCTATAAATTTATTGAATGATGCATGGAACGTTACTTCGACAACCATATCGAAATGAAATTTCAATTGTAGATGAAGGTGATGGAAACTAAGAAAACTTTACATTATCCAAATGGTTGCTACATAACAATGTTGTAGGTTTTAATAATATCAATGAATTTGTACAAGTCGATGACCACTTGTTAACTAGTGGTCTTCCTACAGAGTGGCATTGTCAGATGCTTGCTCAACAAAGACTATAAAGATTATTGTGATGATATGATGACAACTGAAAATGAATCAAAATCAGTGCTGACGATCTCCCATGTTCAAGGTGCAATGAACACAGTCAATTTTTTTGACGGAACTGAGTCAAGTAATGACTTTTAACACTGTGTTAAGGGGAAACATTGAGAAATATCAATGTGAAATCTTTAAAACAAATATCAATTTTAAGATTCATAAATAAAGACTAATTGAAATAGTGTTTATTAAGTATATTGTAGTTTATACAAGCATGTTAATACAAATAATGTAGGTATACACTTATATTTTTTCTCTAATATTTCTTTTGTTTTTCGAGTATCTTTTTATCAAGTTATTGAGAATTAAAAAAAAAAAAGAGGTAGATTTAACTCGTCACTGATATGAAGTGTTCATTGTCTAATGATCCCAAGGGTTTCCCCTATCTCCACTATCACTGATATAGTGAGTAATGGTTATAACAAGGAAATTTTGTCAATCCTTTGATGCTTGTTATAACCAAGTTCGACTGTAATTTTCTTGTTATACAGTTAGGACTGTAATTTTGTCAAATTATGGACCTTGAATATAAGGAACTTATCTACCACAGCAAAACAAAGATGGCTTACTTTATTTACAGCTGTTTGTTGGATGCTTCAATTATATGAGCCTTTAAAATCTTATTTTTTAAGACAAGATAGTACCCTAGTAATTCTGTTTTTTAGGATTATTTTGGAGAATGTTATTTATGGGGAGTACATTCCCTGATGTCAACCTTCCATAGTAACATCAAAGAAATAGAAAAGAAACAATTCTGTTTACAAGTAATTGATATTTTGGAAAAGTGCTTTTCTAATGCAGGAAAGAATTGAAAATAAGTTTATTCCTATAAAAGTAAGGGAAATTTTAAACAAAGGAGTAGATAGGGGTTTAAATGTTGAATCTGAACAGTTTCTTCACACTGTTTTTTTATGAGGCTATTTCAAAATATTTGGAATCGTGGATAAAACCTTTTTGATATTTTAGATGGATGCATTTTAAGAAAAGTGTTGAGTTGGGATAAAATTGTCCTCATTAACTTTTTAAAACAAAAGGGTGTTGATATTGCTGATTCGAAATTTTTTGATCAATGGTGCAATTTCAAATCATTCATTGAAAGTAATAATTTCTGTAATGGTACTGAAAGATTGGCTCGTTACTTTTTTAATGAATGTCAAAATATTGAATAATTTTCAGAATTGTTAAAGGTTTCAATGTTTGTTTGTTTTTTTTTTGCTTTAGCAGGATATAATACTAATGTTGAGTGTTTATTTTCATTCATCAGTGCACAGTGGAAGAAGGAAAGAAATCGACTGAATGTAGATTTAGTTAAAGGAATGCTATTGATGCAACATAATTTTAGTTAGCAGTTTCACGAATATCTTTTGACGAAGACATATCTAAATTTAATTGGAAAAATCTGATAAATATATAATACAATTGAAATAATAAATTTTGTATAATATCTTTTTTTTTTTTTAATTATTTGAAATAAATTTGTTTACCTCTGCCTGTAGTTATCAGAATATCTCAAAATACTTGGACACTGATGTCCAACAATTCTACAGCTTGAAATGTAAAAAAGCTTTATGAATTCATTGTGTTCATCTCTGCTTCAGCTAACAAAAGTACAGCAGGCCCTCATTATAACACTGTTCTTATATTATAACCCGTATCTGGCTATAACAGCACAAATCACTATAATGCTCTTTTATAGATTGCCCTTTTGTCAAATTTAACGAAATCGTTTCATTTGATGGAGTCTAGCTTGAAAATGAATAGCAAAACAGCATTAAAACGTTTCCCACGCTCAGTGAAATTTTCGTGCAAGCTAATTTAATTGCAGTACAGTGACTTGTTACATATTCAGAGATCAACATTTTAAAAAATGATCAAGTATATTGCTTGTAATATTTGTGTTATATGCATTTATCCGAAGTGTGATCACTAAGTACAGTATTAGACATTGTGCATAATGGACAATTTACTCGAATTGTATCATAATTAATGCAAACAAATGCAGTTGCATTTTCGAAGAGTTAATAATGGCAGATAAGAATGAAAAAGCAACAACGTTTGGACACAGTATGAAGACTATAAATGTAAGAAAAAGACTGAATTTGAAAATTAAATTAGACATTTTGAAGCAAATCGATTCTGGTCAACGACAAGCAGATGTGTGCCATAATTTAGGACTGGCAAGTTTAACTGTAAGAGCAATTTTAAAAAATAAAGAATTAATTTTAGCAGCAGGAAAGACAGCTGTTCTGCTGCAACTAATTTTATTGAAGATAATATCCAATGCAGAATTCAGTTAAGTTAAACATTATAATAAAAAGAGAGATATTAGCCTATATGATGATCTGAAGAAAACTCACCTAAAAAAATATATGTGGAACCATTTAAAGCTAGTTAAGGGCTGGTTGAACAGATTTAAAATCCAGGGAGAAGCCGCAAGTGCAGATCGAGGAGCCGAAACTTTAAAAAAAGAACTTGTTAAAATTACATGTTACACTTCTCAACAAGTGTTTAACATAGATGAAGCAGGACTTTTTTTGGAAACGAATGCCTAAAAGAAGTTTCATATTGAAAGAAGAAAAAACATGCCAGCTTTCAAAGCGGCGAAGGATCGGTTGACTTTATTGTTGAGTGGTAACACTGCAGGTGATTTAAAATTAAAACCCCTTTTAGTTTACCAGGAAGAGGGCCAAAGTACAACCTTAAATCAACACATTTTTCATGATTAAATTCCTAAATTAAATTAATTAAATTCATGATTTTAATTGGAATTTTAAGTTTAATTTTGATACGTAAGTAGTTACCACAAAATTATATACGTATGTAATGCAGAATATTATATATGTACAAATATTTGAATATTAAATATTTTGACTGACATTTGTGCATCTTTTCACTACTGTTTATTATTGATTAGGAAGTATCCTATGGCACCACCTGCAGCTCGCAAATACATGTTACGTTATGGGAATGCGGCACTCGCTTAATGTGGGTGCCACACTAAGTGGGGTCACCTGTAGTACATTTGTGTAAAAGATTTGATTAGTTGTGCTAATTGATTGGGTTGCAAACTAGACAAAGGTTGAAAAAACACATGGAGTTTTAAATGTTATTTATAACATTTAAAACTTCTGTCATGCACTTTTTTAAATGTACAAGTAGTAAAAAAAAACATTTTTAATAGTTTATATCTAAGGATGCTACTGTAAAAGAGTGACTTATTGTAGCCTGGTTGTAGTCAGCTGTAGTTCCCAAGCTTATGTTATTGTTTATATTTGCATTTTCCGTTTAAATTTTATAAGTCATGCAATGTCAAATTTATTTCCAACATCCAACTCCTGAGAGACTGTCATAATAGTTTATTTCTTTGATTTCCCATTACAAAATTGCTGGGTTCTACTGTGGAAAGACTTTTTCTATCTAGATGCCCATGTGTTGCATTCTTTATGGTGTGCTGCCATGATTTTTCCCACCATTGAAATTTGACTTTCTTTTCTGTCATGCACTCCTGTTTTTTAAAGTAACTGGGTAGGTGTAGTGATATCTAACTACAACTGTAATTTCCCTATTGCTGATTTTATAGTGCTCTTGATTTTTTATGGAAACCCCAAGCACAAAAGGTACTAGAACCTATAGTACTTAGTGCTGTGCATGGGTTGAAGGTTGAGCTTTTGCTATTTAAATTTTTTTTTAGAGTTAGTACACATATCCAAAAATGTGTACTAACTTCTCCCACTATCCACTTAGCCAGTACCTGCAGTAATGTTACCCAGCAGCACAAGTAAATCCTGCTATCAAGATTATAAATAATTCCTTAGATTCTTGTCCACCAAACCGCCTGTTAACGAAATTAAGAAAACCACAATGTTTTACCCATAAACAAGTCAATAAGTTCATGTGGCTTAGGTGATCTTTTGTAATGTTGATATTGCAAAGACAGCTGGTAAGTGCTTACTTGTTATTTACTTATATAAAATTAACCTTAAAACAAAATGTTTTCAATTATATCCGAGTTCGATTTACAAAAAAATTATAAACTTAATCTTAGTAGAATTTTAAGAATTACATAATAATAAAACTTAGTTACTGTCTTTGCAGTCACTGAAGAAAATACCACAAATTGTTTGATTCCATTATGTACATATTTACAAATCAGAAATAAACATCCAGTGCATGTTAGTTCTTTATCTTCAAATAACAGAAGACATTTGTTTACATTAGACTTGAATTTCTGTAGATTATAATTTTCAGGAAGTATGTGTGAAGGAATGTTGTTCTAGATAGTGAAATTGAAGGGATAAATGAGGAAGAAAAGTTGGTTTTGTAAGTTGGACAGCAAAAGGAATGCTGACTGACTGGTTGCAGCACATATTTGGACTGGTTTGGAAGAGAGGGAGAATTACATAAGCTAATTCAAAAGAATATAATCAGTATATAACGAAATCAATCATTCCCTTGAAAAAATTTGTAATAAAGAAATATGACCTTTTCAACAATGATAAATACTGTAAATTCAGAAATATAGTAAAGGATGGGAATGAATAAATTTTCTAATATTTTAAAACAATTTATTAGTACACTTAAGAATCATGTCATAAAATATTTGGTTATTTTTTGTTGTACACTGGATTCTACTGTACACCATTCATAAAAATGTTTGCATTTTGTTTAAACTTTAAACATCAGATATTTTCTGTTACATCTTATTCCCACTGAAGGCCTCGATGCAACGTTTCAAATGCTGCCAGAGGTGCAAACAATGCGTACCCAGGTCTCTCAATCAGTTCGTTACATGGAAATTTTCTTCATTATAGGGAAACTCTTTTCAATGTAATGACCAGGGGGAAATCAAAAAGAGTTCGCTACATAGAAAATTTTGCAAATGGAAGTTAGTTAGAGAGGTCCGACTGTATATAGAAAAGACATGCAGCAGAATAGCTATTAGTAATGGCCACATGGTGCAAGGAAACCTATTGCTTATGCTGCACCAATAAAAAAAAAATAACCTATGCATTTCCCTCCTCCCTTAGGTAGTTATCCAGCTGACCTTTGAATTTCCCTAGACTGTCAGCCTCTACCACCCATGTAGGTAACTTATTCCACTAATTTATAACTCTCTGGCCAAAATAAAACTTCCTGCAATCTAGTTAAACCCCTGCCGTAAGTTGAAATTATGGCCCCTAGTTGTAGAATCATTTATAACCATAAATTCCATCCTTATTCAATTTGCTTATGCCTCTCAGAGCCTTAAACACCTCGATCAAGCCTCCTTTAAGGTGCCTAGTTTCCAAGCTCTGAAAACCCACATATTCGAAGTCTTTCCTCATATGGATGCCCTTTTGCCGATCTCACAAGGCGAGTTACCCGTCTACCCATCTTTGGACACTTTCAAGAAGAACAATTAAGGCATTTGGATACTGCACTTAAAGGCCAATGCCTTTAAGTGCGGTATCCATACTTACAGGTATTGTAGGTATCCATATTACAATAGCCTTATATAATGGGATTACGACGTCCTTATCTCTACTAGTGATTGTTTGATAAATCGTCGATAGCACACCATGGGCTGTTCTTGCAACCAGTCTACAATGCTCGGAGAACTTCATATCTGACTGTATCGTAATACCCAAGTCCCTTTCCTCCATTACCAGCTTTAGTTCAACTTTGCCAGTGTATAAGTTATTTTGGGGTTACAGTTTCCCAAGTGCAATACCTTACACTTTGCCGGATTAAAGCATAGCTGCCATTTTTCTGACCATTTCTGAAGTCTAGGTCATTCTGAAGAAACTCTGCTTGGCGGAAATCATTAACTACCCTACCAATCTTTACATTAACTGAAAATTTAGACATTACACCCTCTACCCCTTCATCAATGTCATTTATGAAAATAAAAAACAATGGTCCTAATACTGATTGTTGGGGAACCCCACTTCTTACATCAACCCAATATGAGGAATAACCATTTATCACAACACTGCCTCCTGCCCTGAAGCCACCATGTTATCCATCGAAGCATTTTCCCTGTGATTCCAACCTGTTCCATCTTATAAAGTAACCGCTCATGTGGGACTGAGTTGAATGCTTTGCTGAAATCCAAATAAGCAACGTCGAAATAAATTATTTTCTAAGTCCAGTTCTTGAGTGACCCTGTCAAAATAGCTAACTAGATTAGTTAAACATGATTTTCCCTTTACAAAACCATGCTGAGTGTCCTTCAGAATTCCATTTCTAAGTGATCCTGAATTCCACCCTTGATCATAGTCTCCATAATTTTCCCTACTACTGAAGTTAGACTAACCGGCCGGTAATTTCCCACTTCACTTTTAGAACTGCCCTTATGTATTGGAGATACATTGCCACTTTTCTAATCCAACAGAATCCCTCCTGAGTCCGGCAATGCTCTCATAATTAGCCTCAATGGTTAAATGCACTCACTTGCTGTCTCCCTTAAGATTAAAGGGTATATGCCACCAACCCCAGGAGCCTTACTGGCCTATAGGCTCAATTTTTTTCAACTTCACTGCCAGAATTTCTCATTGATGTGAAGGGATTTTCTTCTGTAAATATCGATGCAAAGTAACTGAATTCATCTGCAACTATCCCACGTCCCACGTTATGATGTATTTTGACAGGGTCACTCGAGTTGAACTTGGGGAATAATTTTGACATTGTTTATTTGGATTTCAGCAAAGCATTTGACTCGCTCCCATGTGAGCAGTTACTTTATCTTTATAAGTTGGAACAGGTTTAAAATTGCAGAGAACATCCTTAGATGGATAGCTGGATGGCTTCATCACAGGAGGCAGAGGGTTGTGATAAATGGTAATTCCTCAGATTGGGTTGATGTAAGAAGTGGGATTCCCCAAGGATCGGTATTAGGACCACTCTTTTCGATTTTCATAAATGATATTGATGAAACAATAGAGGGTGTGATGCCTAAATTTGCAGATTATGTAAAGATTGGTAGAGTAGTTAATGACTTTATAGATGGTCAGAAAAATAGTAGCTATGCTTTAATCCAGCAAAGTGTGAGGTATTACACTTGGGGAACAGTAACCCCAAAATAACTAAATAACACACCCAAATCCCTTTCCTCCCCAAAAGTGGAGGAAATGTGTTTGGGTGTGTTGCGATATGGTCAGACGTGAAGTTCTCCGAGCATTGTAGACTGGTTGCAAGGAAGGCCCATGGTCTATCAATGATTTATCGAACAATTGCTAGTAGAAATAAGGATATCATAATCCCATTATATAAGGCTATTGTTAGACCACACTTGGAATACTGTGTTCAAGTATGGAGGCTGCACTTAAAGACATTGAGTTCTTGAAAGGGTCCAAAGATGGGTAACTCGACTGAGTTCGGCAAAAGGGTAGAGTAGTTAATGAGGTTCCATATGAGGAAACACTTCGAATGTGTGGGTTGCAGAGCTTGGAAACTAGGCACTTTACTTTAGAGGAGACTTGATTGAGGTGTTTTAAGGCCCTGAGAGGCATAAGTAAAATGAATGAGGATGGAATTTTCATTATAAATGATTCTAGAAGTAGGGGCCATAAATTCAAGTTACAGGGTGAGATGTTTTAGCCAGTGAGTTATAAATTACTTGAATAAGTTACCTACATGGGTGGTAGAAGCTGACAGTTTGGAGAAATTCAAAGGTCAGCTGGATAATTACCTACAGCAGGAGGGAAGTGCATAGGTTGTTTATTTCCTTTTCTCTTATTAATTATTATTTATTTTTTTTGCTTGTGCAGCATAAGCTTCCTTGCATCCTGTGGTCATTGCTAATACCAATACTAGAAACAGAATGTCTGTGAAACAGTGTGGGGAGACCATGATAAGACAGGTCATTAATTAACCTGACAATGCTGTTTCGAATAGTCTAAAAGCTTGAGAGAGGCTTTAGGAGTACCAAAACATCTATCAGGCCCTTAAACTCCATGGTAGGGCATAGCACAGTTTCTTCTTACTGTGAAAGAACTTATCTGTAAAGATTACAAAGGTTTCATTCAGTTCATAAACCTCATTTGAGTTATCAGTGAACTCCTTGCATTTATTAAAGGGGCCAGTCTGATTTGCTTTTTTATTTGTATTTACAGCACATGCATGTAAAATACCTTGTCCTCTTCCTTTTCTCTTGATTAGTGAGTTCTCATACTGATCCTTTGCCAGCTTAACCACTTTCGTTGTGCAAATTAAAGCATATATATACAAGCAACCGCCATATAATACAGTACTTCTACAATATAGTTTTCACTCTAATGCGATTGCTAAATTGTGGCAATCCTCTCACAGCACGATACTTATATAACACAGAATTGCAGCATAGCATGGTATTTTTGAGCTTGTGTGGGGAAACCCTGCTATTATGTTGGGTGTAATTTTTCAATTTCCATTCTTTTTTGTGAATCCCCCACTGTTGACTCACTAGTAGTTATGCAAAAATTGTTGGGAAATCCCAGTGTTCTTGTGCTTATTTGAGACCATAAAAAATTTACTTCAAAGCATGCAGTTAGTGACTTAAGATTTTTATAAGGTTACTTTTGTTTTTATTTGGGTTGTTTATAAATTTTTCCTGGTATGTATTACTAAACTTTGTTCTTAAGAACCGTATTGGAATAATTTCTTTGTTGTGAATTAAATTCCAGCCATAAATTATGCCCAAGTAAAAAAGCACCACTCAAAAGAAACTTTATTTCTCTAGAATCCAAGATTCAAATTTTGGAACATCTTAAAAAAAAGGAAAGTATCATACTTTGCAAAAAGATTGAATTTAAATGAAGCAACAGTCTGGACCATAAAGAAAAATGAACAGAATTAAACTGCTATTGCTGCAAGATCTTTCATTTCTGCAAATATTGGCACTCAGGAACGAGCTGTCATGATTGAGAAAATGGGAAAAGATTGACCGATAGCAGTAAGAAGTGGATCCCATTAGACAGCAATGTAACTAAACAAAAGGCACTAAAAATTTATAACCATTTAAAAGAAAATGGAAAATCTTCTGTTAATTCAGAGTTTGTTATAAAGGTTGGTTTCAGAAATTTAAAAACTTCTCATTATATAACATAAGAATTCAAAAGGAAAGTCCCTCAGCTGATAATGAAGCTGCCAAGAAGTATGCAGAGGAATTCCAAAAAGTTATTGAAGGGCATGGACACACACCACAAAGTTTTTAATACTGATGAGATGGTTTTTGATAAAAAAAAAAATGCCCAACAGAATCTTTTTAAAAAAAAAAAAAAGAGAGAACGGCACCATGTTTTAAGGCATCAAAAGATTGTGTAACATTACTTATGTGCAGTATGCATCAGGATATTACATGATAAAACATGTGCTAGTTTATAGATCCTCTAATCCTCATGCAAGGAAATGTATAAATAAAAACATGTTACCAGTATATTAGAAAGCACAGATAAATTCTGAAGTTCCAATTTTACACTAAGAAGCATACGGGAAGGCATAAACTTGGCCGAGCAATTTGAACCCTATTTTTTAAATGCAGATCCTTTGGCTGAAAGGCAAGTTCAAAAGGTTCAAACTTCAAAAATGCTTAGCTCTATGCTATGAAATTTAAAAGATCTATCAAGCAAAAGCAGACAAACCCACATTACTGATTTTTTAAATAGAACAGAAGATGCACAAAATCTAAATGCTGAAGAAAGTTAAAGGTGAAGATATTCTGCAACAAAGAAAACATCCTTGTTTGGTTGTGCTTAGCAGCAATGAAGAGAAAAAATTTAAATGAACATGCATTATCTGATTATGTATCACAGTTTGTAAGACATTTGTTCATTTATTACTATTTTAAATAAAAAAATTAAGTTTAGGATAGTTACAAAAAAAAAATGATGTATTTTTGTTAGCTTTTGGAACATAACACATCGCCCCTTTTTGTACTGGTTCTTAGTCCTGTATAATACGGTTTCACGCTACACGAGATTTTATAGGAACCTAACTACCATGTTATACGACGGTTACCTGTATATTATTTTAACTACATCAGAGTTCATTGCTTATAAAGTTATTCCTTAATTTGCCTGTTCTCTCTATCCTTCCTAGTGGATAGTAGCCATCAAATTTAAGAAAGGAAAAAAACTTACTCGAGTAAATAATACAAAGGTCTTTGATATAACAGAAGAGGAGAATAAGTAGTATGTACTGGGACTTAAGAATAGGTTTGAGCTTCTGCAGACTGCTCAGGACCAAGATATCGACGAGGAATATTACAACTTTCTGAAACTGATAAAGCCCAAGAAACCTATAGGTAAAAAGAGATGAAAAGAAGAAAAAATTAGTCAAACACTTGTCATGATGAACCGAAGACAAGTGAAGAGCAAGAAAAACAGACAAGAAAATTGAGTATACTGAGTTATGCAAAGCTATTAGAAAGTGACTCAGAGGACATAAGAAAATTTAACACAAGAAAAGTAGAACAAGCATTAAGGGAAAACAAAGGATTTAGATCAGCAGTAATACAGGAAGACAAATGATACTGAAACTGAAGAATATCGATGGTGTACTTATAAATAGCAGAAGACTATTATAAAGAGTTATACAAGGAGCGAGGGAATGATGCCAGCAGTGGGGAAGATTGATCGCAAATTAGTAACATGTACAACATACCTGATATCATTCCTGATGAGGTAGAACATGTGTCGAAGAATCAGAAAGCCCCAGGGGAAGATGAAGTTACTGTAGATTTGTTAAAATTGGGAGGAAGAGACATGATGCAAAAACTGGCAAGACTTCACAAAATGCATTAGAAAAGGTGACACCTAAGGAGTGAAATGATGCAATCATAGTTTTGCTGCATAAGAAAGGAGATAAATCAGAAATTGGAAATTATAGGCCAATTAGGTTGTTATCCCACATCTACAAGTTGTTTATAAGGGTCATTACTAACAGAGTAGAAAGAATACTTGATGAGAATCAACCGAAAGAGCAAGCTTGCTTTAGGACAGGATTCTCAACTATGGATCACCTTCACGTAATATCACAGCTAATGGAGAAAGCAAATGAATATAAAACGCCATACAAATAAGGCAATGTTTCGGGCACTGGAAAGACATGGCATAGATACTCCATATATTATGATTTTGAAGAAAATATATGAGAATGCTACCTATTTTATTAGACTGGACAAAGACAGTAGTAAATTTTAAATTGAGAAAGGAGTTCGACAAGGAGACAGTATCTCCGAAGTTGTTTACTGCTGCCATTGAAGAAGCTTTCAGAAGATTAGACTGGTCGCAGAAAGGAGTCAATATGAATGGAGAGTACCTAAACCATTTACGATTTGCAGATGACATTTGTGGTCGTAAGCCACGATCTCAAACAATTAGATGAAAATCTTAATCATTTATGCAGAGTTAGTAAGGATTTTGGACTAAAGATGAATATGGCTAAAACAAAAGTAATGATGAAAAAGTGTGCCACAGAAAGGAATATAATGATTGAAGGAGCAGTAATTGAAAAGGTGGAGTCATTGGCTGGAAGTCAAGAGAAGAATAAATTTAGGACTGATAGCATTCAGGAAATATAGTCACATACTGAGGAGCAATATCCCAATTTGTCTGAAACGTAAAATAATGAACCAATGTATACTCCCCACCATGACTTATGGAAGTGAAACTTGGGCATTCACCAAAAGAATGGAAGAGAAGCTGAGAACTACACAGCAAAGAATGGAATGAATTATATTGGGAATCAGACTGTTAGATAAGAAGAGAAACACATGGATTAGGCAGAAAACTCAAGTAAAGGACATTCTTATCAAAACTAAAGAACTAAAATGGTGTTGGGTAGGACACAGCTCGAAGACATGATGACAGATGGACTAAGAAAATAACAGAATGGTACCCAACCTGGAAGACAACAATGGAGATGGACAGATGAAATTCATGAGTTTGTGAGTGGTAAATGGATAGCCATGGCACAAAACAGAAGGAACTGGAAAGTTGCTGGAGAGGCCTTCATCCTGCAGTGGATTGAAAATGGCTGATGATGATGACACCCATTAATGGTTCCTATACTGTTGTTACTTACATTCCTTTCAGATAACTGGGTATGATAGTATGAACCAGAGCTACAATGCAAGTAAAAAATTAACAGGAAAAAGGAAATCTTTTTTTTTTGTTAAATTAATTTTTTACTTAATTTATTAATTGTTTGTTCATTTGATTGTTAATTATTTCTTACTGTAATGTAAGATTTTCGTTTATTTTTTTTTAATGAAAACCCAAACACGAGAAGTATTAGAACCTATAGTACTTAGGACCATGCTTGGGTTGGAGGTTGAGAAGATGAAAGAAGATATTTGTTGACATTAGACTAACTTCTGTAGACTAATTTTCAGGAAAGACATAGGAAGGTTGTTCCAGAAAATGGCAGTTGAATGAATAAACAAGGAAGATGAAAAGTTGGTTCTGTGAGTTTGAAGTTGGATAGTAAATGGATGTTAGCTGGTGGCAGCATGTGTTCCGACTGTTTTGAAAGAGAGAGCGGGAATTATAGTAGCCAATTCAGAAGAACAGTGCCCATGGGAGTATCTGTAGAAAAGGCATGCAGCAGAAACAGTACGTCTATGAGACAGCAAGTGGAGAGACTCTGTTAGAGAGGAGTCAATAATTAACCTAACTGCCATCTTCTGAATGGAATTTAGAAGCCTGAGAGAGGGTTTGGGGGCACTGCCCCAGATGTGGAAACGATATTCCATGGTAGGGCAGATTTGCGAATTGTACAGAGTGAATAGCTGTTTGGAAGAAAATTAATGCCGAGAGCTAAAGAAAACCAAGTTTTTATTTATTTATGCAAAAGAAGCAATATTTGTAATATGCTTGTAATATACTCTGACTTCTAATCCAAGAGAGATTATAAGTCAGAGTAATCCCAAAAAGAGATATATCATTTTGCCTAAAATTGGACTGTCACCAAAGATAAGCATAGGAGCAGAAGAATCCTTTTTGCAAGATATAAGACAAGACTGAGTTTTAGAAGGATTGAAATCAACTAAGTTGTCTTTGCCCTACTGGGGCAAAGACAATTTACCTGGAGGTCAGCATTTAAGGAATTGGTAGCGGATATTCGAGAAGTTGAAGTTGATTGAGCAGGGCAAGGTTTCTAAAAATGGAAAGTGGAATGTAATGTGCTATCATCGGCAAAACTGTGGGTAGCATTTCCAATCACTGGAAGAAGGTCATTAATACACAAGAGGAAAATAGTGGGGGAAAGAACTGAAACTTGGGAGACATAGGCTTTAGTTGAAGTTAGAAGACAGAGAGCCATCTGCCATCACACTCAGTAAGCGATCAGAGAGAAAACTGGATAACCAATTACAAAAAACAGTTGGCAAACCATAAGATGGGAGCTTGTTTAGAAGACCTTTATGCCAAACATGATTGAAAGCGCTTGAGATGTCAAGAGCAACTGCTTATGTTTCACCAAACTTTTCCATTGAATTTGTCCATAAATGGATAATGTTAGCCAGAATATCACCAGTGGATTGACACTGACTAAATCCATACTGGTGATTGTTGATCAGATAGAAGGTTTCTAGATAGTTTAAGAGTTGGTGGTTAATTGATTTCTCCATTACTTTAGAAGGAGTAGAAGTAATTGCAATGGGAGGGATTTGTAACCCTTTTTTTAAGTACTGGCTGGATATGAGCAAATTTCCAAGCAGAAGGACAAATCTTTGGAATAAGAAAGTGAAAAAAGGCAGCAAAGAACAGGAGTAAGTTCAGGAGCACATGTTTTGAGAACAAGTGGAGAAATACCATCAGGAACTGGAGCTTTTTTAGCATCAAGATTCGTCAAAATCCTTCTGAAATCCTTTTGTTGGAAGACAGGAGGCATTGAATGGAGAATGGTGGGAGGTGTTTAGTACTCTTGTATTAATAATACAAGATCATTAATACATGAGTTGGAAGAAAAATGGGATGTTAGCAGGTCAGTTTTATCCTTGGCTGAAATGACAACAGAATCATCTGGTTGTGGCAGTTGTGGCCAATAGCTTTGGCAAGAGACCAGAATGCTCAGCT
Organism: Mastigoproctus giganteus; assembly: GCF_048544385.1. Taxonomy (NCBI): domain Eukaryota; kingdom Metazoa; phylum Arthropoda; class Arachnida; order Uropygi; family Thelyphonidae; genus Mastigoproctus; species Mastigoproctus giganteus. The sequence continues at coordinate 198,757,015 of NC_143581.1, forward strand.
ACCATTAGGATAAGTAGCAAATTTTCTACATTTAGCCCCTTCAAAATCTAGTTTGGACTGATTAATAACTGCTTTACAGTTGTTGTGAAGCAGCTTTGGTGTAGGCAGAAAATGAAACTGAAGAATTGGAAACAAGTCAATTACGATATGCAACATTCTTCTCTTGAACAGCCTTAGCACAAGTATTGGAAAACCAAGGTTTAGATAAAGGACGAGATTTTAAAGTGGAGTGTGGAATAAAGGATTCCATTCCTACAAGAATAATTTCACTGACATGATCTGAGCAAACGTTGACATCAGAAGTTTTGAAACAGTAATCCAACCAAGGAAAAGAAAAAATCTCATAGGTCATCCCATTTTGCATTCTTGTAATGCCAAACAATACGAGGTCAGAATAGCCATGAGATAAAGGCTCCATTGGAGACGAGACAATCACCAAGTTGTGATCTGAGGTACCTAAAGGACCACTCTCTTCGACCGTGTACTTAGAAGGATTGTTTGTGAGAAAAAGATCAAGCGTGTTGGCTGTATGGTTGGGATTGTCTGGTATTCTTTTAGGTAAATGAAAAATTTGCGCAAGGTCATTAGAAATTGCAAAAGCCTCAGCATCTCGACCACCTGGGTCGGTGACTAGAAAACGGAAGCCAGCTGGAGTTGTGAACATTAATCACCCAGGAAAATTACCTCGCTGTTAGGAAAGTTGGACTGGAGAAAGTCAAGTTGCAAAGAGAGGAAGTCAAAGAGCTCCAAATAATTAGTGGAGTTGGGAGAACCATAGAGACAACAGATGAATTTGACAGAATGAGGTAGAGAGATTTTAAACCAGAGGAGATTCCAAATTACCAAGTCTCTGACGGGGAATATTGGAACGAACATATGCACAAGTACCACCTTTAAGGCAAAGGGAATTGTACGGCAAATAATTTGGGCAACTGAGATAAGCAGTAGTTGAATCAACCGATAACTGAGATTCTGTCAGAAAAGGTACGTGAGGTTTGGAAGACTGCAAGTGAAAATGGACATCGTCAAGTTTAGAATTGAGACCATGTTTATTTGTGAAATGAACTAGGAAGTGTTTGGGAGGTTTATATATTTTTGCAGATAAGCTTACTCCATTAGTGTCACAATTCATTGTGTATGAAGTAATGAAATTTTTGAATAAGGTGTATATATGGTAAGAATATATACAGATCCTTGACATAATGTGGCCTTGACAATGACCCCCGCATACACATACTCAGACTCCCTCCAGTCACTGTCTGTCAGGGTAGAAGTAGCAAAATTATACACTGGCTGATCCGGATGCCTCCTAAAGAGTTACCAATAGGTTTGGTCTGATGTGCTAACTAACTGCCGGACTGCGAACACCGTTTTAGTGCTGTACCCTCGAAATGTAAGGAAGATTGGATCTCGCAATGATGTTCATAACTTCAAAAGTCATCAGTCGTACTGCATGACGGAAGAGATGGGGAAGGGTTCACTGGAACTTAACTCTGTAGACCAAACATGGGTTCCACCACTTCACACCTCTAATAAGCAGAGTGGTGGTATTGTACCGGTTTATGAGTCCTCTACCATCTAGTATTGCCCGGTAACAAAGGGGTGACATTACTCCACGTGGTATGGGTGCCACACCTCGACCCCTGCTTGCATTGGTTCATGTGAAATATATTTACACATGTAGACCTTCATGTGTAAATGAAGTGCCCAGTGTCAATCAACACTGGGCACAAGAAGCACAAAAAAATGCTGAGATGAGCTATCATGGTATACATGAAGAGAATACTAATGTGTTTTTTTTTCATAAAGGCTGACATAATGTCTCACAACCATGCCAACTTATTTTTTGTACTGTGTAGTGGCATAAAAGTTAAAAAGGGAGTACACAATTGAGGCAATCAAAATGAAGATATGCTAGCAGCTCCTTTGGCTCATCCCCTCCCTCTTCTGTAATGCTGAATAAGGTAAGTGACGTCACCACACATAATGATGCCACTCTCGGTGAACTGGCAAAGAACTTCAAGCTTTTGTCTGGGGTCACTGATAGCTACACTCAAACAGAATCACAAGCTTCAGTCAGCTGTTCTTTGCTGTTGTAATACAGAGAAACTGGAAACTGCACTCAGGAACTAGCTCTCTAAGATGCCAGCTGGAACACCAGCAACGAAAGTCCTTGAACCTACTACAGTCTCTTGCCCCTGAACACCAAGCTCTCCTGTCCTGTCTCACAGGAATACTCACCTTCTTCACTATGCCCAGAAGTGGAAATATCTGCTCCCTCGAAAGACCTATAGTGCCAGGCTACAATCTGCAAAACATGGCTCCAAGATTGCCAACATGAATGAATCCCAGCAAGGAGAGATGCCCGATGAAAGCACCCCTTTGCCAACTGCATTCCAGAAACAGAAGGACCACATTCATTGACAAGAGTGGTTAATACGAGCCTCAGAATAAGAAATCAACATGCCACTCTAATATTTTCATTACCTGGCTGGATCTGTTGATAAAAGCTAAACAGAGGCACTATTGAAGGAACTTGGCATACTTGGGAAGCCTTTTAAAATCAATACTTAGCATCCTTCTTATGCCTTCTTCAGGATTTAGATTGAGGGGCCCAATTACTAAAATATCTCAATGCTGAAAACTAGCCCAAAGGCCTGTTGTTGATGCCATACTATGAAGACTAGTGGCCCAGAATGCATTGAGCCCAAACCCCACTTCACAACAATATGCAATAGCAACAGCATAGCTACCTGACTTCTCTAGAGGAGTCTGTCATATCTCAAAAGTGCTATGGGCCTTCTGGGATGTGAAACTTTACCTCTGCAAATCGTATAATAAAGAAACAGGAAGATTTCTCTTATACTACTTCAGCTCAATCATTGGTTATGGTATTGAAGTCTGGCCTGCAGCTCCTTTCTCCAGCCTGAAGATGTTTTGTGGCCTAAAATTCTAGGTCCTGAAGTGGGCAAAAATTGGGCTTGTCTTCCCTGTATGACATCAAGGTCACAGGTCTAAAAATTTAAGCTATAGCACAGCACTTGGCATATGTGCAGAAGCTCACAATGGCACTCAATCTGTGCTCTCCAGTTCACCACTTCAACATCTGGTAATTTGTGTACTGGAAAATTTCGGGTAGAGCTTGCAGAAACACTCTTGTGCTCTGCCAAACCCGCAGAATTCCACAACCTTCAAGCAGCACTTTCCCAAAAGCATCATTGGCTCACTGAGCTCCGCCGATACTGATTTTGATTTGTGGTCCAGTAATTAAACTAGCAGAGGAAAAACGAGGAAATCCATATTCACATGCCATCAGCATTTCTGCAACGGTCATTAGAACTAATGACATAATACTGACTCCAAGTGAAAGGTATCCAGACTGGCTCAACCTGGTTGAAATGCAATTATCTGTAACTGAAAACTGTTTAGGTTAATTTTAATTCAGAAAAGCAATGAATTTTCTGTGATGTGTTATATGGATGTTATGTTTTAAGTAAATATGTCCCAAATTAGATTCCTTTGGATGCTTGTAATGGGAATTATATGCTTGTAAAATTGTGAATAAAAAAATTTATTATCAAACTTGTTTAAGTACTATTTAGAGCAGTATTGTTTTTATCTGTGGTTATCAGTAGTAATGTGATAAAGCTAATGTACACTATAAGTGGACAGAAATCATGGGGTATCTAGCATTAGTAGAGGCATATGATGCATGAAAGCAAGCTTATGGAGCATCGGCAAAAAAAAAAAAAAAAAAACCAATACCATTTCACCTCTCCGTTCGTTCAAAATACCTGTCCAGCTGAGTCTTAAATTTATTTAGGCAACCAACTTTCTGCTCATCTATCCTACGTCTGTCTTTCCTCAATTTGAATTTCTGCCCTCTCAGGTGATTATTCTGAGCAAGAGGAAGAATCCCATCAGCATTGAGCATGCTCAAACCATTCAAGATCAACTTGCCAGTGCCTAGTCTCTAGACACTAATTTGCAAAACTTAAGCCTTTCTTCGTATGAGCAACCCTTTGTTCCATTCACTAATCTTGTTGCCCTTCTCTGTACTAGTTCCAGCAGCTCTACATCCTTCTTGAAATGAGGCCTCCAGACCTGTATACAGTACTCAAGTTGTGGCCTGACCATTGCCTTAAACAAGGAAATAATCACCTTATCCCTGCTAGAAAAATTCCTGTATATCATTGACAAGACACCATGAACTACTCTTGCAGTCCATCTGCACTGCTCAGAAAACTTCATATCTGCCTGCACAATTACCCCCAGATCCTTTTTCATTCTCTACAATCTTGCGTGTAGTACCACAGAGTTGATACGTTACTCTGGGGTTACTGTTTCCCATATGTAATACTTTACATTTGTCAGTGTTAAACTTCATTTGCCACCTCTCAGCCCATCTGCTCAACCATTCCAGATCCTGTTGCAGCCAGCATACTCTCAGTAGTGTCCTTAAACCTGCAAACTTGGACATTAAGCTTGATATAACATCATCAATATCATTTATAATACAGAAAACAATGGACCCAAAACTGAACCCTGAGGGACTCCACTAATAACATTAGTACACAATGAGCAGTGTCCATTGATTACTACTGTCTTCTCCCCCTCAACCATCCCTTTATCCATAGCAGCAATTAGCCTCCAATGCCAGACTGCTCCAATTTGTTCAGCAGTCTTCCATGTGCAACAGTATCAAAAGCCTTTCTAAGATCCAAATATATAATATCAAAGTTATTCCCTGATTCCAGTTCTTTTGCGACTGCATCGTAGTATCCAGTCAAATTGGTCAGGCAAGACTTTTCCCTTAACAAAACCATGCTGTGTCCTAGCTATAACTGAGGTTTTGTCCAGATGATCCTGCAGTGCCTCCATTAATTTTCCTGGAACAGAAGTTAAACTCATGTCTATAATTACTTGTGTCAGCCTTTGATCCTCCTTTGTGAATTGGGGTAACATTTGTACATCTCCAGTCTATGGGTATCTGAGTCCAAAGTCCTTCGTTGGACTCCCCTGAGTCCAAAGAAGCCCACATAATTATGGCTAACAGTTTGCTTACTTCCTTTGCTGCCTCTTTTAATATAACTGCATCCAAGTGCCTTTTTTATGTTCATCCTCAACAATTTCTTTTCCACTTTCCTCTCAGTTATTACAAAGTCATTTAGCTCATTGCCAGAGTTTAATTCAGGGATGGGAATTCCTCTGGCATTCCCCTCCCTGAATAACTCCTCATGTGTGAATGTAAATGCAGAATACTCATTTAGTTTGTTAGCCACCTGAGCAGGATCATCAACAGTTGAACCATCAATATCCAGTGGACCAATCTGATTCATCCCTTTCTTTCTAGAGTTTACATAGGTAAAGAACCCTTCTGTTTTTCCTTGCATCCTTTGCCAAGGATTTCTCATAATCTGCCTAATCTCCTTTGTGACTTGGTTACAGACCAGCTTATATCTATCATTGGCTTCCATGTCACCCATTAATTTATATGTATCCCATGCATTTTTCTTCTCTGCCATATGTCTCATTAGTTCATCTGACATCCATTTAGGCCTAAACCTTGAATAATATTTCTTTGTTGGTAGGTAAAGCCTAGTAGTCTTCTAAGATAAGTTCTTTGAATGCTTCCCATTTTGAATTTGTTGTTGTTGGTAACATCATCAGTTGGTCTCACTGCATAGAATTTAAATACTGTCTCAGACCATCGTAGTCGCCTTTACAAAAGCAAAAACCCTTCCCTTTACCCCTGATGGTAGTTACCTCTTTGAGTAAATCCCACTTCAGCACACTGATCACTGCCACCTAGTGGTTCCTTTATCTGCAGATTCTTAATGCATGAAGAATCACTACTGATAATCAGATCAAGAGTATTACTCCCTCTAGTTGCCTCCCAAACGTGCTGATGTAGAAAACAATCATCCAATAAATCCACAAAAGCCTTGCTAGTGTGTGAGTGACCACCTCGCAAATTCCAATCAATATCTGGGAAACTTAAAATCCCCCATTATAAGACTGATTTACTGACCCACTCTACTTTGTACAGTTTCTTATTATACTCATCATTCATTAGGCCTATAGCACACTCCTACTCTCGGTTTTGATCTCCCAATGCTTACGTCACACCAAACTGACTTGACACTGCACTGTCCAATGATGTTGACTGGCTTCACTTCCTTGGATTTTGTGTTTCTTAACTAATACCATAACCTCTCCTCCCTTCCTATCTTTTCTGTACACATTGTACTCCCCAAATTCTAGTTCTGCATTCCTTATATCTGTGTGACACCATGTCTCTGATATCCCAACAATATCTGCCTTTGATGCTTTGAGCAATACCTGAAATTCATCAAATTTATTTACCAAACTCCTAGCATTGGTGTACACGCAAGTATACATGCACCTGTTCCTATTGTTAGCTACCCTAACACAATCTGTGTTTACTTGGACTGCAATGACTCCCAGCAGTCTCTGAAATATCCTGCATCTTGTTTTCCAGGCTGCTGCTCATTCCAATAGAAGCAGTGCAAGAATCACTTTCAACTTTGCCAGTGGCTACTTTTAATCTATTAGTCCTTGTATCCCCCCCCCCCCCAAGCTAGCAGTTTTCCGACCTGCCTCGATAACATCAGCAATATTCTTGCACTCTTTCTATTTAAGTGTATCCCATCCCTGTAGAAGCAGTCTCTCCTGTTAACAAGTACAGACCAGGCTGAAAAAAATTCTACCCCTTGAGCCTTGCAAAATCTTTCCCAGGCCGAATTGATCGACAAGGCTGTCATCATATACCCCTTCCTATCGTATCTGGGCAGAATTGCAGACACTTTCAAATTCAACCTGAATTGATAGCTTTTTTTTTTAAACACTGACCTGTACTTGTTAAGTAATTCCGCCGATCTCCTACTCTTAATATCATTAGTGCCGACGTGTACAACAATATCACCTTTTGTTTCCTTAAAAGATGATATCTGCTCTACAACATCAGCAACCTTTGCCCCTGGCAGACATACCCTGGTCCTGTTCCACCTATCTTTTTACATGCCATGTTCCTCGTTTGCCTGACAATAGAATTACCAGCAACTACTAGTTCCTGTGGGACCAGCACATTCTGCCTTGGAGGTTGCCGCTCTGTTGCATGATGATCAAGTGCAAGCTCTGGCGTTGATTTGGTTAGCGGAGAGCTTGATAGGCCCCTCAATTTAGATCCTTCGAGGGCATCCACCCTGTCCTTCAAGCTCTCATATAGGCCCATAATAACGCTGAGTTGTCACCTGATTTTGTTACATCGCACACACACAAAGACATCCCCCATGGCAATATCACGTCCCATACCTGATTGCTCCACAAACATCAAGCAGGCAGTGCATTTTAAAAGGCTGTGATTCAAAGGCCAACTGCCCCCCTCAGTTCTTCTCTGAGCCACAGCACTCCCATTAGCTTGAGCCTTTTGCTTTGCTCTGGTCTGAGTCATGATTCAATTTCAGTACAAAATTATAACCCTAAACTTGTATCCCAACACAGTTATAACACTGTCTATATATATTTTTCAGTATAGAGTTATTATCTGAGTTCTGTTTTATATAACTTCCGTATCAAGTTATGTATCAATTAATTATGTTACATTGTAAAGTCTAAGTTGTTATATGTATTTAATTAAAAAGTACAATTTAATTGACAATGAAGTTTAACAAGATTAATAGATTTTACTGATACATTGATAATATACTATACTAAGCTAATGCCCTCTAGTTCGTGATATAACGTATCGTATAACAATGGCGGCAAGTTACAAACAGCAAATCTACGGACACTTAAGTATTAATTAGCTTCCAAAATCTCGCTGTCTCAATTCAGAATAAACAAAGGATCTTGACTAGGTCTATAAACTACTTATAGAAAATAATTTAATATAACAATTGGTCAATAAAGCGGTTAAATATGGCTAAAAAAAAACTTCTCGTTCAGCAGAGCTGCAAAACTTGTAACACGTGGTGGGGGGGGGGGGGGAGTTCAAGAGGGACCTGAAATATTTTTCGATATAGTAGTTTTCTAATTGGTTAACACTTGTCAGCATTTAGGACGACAAATTTTATTTTGCTTACTGGCGACACATATGTATGCTTGCTACTGTTCTGACCTTGCTGTACAATAAGTAAAATGAAAGCCAGTCATCTGCTGCCAAACATTAGAAAATCCCGAGAAATCTTGATTTATCTGGCTAATGCAAAATTAGTCTGATAAATGCCTGAGAAAATACGTTTCAATCCTAAATTTGGAGGTATTATGTTTGGTTTAGGTATTATTGTATCCCGAGATATTTCATGCAGTTCCAAATAACGTTTAAAACTAAAATGAGATATCTCGGTATAATCCATAAAGGGGTTAATTGCAAATTGAATGTGCTTTTGTAAGCAGATCAGAGAAAAGCAATTGCATTAATTTTTAATATTGCTTAATTTGAGTAAAAGATTATATAGACTGTACTTTTTGATTTTCAGTTTCCAGTCGGTCGTATTCATCGGCACTTGAAGAACAGAACAACCAGCCATGGTCGTGTAGGTGCTACAGCTGCTGTATATAGTGCAGCCATCTTGGAATATTTAACAGCAGAGGTGAGTATTCTCATTTGCCAAGTAGATCTAACATGCACAATTGGTGGGGGGGGAGTATGTACTGTATGGAACCTCTCTTTAAAAAAAAATCCTACAGGACTATTACTGTGAAATTCCAGAACACTGGATAATCCAGCAGCACATCTGAACCCAGTAAAAATCTGGATTGTAATGTTAGTAGTCAGGCATGCATGGCTTATCTCAAAACTTGTAAGGTTATACTTATGTATGATGACATTACAAGTATAGTAGCTTAAAATAGTTCTGAAAATATAGTGGCTGTTGTAAACAGTGTCAGGGGTGTTGTCTGATTTGCTTTTGTGGGCTGAAATCTCCAGAATACCTCCTGGAGAGGTACTCTGGAGATTTCTGGATTGGTTAATAAAGGAGTTAAGTTTTGGAATTGTGGGCAGAACCCTTTTAATGCTGTTTAGCCGCAGTTAAAATTGACTGAGCTTTGGCAATTGTCATCTGGGAATACTTTCAACCAGTTGTGGTTGGCAGTTGGTATTTTGCTTTAGTCCTTCAAATCATTTATTTGGAGTTTGTTTGTTATGAAGATGTTCAACCCTTGAATATCACTACTGCACCAGGCATAATTAACAGTATTAATGATAAGGATAGATGTGATCATGTGATGGCATCTTTAAAATTAAGAACTTATTTTGTAGTCAGTGAATTTTGTCAAAAACATGAAATTGAATACAAGCACTCCCCGACTTCCGTAAATTCAACTTTGCGTAAGTTTTTGTCCTCCGGTGTAAATGTAAATCGTGGAAGTGTATTTTGTATCCCGTAGGAATAAGTGGAGATATTGTGAAAACTTCTCTCTCTCTCTCTCTCTCTCTCTCTCTCTCTCTCTCTCTCTCTCTTTCTCTCTCTCTCTCTTTCTCTCTCTCTCTCTTTCTCTCTCTCTCTCTTTCTCTCTCTCTCTCTTTCTCTCTCTCTCTCTCTCTCTCTCTCTCTGTGTGTGTGTGTTGCTAATTCGTTCCAAGACAACTAAACATTTGGTAATTTTTATAATGGAGTGCTACCCTTTCATTTTTATCATATGTTCCATTATAACAATCAATTTTGAATGGCTTTGTTGATATTTTTCTAAAGGGCATTCTGGATGTTACTACCATAAAATAAAAACAATTTGCACTTTCCGGTTTATTGGGCTTTTCTGTTAGTGCATCTAATTATAAACAGGTAATAAACTCAATTTTATATTGCATAAATCTTCAATCATATAAGAAACATTAATAAATTTTCATAATCTTCCCTTCATTCCTATTTATTTATTACAATGATGAATGGAAAGTGCAGGTGGTTGCAGTGCTAGGAAACCAAACAATTGATTTAGAAATTAAGATAAAAATGATTAAGAAGTAAGAAGCAGGGCAAAGTTTGTCATCTATTGCATGGGGATTAAGTCTTGCTGCTAACAGTGAATACTATTTCAAAGGACAGTGCATATATATGTTAAAGGATGAATGCATTTAAGATCAACAGTGATCAGAAAACTGTTTAGGTGCTATATAGAAGATGGAACAGCTATTAATAATATGGATGGAAAATCAGATTCAGAAACTAATACCCCTGAGTCTAATGGCCATTCAAATAAAAGCAACAAGTATTTATGAAGATATTAAGGGTAAGTACGGCGAACCCCAATTCAAGTTCGTGGCAAGCAACGGGTGTGTTTAATAGGTTCAAGCATCGTCCTGGTTTCCACAACGTTAAAGTATGCAGTGAATTTGCCAGTGCCAATTCTGCAGCAGCAGAGACATTTTGTGATGTTTGAAAAAAAAAAAAAAAAAACCTAAATTTCCACAGTCCTCAACCTCTGCAGCGGCGTACTTATCAGCTGGAGATGTTGATTCTGGCAACGATGCTCGAAAGGCAAAACTTGCTGACTTTATGCCTGTCCCCTCCCGTTTTTTGTAATTGCACACTTTTGTTATTTTTCCTATGCATGAGATAAAAAATTGAATAAATAATTCTATTTACATGTTCGTGGAACACGACCCTTGCGTAAGTCAGGGAGTGCGTGTGCTATAATTTTAAAAATGTTAAGTAATTACCATATAAATGTGCAAATTGAGTGCAGCTGCTTTGAAATGCAAAGTTTTTCAAATCTCCAATCTTAAAGATAGGTGAATATACCCCCCCAAGATTGGTATGTAATGCCCTTTTTTCTTTCCTTCCACCTTCTTAGGTATTGGAATTAGCAGGAAATGCTAGTAAAGATCTGAAGGTGAAAAGAATTACTCCACGCCATTTACAGTTAGCTATCCGTGGAGATGAAGAACTGGATTCTTTAATCAAAGCAACCATTGCTGGTGGTGGTAAGTGAAATTTTCCATATTGTGCATTTTCACAATTATTTTGATCTTGTTCATTGCCAAGATAAATGAACTTACTTTCAGGAGCTGTTACAGCATTGTTTCACTGGTTGGGAACTAATGTAACAGTTTGTTTCCCAAAGTCATACGATATTATTTTAAGTATTAGTATGATAATGCTAAGTGTTGTCAAAGGCTTTCTTGCATTTTTATTATTTTTGCTAGACTTAATCCTGTAAAGTTTAACTGAGATAACAAGCCTGCATTAACTCTTGTTCGAAAATAAAATAAATTTTTTTATGTATATTTTGAATTATAGCAGGTCCAGCATCATCACACTGTGAAATGACTTGTAATATGGGAATTGCAATTTTTTGCTATGAAATATTTCTTTCACGTATGTTGCTAGCTGTTGTCTGTTTCATAGAGCTTAAGGAATATTCAATTTTGAAGTGATGTATTATGGTATTATGCAAAATAATACAATCACATTTACTTTCAAGGATTGTTTTTTATAAAAAGATTATAAAATAATCTTAAAATAAAATAAATGTAATAATGCAAGAAGTTAGCTATAAAATGTTTCAGTAATATATATGTACACTGTTCAAAGAAAGTGCATCACCCCTTAATGTAATTGTCGTCCGAATAACGTAAGTATATTACATCAGCTGTTACTTTCAGCTGTATAAGCACACTCTGCAAGGATTGCCGTCATTCCTTGCTTGTGTCAGAATTTGGAGTTACATGCAGTTGACACCATGAAGAAAGAGTGCTATTGTTGCTTTATGTGAGGACGGATGTTCTTCCCGTCATATTGCTTATAGAGTGTCTTGTAATCAGTTGACAGTGAGTAATTTCTTTCCAAACTCAAGAATACTGATTCTGCTGATAGGAAAAAAAAGGAACCAGATGCAAACGAGTCTCTACGCCAATACAGGACCGCGTTTTGAATCACTTATGCCTTTAAATACCAAAAAGCTTCATCTGAGCTGAAAAGAGAATGGGAAGATCATACAGAAGTGGTAGCAAGTGCAGTAGCAGTCAGAAGATGCCTCTTCAAAAATGGACTTGTAGCCTGTCGTCCTAAGCCCCTTGTCACACAAAAAAATAAAAAAGGCCCGATTAATTTGGTGTAAGAAGCAAGTCAAATGGACCCCTGAGCAGTGGAAGTCAGTATTTTCTCAAATGAGAAGAAATTCAACCTGCATGGGAGACAAACAATTTGCTGTAGACGTGATGAAGAATACCATCCAGACGGAATGGTGTCTACAGTGAAATTCCCTACCAGCCAAATAGTCTAATTGCTGCCAACCATTAGACTATTTTAACCTGCTAAATAACTGCATCTTTTTGGACAACTCTGCTCCTTGTCATTGGGTGAAAAGTAAGTCTGTAGTTACTTCTGCTTCATTTCTGCATTAGAGGTTCAACAGTAATGTGTTTACATTTGTTAAATGCAAAAAAATGGTTGGAAGAACGGTCCGTTACAACTCTTAGCTGGCCAGAAAATAGCCTGGACCTGAATCCTATAGAGAACTGTTGTCATTGTGTGGGATCTGCAGTCGCCAGAAAGAAACCAAAGACCCTTCGTAAACTCGGGAAGCCATAATTTGCGTTTGAAACCACAAACTATCAGTTAATTACCTACAGAAATTGATCTTGTCACTGCCTCGACAGTGTGCTGCTGTCATCAGGGCCAGAGGCGGTTCAACTAAATTTTAGTTTGCGCCTACTGAACTTTTATTTTGCTTTCCATTTAAAATGATAAACTGAAGCAAACTGAGGGCTTCCGGTAATATTTCAGCAATAACTGTCGTGTTTACCAAAACTATTGTATAAAGGTGCAAATGCTCATTTTGGAATATTTTGAGAGTACCTGTCAAATATTACTTAGCTTTGCCTTAACTTTTAATAAATATCTTTTGTTTATATTTCTATTTGTGATGCTAGTCATTAATGTAACATACCATCGCAAAAAAGGGTTAGAAATGTGAAATTCCTAGGTGATGCACTTTCTTTGAACACCAGTGTATATAAAGTAAACTCTCGATTTTCCGGGATAGATGGTAAAAAAACATTCCCAGATAATTGATCTAAACTGTTTTAGAAATAAAATTAGTCTGTAGTAGCCACTTTAATTTAAAAAGGTTTAAATGTTAACATTTCTGCAATAGCATAGCATATATTTACATGACTCCACAGAAGCAAGTAGTTGAGACTTGTAATGTTCTCCCCCCCCCCCAAGTTACAAAATATAAACCTTATTTGTTTCGTTTGTGTGTTTTGAGTAACTTTGCATGTTAACATGTTTTTGTGGTCAATCGTACAGTAAAAATACAACAGAAGCATCGGCTTTCTGGGCTATGAATAAGCTGGGAAATTCCATACTAAGATTAACTTTATTTTTGATTTAAAAGAAATAATCTGGATTTCAGTTAAAAGGGGGGTGTAGTTCCAAACCTGACACTTGTCTTCTTGCTATTTAATTTTTTTATTTATCTTCTTTTTCCTTGGTAAGATGTGCAAACCAAACATTTTTGTTTTCTGGAAGATTGTTATACAATTGGTGCTGGATACTTTGGTATTTGTAAAACTGAAAATGACTGCACCCACTTATGCATATAACAAAGAAAGTTAGTTGAAAGTAGTGTAGAGAAATTGGTGGAAAGCAGGCTGCTAGTGTGGTTTATGCTCACTTCTTGCCACGATCTTTCCTGTTCAGGGACCAGGTGAGAAATTCCTATTACTGTACAGGTTGGGTTGTTGGACCCATGGGAAAAAAATGTATGGTGGAAATGAAATAAGGGTTTATTATTGTTATTCGTGATATTATCAAGAAAGAAAGAAAAATAAAATTATTTCCCGGGCTGAAATTAAGTGTATTCGTCTTGGTTTTGGTCATTGGTGTTTTGTTGATTTTAATGTAGCCTGTATACAGTGTTTTGACTGAAACATGCTGAGATTGAGATCTCTTGGGGTTTTTTTTTTTTTTAGTTATAGCCTATTTGTTGTCTGGATATTATTTATTTATTTTTTTTTTTTTTGTCATATTTGGGTTAAAATTTTTAAATTTGTTGTTAAATTTTGAAAGTATTATTGTTTAGATTTTAAAATTTCTAATTGAAATTTTGCCTAATCATTACTTTCTTTCCATTGGAAAACTGTTCTTTGCTTTGGTCTTAAAATGTCATTGGTGTGCTTCTGAAATGAACATAAACAATTATGTTTGTAAGTGATGTTTGGTCTTCAGTACATGTTCATTTGGCAATTTGTGCTGCATTTCCATGTGCTAGCCTTTGTTTTTATTCGTCAAATAAAATGGTTTGGGCATTTTTTCAGATCTACCAATGATATTTTTAGACTAAACCAAGAATAGGGAGCAACATTCCCTTTGAGAAAAAAGCAGTTAATTACATAAAATTAATTTAAAATCATAAAATCTACATGGTTAATACTTAAGCCAATTTTAGCATTAGGAATTTCAACCCAAATATGACGAAAAAAAGATCCGGATGGCAAAATGCCTAAAAGTAAGTGAGATAGATCGCATGTGAATTTTAATTGAATTACCCTCTATATTTTAATATGCTCCTGGGCATGAGAGGGTTTTTTTTTTTAAACTCTTGTCAAAGTTAAATTCTTTTTAACCTAATGATCATTAGCATTAGCTGAGGCATATGATGCAAGAAAGCAAAAAAAAAAAAATCTTCCCATCTGGTCAATCCAAATGTTTGCCTAGTTTAGCCTTAAATTTATTTAAGCTATCAACTTCCACAACAGATGAAAGGTCTGTTCCAGCAATCCAACTACCCATGCTAAAGGCAAACTTCCGCACATCTATTCTATAACTGTCTTTCCTTAATTTGAATCTATGCTCCCTCAGGTTCTTAATCTGAGCAAGCAGAAGTATCATGGCAGCATTGAGCCTGCTTAGGCCATTCAAGGCCTTATACACCTCAATCAGATCACCTCACAGGTGCCTAGTCTCCAGATGCTGCAACTTGCAGAACTTAAGCCTCTCACCAATCTTGTTGCCCTTCTGTACTTGTTCTAGCAACTCTTGCACTTGCACATCCTTCCTAAAATGAGGCCTCCATATCTGTATACAGTACTCAAGGCGTGGCCTGACCATTGCCTTATACAAAGGCATAATCACCCTCTTGTTTGTTATTTGGTTTTTAGGAGCATTAGCAACTAAGGCCATATTGCTCCATACCCCCTTGTCTCTGCTAGCAAAATTCCTGTATATCATTGACAAAACTCCATGACCTGCTCTGGCAGCCCATCTGCACTGCTCAGAGAACTTCATATCTGACTGCACAATTACCCCCAGGGCTCTTTCATTCTCCACTGAGTGTAGTACCAAGAGAAACATACCACACAGATGGTATGTTTTCTCTTGGGTTACTGCTAACCATAAGGAGTATTTTGCATTTGTCAATGTTAAACTTCGGTTGCCACTTCTCAGCCCATATGCCTAACTTTTCTAGATCCTCTTGCAGTAGCATACTGTCTTTGTTGTCATTAACAACACTGCCAACCTTTGTAACATCTGCAAACTTGGACATTAAGCCTGATATACTTTCATTGATAAATACACAACACAACAAGGGGCCCAGCACGGAACTCCGAGGGCTCCTCTAATAACATTAGTCCACGTAGAGCAGTGTCCATTTATTACCACTCTGCCATCTCTCCCTCAACCATCCCTTTATCCATTGCAGTAACTTTTGCTTAATGCCATACTGCTCCAATTTGTACAGCAGCCTTCCATGTGCAACAGTATTTAAAAATAAGCTTTCCTGAAATCCAGGTATATGATATCAAAATTATTTTTTGGTATCATATACATATCATATTAGGAAAACCAGTTATCCATCCATCAGTGTCATTTGCCAAACATGTTTCTGTAGTGGGGGGGATAGGAGCAATCTTAAAATGTGGTTTTTGGTCCACCTACAAAGGATGATACATTAGTTTCTTTTAAGCAGTATATTAATGCAAACTAGTAGAGTCCTAATAGCAAATGCATCAGTCTTATTAAAATTTCTCATTGACCCTAAAATTAACATCTTAATGTATGCAGTTGACCACTTAACCCCCATTGATGCCATGTGGGTGGTTGATATTGAAATAAATAAAATTGATTGCAGTATTTAAATTTTACAGATCATTTCTCAGTAAACTGACATTTAATTAAATGAATTGTTCAAAACAGTTTTTGGTGACGTATTACTTTGTAAATTGCATTTCTTTTCAGTTTATCTTTAATCATTACATGGGACTTGCATACTGTTAGCTGTTCTGATTCTATTGCATGATACTGTAGTGTTCTAATGTATTGGTGTTGTTGTGAGAGATTTATTTCATCATCCCATGACTATCACGTTCTCATTCCCACTGATGGGAATGAGAACATTTATGGGATGATGAAATTTTTCATATATGCTTGTAGTGTTATAAGTATTGTGAAAATGGTGTTAATTTTTGCATGTGTGCTTATTCTTTTAAGTACAGTCATCCCTCTATTTGCACAATGAGTTTTGCTACCTGTGCAATTTTGAAAATTTGTTTTTTACATGATTGAAGGAGAAATACATTTCACCATACTAATATGAAATCCACATTCCGGTTGTTGGTATTATTGCACATGCAATAAGATCGAGTTTACTACCCATTTATAATTGGTTGCACTAACAAAAAAGCCCAATTAACCAGAAAGTGCAAATTGTTTTTGTTTTATGGTTGTATTCTCCAGAAATGTGCTTTAGAAAAATATCGCAAAGGCATTCAAAACTGATTCTTATAACCAAACATAGCAATGAACAGTGGTGTGTTTGTCCGGTTATTTTTGAACTAACTTCCTCATTAGCATTAGTAGAGGCATATGATGCAAGAAAGCAAGCTAATGCAGCATCAGCCAAAAAAAAAAAAAAAAAAAACCCTTTCACTTCGCCCCTCCGTTCGTTCAAAATACCTGTCCAGCTGAACCTTAAACTTATTTAGGCTATCAACTTCCACAACAAGGGATGGAAGTCTGTTCCAGCAACCAACTACCCACTGGCTAAAAGCAAATTTTTCCACACATCTATCCTACATCTGTCATTCCTCAATCTGAATTTATGCCCTCTCAGGTGATTATTCTGAGCAAGAGGCAGTATCCCATCAGAATTGAGCATGCTCAAACCATTCAAAGCTTTGTACACCTCTATCAGATCACCTCGACTGTGCCTAGTCTCCAGACGCTGAAATTTGCAAAACTTAAGCCTTTCTTCGTAAGAGCAACCCTTCATTCTGTTCACTAACCTTGTTGCCCTTCTTTGTACTTGTTCCACCAGCTCTACATCCTTCTTGAAATGAGGCCTCCAAACCTGTATACAGTACTCAAGGTGTGGCCTGACCATTGCCTTATACAAGGGAATAATCACCTCCCTATCCCTGCTAGAAAAATTCGTGTATATCATTGATAAGACACCATGAGCTACTCTTGTAGCCCGTCTGCACTGCTCATAGAACTTCATATCTGCCTGCACAATTACCCCCAGGTCCTTTTCATCTCTACCACTGTCAGTGTAGTACCACAGAGTTGATACGTTAATCTGGGGTTGCTGTTTCCCATATGTAGTACTTTACATTTGTCAATGTTAAACTTCATTTGCCACCTCTCAGCCCATCTGCTCAACCTTTGCATATCCTGTTGCAGCAGCAGCATAGCATCAGTAGTGTCCTTAACAACCCTGCCAAACTTTGAATCGCCTGCAAACTTGAACATTAAGCTTGATATACCATCAATATTAATTATAAATACAGAAAACAATGGACCCAACACTGAACCCTGAGGGACTCCACTAATAACATTAGTCCATGATGAGCAGTGTCCGTTAATTACCACTCTGTCTTCTGCCACTCAGCCATCCCTTTATCCATAGCAACAATTTGCCACCAATGCTACACTGCTCCAATTTGTGCAGCAGTTTTCCGTGTGCAACAGTATCAAAAGCCTTTCTAAGATCCAAATATGTAATATCAAAGTTATTCCCTGCATCCAATTCTTTTGTGACTACATCATAGTATCCAATCAAATTGGTCAGGCAAGACCTTCCCTTAACAAAACCATGCTGTGTCTCAGCTATAACTGAATTCTTGTCAAGATGATCCTGCAGTGCTTCCATTAATTTTCTGGGAACAGAAGTTAAACTCACAGGTCTATAATTACTTGGGTCAGCTTTTGATCCTCCTTTGTGAATTGGGGTTACATTTGCACATCTCCAGTCTGTGGGTTCCTCCCCTGAGTCCAAGGAAGCTCTCATAATTATGGCTAACGGATTGCTTACTTCCTTTGTTGCCTCCTTTAATATAACTGGATAGATCCCATCCACCCCAGGTGCCTTTCTTGTATTTATCTTCAACAATTTCTCCTCCACTTTGGGAACCTCCATCAGTTATCCTACATTAGTTGTTCAAACAGAATCTTTTTCTGGTTTGCAAGCACTTCCTAATTCATTTCACAAATATACATGGTCTCAATTCTAATCTCAGCAATGTCCATTTCCACTTGCAGTCTGTCAAACCCCATGTACTTTTTCTGACAGAATCCCAGTTATCGATTGATTCAACTACTGCTCATCTCAGGTGCCCAAATTATTCGCTGTATGATTCCTTTCACCTCAAAGGTGGTACTTGTACATGTGTCCGTTCTGATATTCCCTGTCAGAGATTTGGCAATTTGGAATTCCCTCTCTTTGAGCTTCTCTGGCTTAAAATCTCTACCTCGTATCAAATTCTTCTGTTGTCTCTACCGTTCTTCCAACTCCACTAATCACTTGGAGCTCTTTGACTTTCTCCAGTCCAACTTTCCTAACAGTGAGGTAATTTTCCTAGGTGATTTTAATGTTCACAACTCCAGCTGGCTTCCGTTTTCTAGTCACACTGACCCAGCTGTTCAAGATGCTGAGGCTTTTGCAAATCCTAATGACCTTGCACAGATTGTCCATTTACCTACAAGAATACCGGACAATCCTAATCATACGTCCAGCAGACTTGATCTTTTTCTCACAAACAACCCTTCTAAGTACACGGTCGAAGTGAGAGGTCCTTTAGGCACCTCAGATCACAACTTTGTGATTGTCTCTTCTCCAATGGAGCCTTTATCTCATGGCTATTCCCAACCTCGTATTGTTTGGTATTACAAGAATGCAAAATGGGATGACCTGCGAGACTTCTTTTCTTCTTTTCCTTGGTCGGATTACTGTTTCAAAACTTCTGATGTCAACGTTTGCTCAGATCGTGTCAGTGAAATTATTCTTGCAGGAATGGAATCCTTTATCCCACACTCCACTTTAAAATCTCGTCCTTTATCTAAACTTGGTTTTCCAATAAATGTGCTAAGGCTGTCCAAGAGAAGAATGTTGCATATTGTAATTGGCTTGTTTCTAATTCTTCAGTTTCATTTTCTGCGTACACCAAAGCTCGCAACAATTGTAAAGCAGTTATTAATCAGTCCAAACTAGAGTTTGAACAGGCTAAGAGTAGAAAACTTGCTTCTTGCCCTAATGGTAGCCGAGCATTCTGGTCTCTTGCCAAAGCTATTGGACACAACTTTTGCCCATCTCTGCTCCCTCCTCTGTCCAAACCAAATGGTTCTGTTGTCACTTCAGCTGAGGATAAAACTGACCTGCTAGCATTCCATTTTTCTTCCAACTCATGTATTAATGATCTTGGTAAAACACCTCCCCCCATTCCCAACACGCTCTATTCAATGCCTCCTGTGGTGTTCCGTCAAAAGGATGTCAGAATGGTTTTGACAAATCTTGATGCTAAAAAAGCTCCAGGTCCCGATGGTATTTCTCCACTTGTTCTCAAAACCTGTGCTCCTGAACTTACTCCTGTTCTTTGCCACCTTTTTTCACTTTCTTATTCCAAAGGTGCTTTTCCTTCTGCTTGGAAATTTGCTCATATCCAGCCAGTTCCTAAAAATGGTGACAAATCCCTCCCATCCAATTATCATCCCATTGCAATTACTTCTACTCTTTCTAAAGTAATGAAGAAATCAAGTAACTGCCAACTCTTAAACTACCTAGAAACTTTTCATCTGATCAATGATCACCAGTATGGATTCCGTCAGTGTCGATTCACTGGTGATATTCTGGCTTACGTTACCCATTTATGGACTAATTCAATGGAAAGGTTCGGTGAAACACAAGAAGTTGCTCTTGACATCTCAAATGCTTTCGATCGTGTTTGGCATAAAGGTCTTCTAAACAAGCTTCCATCTTAATGGTTTGCCAACTGTTTTTAGTAATTGGTTATCCATTTTTCTCTCTGATCGCTCACTGAGGGTGATGGTAGATGGCTCTCTGTCTTCTAACTTCTCCACTAATGCCAGTGTCTTCCAAGGTTGTTCTTTCTCCCCGATCTTTTCCTCTTATATATTAATGACTTTCTTCCATTGACTGGAAATCCTATCCATAGTTTTGCCGATGATAGCACATTGCATTCCACTTTCCAGTTTGAGAAACCTTGTCCTGCTCAGTCAGCTTCAACTTCTCAAATCTGCTATCAATTCCTTAAATGCCGATCTTCAGGTAATTCTCCAGTGGGGCAAAGACAACTTAGTTGATTTCAACCCTTCTAAAACAGTCTTGTCTTATATCTCGCAAAAGGGATTCATCTGCTACTATGCTTATCTGTAGTGACACTCCGATTTCTAGGCAAAATGATGTATCTCTTTTGGGGATTACCGTGACTTCTAATATCTCTTGGCACAAGCACATTACAAATATTGCTTACTCTGCATCTAAAAAACTTGGTTTTCTCTTTCGCTCTTGGCGTTACTTTTCTTCCAAACAGCTGCTCACTCTGTATAAATCGCAAATCAGCCCTGCCATGGAATATTGTTCCCACAGCTGGGGGTGGGGCCCCCAAAACCTCTCTCAGCCTTCTTGATTCCATTCAGAAGAGGGCAGTTAGGTTAATTAATGATTCATCTCTAACAGAGTCTCTCCACTCGCTGTTTCATAGATGTACTATATCTGCTGCATGCCTCTTCTACAGATACTTCCCTGGGCACTGGTCTTCTGAATTGGCTTCTATATTTACCGCTTTCTCTTTCAAAACAGTCCGAACACATGCTGCCAACATCCATTTACTGTCCAACTTCAAACTGACAGAACCAACTTTTCATCTTCCTTGTTTATTCAAAATTAGTCTACAGAAGTTGATGTCCAATGTCAACAAATATCTTCTTTCGTATTCTCAACCTCCAACCCAAGCACGACACTAAGTGGTATAGGTTTTAATCGGAAAGCATTGCTTTTGCTGATTTAATTTTTCTTGTCTATATGAAGTGTTTAATTAGTACCTAAAATGAAGAAAGCTACAACAAAAAAAAAAATTTTTTTAATTTGGAGGAAAAATTAAAAATTGTTAAGGAGTTAGAAAATGGCAAAGGTTGTGACATTGGCCAAGAAATACAGCATAAATGAATCTAGCATTCAACGAATTAGGAAAAATGCTGAGGAAATTAAAAGTTCAGTTATCTGTTCCACATTGTTGGCTGCATAAAGCACTACAAAAGTGAGAAATTATGTTAGAGAACTGAAAAATTACTTTCTTTCTGGAGAGATCTTAATCAAAAGAGAATGCCTCTTAGTTGAGATATTATTCATGCTAAAGCTCTGCAAAATTTTAATTGTTTACAAGAAGCCGGTCCGTCCAATGCAGACGGACATTTCAGGCCAGTAAGGGTTGGTTTTAAATTTTTAAAAATCGCCAGTCTTTAAAATCTAAAATTAACGGGCGAAGCAGCCAGCACAGATACGGAAGATGCTTCTTTGTATCCGAAAACTTTCAAGGATGTTATTGTGATTGAGGACCATCTAGCAAGTCGAGTGTTTAATGCTGATGAGACTGGCTTATTTTGGAAGCATATGCCAAGCTGAACATTAATTTGAAAAGAAGAGAAAACTGCCCCAGGTTTCAAAGCTGCAAGAGGTAGGTTAACACTTACGTGGCAATGCAGAGGGTGATTTTTAGTGTAAACTGCTTCTAATTTATATACCAGAAAATCCTTGTGTTTTTAAAGGAATATCAAAAAGCTCCTTACGAGTTCATTGGAAATTGAGTTAAAATCTTCGGGGATTGGCTTTTAAATTGCTTTTGTGTCGAACAAAAAGATATTGCCCGAAGAACATAGCAATCAAATCTTGCTGATTCTCAACAATGCACCCAGTCATCCTGCACATTTGTCTGATCTGCACTGAAATGTGAAGGTTGCCTTTCTTCCAGCGAATACAAGTTCGTTAATTTAGACGATGGACCAAGGTGTTATAGCTTCCTTTAAACTTTATTACCTAAGAAGATCCTTTTTACAATTGGTAAGAAGCTACTGATGGAATAGGCAATCTTTCAATTTGATATTATTGGCAGAATTATAACATTCTTGATGCTGTAAAAAATACTGAATTTGCATGGGATGAAGTTAAGAACTCAAAGAATGCAGTGTGGAAATATCTGCAAAAGGCCACAGAAGCCACGGTCGAAATGCCAGAGGTAGTTGAGATTGCGAGAATTGGTGAAATGATTAACAGAGAGGGATTTGAAGAATTGGAACCAGCAGATATCACAGAAGCCTTTGAATCTCACAGAGAATGATTATTATTGGACAATATTTTTTTGCAATTTGAAGAAGATAACAAAAATGATAAAAATAAAGATGCACACAAACATTTGACCACTAAGAGTCTAGCTGAATTTTTAAGACTTGCAAATCTGCTTAGCCAAGCTCTGGATATGGATCTTAATTTGGAGAGGAGTTTAAATTTTTGCAGAACTTTTATCATTAGCTTTAGTTCCTTATGAAGAAATTTATAAAGAAAAACAGCATGCTTCTAAGCAAACAGTTTTAACTAATTTTTTTTAAAAAGTGCCAGATACTATTGCAAGTTTATCACAGGGAAGCAGCGACAAGGAAGCAATAAATTTAGATTAAAAATCTAAAGGCAAGTATTAGCAAGATTAATTTTATTGACATTTCTAATTTTTTTATTATCGAAAGAAGACAAATTATTTATTATTATTTATTTAGTGTGTGTGTGTGTGTGTGTACACAGGTACGGAACCCTCATTATGTCATATAAACTGTTTCGCATTTCTCAGAACGTAACCCCACGCAAATCGGGGATGACTATTTTTTCTTTTTAGAACCATATAAGCCACACACCCAAAATTATCTGAAGTTTGATTCAGTTTATATTTTATTTAGATATATATGATTCTCTACTGATTTGAAAATTTTTCTTTCAGGTGTTATTCCTCACATCCACAAGTCTCTCATCGGCAAGAAAGGATCACAAAAGACAACATAAATTCTCAGCATTTTTTATTTTTAAAAATTTTTTTTTTATTTTTCCATTGTCATGTCATTGCATGTGTGTATACAACTTTTTTAATGTTTTCTTAAATTTCATGCCACTGCTTTAAAAAATTGACTCATCACTATGGTAAAACCTAGGAGTATATCATCTGTGTATAACTTTCACTGATTTGTCCAGTAAACTTGTAAAATTTGTTTCAAAACTTGCTCATCAAGAAAAGTAAACACTTATTAAAGTGATGTATGTAAGAAACTCTCATTTTTTTCTTTTTTTTTAATGACACATTAGAGTAGATAATTTAATATTGTGTATTTCTTATACTTCATTGTATGCAAAATAAAATGACTAGTTTTTGTAAATTTTGTAATAGAATGGTTGAGAGTATTCAAAATAAGACAATTATTTGTGTGTGGGTGCAAATTCTAAATGTAAAACAGCTCTGCTTTTTTTTTTTTCCTTTCCTTTCCTTTTTTTTTTTTTTTTTTTTGTGGGTGCCTGGTGTCTGGACAATCTCAGAGGTTTTTTACTGGTTGTTGAGTCAAATGCAAGAGGTCTTTCTAGTACGTGGTTAGTGGTTTGTACATATCACTTATTTTCATACACATGTGGCAATAATTAACAGACATGGTTATTTTTCTGTGTGGGGGGGGATATATTATTTTCAAGTATTGCAGTTCTGACACTGGAAGGAATTTGCAGGGTTTTTTTTTTTTTTTATATATAATGGACCTCTAACTTCAGTATATATTATCTTTTTATTCTGGTTAATACGTTTTCTCTTCTGTAGGAAATAATGGTTTTATGGCTGTCTGTGGTAGAGGTTTAGCCAATTTAGGTCCTCTTTTATTCCATTCTCACTGGAATTGAATTTGCTACTAGTTGTGGATTGGGATGATGTCTCATCCAGTGAAGAAAGAACTATTGAAAGTCTCACTATTAATATAAGTTATGAACATTTCCAGATGGTTTTTAATGTGTTGCATATAACCTTGTAATCTGTTTTGTTTGTCATATTTAGTAGTTGCTTATTGTTAGGTTTAGTTTAGCTAAAAAGTAGGTCCTCCTGCCCCTTCATTTCTGTGAATTTAAATAAATCTTATGCAACAGCTTGTTATTCACATCTTTAGATATGTAGTCTCAGATTAGTTTCTTTTTAGATGGTCTTATTAGCCAAAATATTGTAAAAACTGCTAGTGTAATAGAAGTTAGGCATGTATTGAGTGGAAGGAAATGATTGTCCTACACCATAATAAGATCAGAAGAACTGTTAGTGATGCTACGGATTCAGTGATGCTACGATGCTGTTTTTACTGGTAGTCTTGTTTTGAAAAAATGGATTGCACAATGTATTTTGATAGCTAAAGAGGATGGACTCTGCAGTGTTTAAATCCTGTTTCAGTGATGTGATTATTCCTTAGTATAGATTCATTTTCTGGTATTAGCATTTTTGTTGTCAAGGCTCCACTTGGATATTTTCCCCACTCACATAAAATTCTTTACAGTAAATGAATTAACTTGTTCCTTGTGGAGAATACTCAGATGTGTAAACTGGATATTTTATTACATTATTATTAAGCTGAATTTGTGATGTTTTCAAACTATTTACTATGTTGGTGCTCAGATGCCAGGCATGTTTTAATACACCATTTTTTCCCCCTCTCTTATACATTGTGTAAATAAAAGATTTTCACTGTATCCCATGAGTTCAATTTTTATCTTTTAACTATTCGTGTAATGGAATTTTACAATGGAAATGAAATTTAATAAGCACAGTTATGTGCTTAACATTGGTTTACAAATGATAAATACTTGGTTTATTATACACTAACTTGCATCATTTACCATCACACTTATTATTATAGCAGCTAAATGTGATCTGCAAATTTGAGAGGGTTAAAATCTTGTCTAGAGATAATAATAATGTAACTCGAGTAAAGTGACACTGTAATTTTCTGGTATATACAATTGCATAGCTGCCAGCTTGATACCTGCCAACTAACCTCATAAGTTGCTTCTGTCTCTTTGTATTGGTTTTTGCCGCCACCCCCCCCCCTTAATAAATATGGCCGTGATAAATGCCATAATTGTTTGGTTAGTCATTAAAAAAAAACCAGACTTCATTCCAACACAAGGTGTTGGAATTGGCCTTAGTTGCTGGTGCTCCTAAAACCCAGCTACAACAACTAACATGTATTGGTCCTTGGAGAACTAACAAGTACATTTTTGAGGTATTAACCTGTTTATAGTTCTGATGAATTAACATGATTAATTTAAAAAATATATTAAATTTAATTTTAAATATATAGTATGCAGACAAAGGCCTCAGTAGCCGAGTGGTCAGGAGCGGGAGTGCAGTAGCACACGCTCTTTGAGTAGACCGGGGTTCAAGCCCCTGACTGCTGAATACGGTCAATCTACCAACCTGCACTGGACCAGCGTGGCAGATTATGGTCTGTTTCCCTCAGCATGAATTGTTGAGGAGGCTTCCATCCTGCAGTGGGTTGATAATGGCTGCACTTTACTATGCAGACAAAGTGCCTCAATATAGATAGAAATATATAAATTAATCATTGAACAGTTCAGGGCAGGAAAATTAGTAAAATGCTAATTTCTGGATAACTTTAACTATTAAATATAAGGAGAAAATACTGTACTGTGTGATAAGGTAAGAACCAAATACCATAAAATCAAAAATGGATTATGAAATAAATGCCAGCAATTACAACACTAGTACCCACTTGTGTGGTCAGAAACTAAACCTCACTATTAGGTCTTGTATACATTATGTGCAGTCTTACCTAAGGTATATTATGCTTTAGGTAAGACTGCACCCCAATCATTATAAGAGGGAAGAATTTCAATTCATACCCTGAAAAATGAAAAACCTATTTATAATACTGAATTCTACATATAACATTTTTAAAAAAAAGCCAATTTTGGAAGAGGTATTTTTAAATAAAACAGCTTTGTTTACTTATTCCATCCAATTGCATTTTTTGTGTATTAAAAAAAGATACCGTATATGAAAAATGACAATTTAAACAAGATTTCAAATTCTGTAGTGGCTACTATCCCTTGCAAAATGGAATTCACATTGGTCTTAGTAATGTTTTATATGCCAGCTGATATGCATAACAAGGATTGCAGTCAGTTCTCTAAAAAGTTAAAGCCTGTAATTCTTAAGTGGTGGGGAAGAATTATGTAATTTTTTTGTTTTCCATCTTGAATTAGAGTGGCAGTTACAGTGAAATGTCCATTGCAGTGACTTCAAAATGCTCTTGTTCAAAAGGTAAATGGAATTTTCATAAGTGCTTTTGGAGCAGAGCTATAGCTTTGCTTTTGTGATTACCTTTTAATAAACCTGAAATAGGTAATTACTCATTGTAGAAATAATTATAATCAATTGTGAGGGTACTAACTTCAGAAACTTAAACCAGCAAAGGAATAATTTTTGCTGCATCTTTTGGTAGTGTCAATGCCTTCTGCAGGGGAATTCTAGGCAGTTTGACTGGAAGGTGAGCCAAGTCAGAATTGCTGATGTTTGTACAGCGTAAGTTCCTAGCCATCAAGCTAATATGGGTCCTATCTTCTGAGGTACATGTTTGACACGAGTGTAGGCACAGATAGATATTTAAATTTCTGTGTCACCATGGTCTGTGATAATTCAAGTCTTAAATAAGTTTTCAGTTATTTAGAAAGACACCCATGGACCTTTGCTGTTGCAAAGATTCGTGGTTAGCACAACCAGGGTCTGGCTCAAACTGATTGTAGGAGCTATTCCTTTTTGTAAGTTTTTTTCCGAATATACCATGCGCCAATTTTTTCACATAGGAGTTCAGATGCACCATACAACTCAAGCACCTTTTCTACCTTACGTTCATGGTTGGAGTTGGAAAATAGGGATAGGGGTAGGATCTGCTTCGCTTAGAGGAGGAAAAAGAATAACTCAAACATGCAACTAAATTAAATAATGTACGCCAGTTCAAAAGACATGTTTATTGGAGCACCAATCTACAATAGTGAGAGATGATCTCTTGGATGACTGCTGTCGTGGAACCTGCTGATGGTGCTACAGCTGCCGGAGAGTCTCATTTGGTGAAGATAGCTCTGTACCACAGTTGTTGGATGTGATGAGAGAGAGATAGCTCTGAGCGAGATTAGGTTGGAACTTGGAAGAGTCTGTTTTCTCTGCTTGCTAGGAGTCCAGGCATATCCTTTTTAATAAAAGTATGTTATGAACATAATTAACATTTTTAAATGATTTAATTATTGTATGTAAAGCAATTTCTATTACAGCACATAAACATTACCATTAATGAGACTTTTGAACCTGTTTGGATTTTGCCAGTCTTTCAATGTTTGGTGTTAAATTTGTTACTGAGAGCAGCAGAAAATTTTTCAAATTTGAATCAGTCATTCGCGACATCGTTTTGCTTTTGATCAATTTCATGGATGAAAATGCTTGTTCACATCTGCATGTCACGACATAATTTTTTGCAAATTTTCTTAGTTCTGGGAAATATTCACAGGGTAATGAACCCCACAAATTAATCATGTCAGAAGCATTTTGATCTGAAAAAAGCTCATCAAATTTCATTTTTAATAATGAATTTGTTTTTAAATCAATAAGTTCCATTTTTACTAGGCATCTCAATTGTGTTTTGTTCACTAAGTAAAAATGGGTTCGTAAATGCGAGCATGTAGTTTTCTTCTTTAGCCAAATCATGAAAACGACTTTCAAATGACACTCGCAATAACTTGATTTTTTCCAAGATATTTGGTCCAATTGCTATCATCCACAACACATTCATTCTGCTCTTTCAAGTGTGGAAATTGACTTTGACTTTAGTCCTGATTTTCTAACTGAGAGATGAATAATTTTAATTTCGCTATTTACTAAGCTGGGAAATAATTTATTCATGCCTTGTAGTTTCGAATTTAGATCATTGAGATGACTAGTAATATCAACTAAAAATGCCAAATCAAATAGCCAGTTGTTATCTAATAATAAGGTTCTTTCATTAGGTAGTTCATTTTCCTGTTCTAAAAAATTATAAACAGCAATTTTCAATTTCCAAAATCTACTCGGAACCTGTCCTCCAGAAAGCCAGCGCACCTCACAATGCAGGACAAGTTCACCATATTCCAAATCTAACAACTTACAATATTCTCTGAATTCTCGTCTGTTTAATGCTCTTGCTCTAATTTTATTCACAAATTTCACAACCGGTAACATAACATGCTGCATATTTAAAGTTTTTCCACACAGTGCCTCTTGGTGTATAATGCAGTGATATTTTAGTACAGGACGATTTCAAAAATTTTCAAGCAAAGTTGTAGTGCCATTGGCTTTACCTATCATTGACGGTGCTCCGTCAGTACACACACTGATGAGTTTACTATAATCTAATTTTAGATTTTCTAGGCATGATTTTACTTTTTCAAATATGTCTGATCCTCTTGTTTTACCATGCAATGACTCCAGACTGGCAAGTTCTTCAAAGACATTAAAATTATCATCAATTCCTCTTATAAAAATGTTTAACTGGGCTACACCACATATGTCCGTTGACTCATCCAAAGCTAGAGAAAAGAATGAACAAGATCTTCCAATTGCTGAGATACATCCTGAGAGAGTTCCTCGATACGTCTTGTAACTGTGCCTTGATATAGCAATTTCGTCTGCTTTCCTTTCAGTACCTTTATTACCAAGATGCCGTGCAAATATTTGGAAACGGCTTAACAATTTCTTCTCTGTCACAAAAAGGTTTCTTTTTTTTCGCCAATACTAAAGCAATTTCATAGGACGCTTCTATCATCGCCAAGTCTTCACAAATTACTTTAGCAACTATATTTTGTCTTCTTCTGATTTCTTCCTTTTTCTTAGTCACATATTCTTTTCGTAGCTCAGACCCAAGGACGAGCTTCATTTTTCCTTCTATGTTAGTCTGATGCTGTGATTTATAGTGTCTATTAAGATCATGTCTTTTATTAGTACTTGCCACAAACAATGCAAAACGGCTTTCCAGATGAACTTGCTATAAATAAAAACTCACTTTCCCACTGTTCATTAAATTCACGTTTAATATCACTTTCTGCTTTTCTTTTGCACTGGGGTGGATAGAAGGGAAAAAAAATACCAGTACAAAACTCTAGAAGTCTAAATGTTGAAAAAGAACAAACAAACAGATCATAAGTATGTACGTCGTATAACACAGAATATCAATTGTAAACTCGAAAAATTTCGACGAACTGATGAGCAGGTGCGACCGGGGGGGGGAGATCCCCCTACTATTTCTTGAGTTGGCAAAATGCGATTGATGGAAATTTCTCGTAGATGAAAATCCCTCAAATTTATCATGTTTCCTTTTAACTTGAAAGACTTCCGACAAAGGATCTATTTGTATATTCTTAGTCCCCTGAAAAAGTCATGTACTGCATTTATTTTCCCACTTGTGCATAGAGTTGGGCGCCGGAGGCAACGACCGTACAAAAAAATGAACGTGCTCGATATATTTTCATAGCCATACTTACGGTCATAATTCAGAAATGCATTTTTTTTTTAGACTAATTTATTTCTTTTGCTAAATTGAGGGAATTGACACTTTCATGTGCGTGTAAGTGGAAAGAAGGCGGTGAGTGTCTTAAGCCATATGCGGAAGGACCTGAAATGAAATGAGATAGAACCAAAGAATCGGCAATATGGGCTTTGGGTACTTGAGAATTTTATGATGAAATGCGCCACTTGTAATCTTCCAAAGCGCCACGTTTGGCGCATGCGCCATAGGTTGGCCACCCCTGATTTAGTCGATGATGAAGAATAAACATTCTTTAAAATTATAATTTGCTTGATTTTACAGGCTACGTTTTAATTTCTTTGGATAAATTAAACAAACTAATTTCATTGTTGAGAACGTAACCCCTATTTTTAACCTTGTCTATGGGAAACAAATTCCAGCTTTACGAGCACGACTCGTAAAGTCAAGAACTACCTATATATGGAAAGGGGGGAAAAATTGCGCAAGTTAAGTGAAACTTCTAAGCACGATCGTGAGCTGCTACAATCTTCACATCGATCTTGAACGAAAGCCAATCACACACGGAACAGACAACTAAAATCATTATGCAGGAATGTACGTTTAAACTATGCTTGGGTGTTTCTTAAAAATCCTGTTGCTGCTCCTGCTCTGTATTACGCCCGCTACACGTTGAACGATTTGGAGTACTTCTGGCAGTCGGTTTTGGCTTCGCTTTTCGTTTGCGACTGGGTTTCAAGGATTTCATCGTTTTTATTTGCAGTATCAACTTCCATGACTCTTTCCAAATTCACTTTCTAACATTTCTAGGGAGATGCAATGCTCTGAAGGTATGGATGGACCTTCTCTGTTCAACTCCATTGCACGCTGTAATTTCTTCTGCTGTCGAAAGCGCTTAGGTGAGGTGATCGCATTGCAACGTATGCGTGCCCTATACGCCTTACAATGCCCACTATTAGTCTTTGGCATAATTATAAATTTTTTATTAAATACAGTGGAGAATCACGAAAGAAATAGCATGATTCAATCACCAGGGGTACTGATTGGATCATGTGTCGCCCATGTCTGGTATGGAGTAGTACAAAAGTGGGATGAACCATTTCGTGTCATATTTCTGATTTTTGTTAATCCACAGATGCATTGCACATATGCGTGCTTTATACACCTTAGAATTGATAATTTACGATTGGTTCACTGTACGTTAAAATCACGTTCGATGAACACTCCATAACAAGATACCGTTAACTGTAAGTAAGCCCTGATCATTGTGATTATGTTTACGAATTGAATTTTAATTCCGTTAAATGCGATTCTAATTAGCGAAAATCGGAGGAATATTATCCACAAGCTATAAAAGTAAAGATGTATACTTTATCTTAACAATAATGATACATGAAAATTTCAATATTTTCCACAAAAAAACAAAAACAAAAAAAAAAAAGCCAACAACACCAGGTATTTTCCCTCCTACTTACTAACAGGGCCTAATGCTGCTAAGTGATCAAACAAGAACCATTCAGTTTAGTATGATTGTTGACTGCTCAGTGCCTGTAGTGCATTACTCAGTGGCGGATTACCCATTAAGGCAATGCGGCACGTGCCTAGGGGCCCCCAAGCCAAGACATTTTCCTATAGTGTTAGGATTGTTTTCAGTAAACATCATAATCTAATCTTGATTAATTTAAGCAAAAAATTCAAAAGTACAAAATTTCATTTATTTGCCACCTCACTTTTATTTTTTGGGGGCTCCCAAATATAATTTGCCTAGGGGCCCCAACTATCCTTAATCTGCCACTGCATTTACTTGACTTAGTTTGCTGTGTTGTATTTTTGTTGCTCTGTCAATGCACGAACGCAAATTACTCCAATCTGAAAACTGCCTAAAGGAATTTCACTTCAAGAAGTATTTTTGTATGTTCCTCAAGTAAATGTACATGGAATCCATTGTCAGGTGTCGTGCTAACATATCGCCTGTAGCACAGCGGTATTGTCATCGCCCTTCCAACACCGGGTGGAAAAGGCCCGAGTTCGAATCCCGTCGCTGACGCCAGGAACTTTAATGGCCTTTTTTTTCACTCCGTGGCTGAGTTAGTCGGTCTCAGGCGTAGATAAAGTTTTTTTCCCCCAGAAAACAGGCTAATCGACCACGCAATTTACAGACACAAATACGGGTTTTTGTAGTGAATTACGGATAACACTTATATAATAATACAGTAGCCATGCAACAGCTTTGGTACCTTGAAGCCATATTGCAGTATAAATGAAACTTTATACACCAATATGCTAGTCTTCCACAATAATTTATGCATATTAATGTGGAAAGACTATCTTGCAAGTACATGTAGTGAATTGCCAAGTAAAATAGATTTTCTTGATTTGATATGGTAAAGAACTAACTTAGATGAATGGTTGGTTAATTAACAATAGACTCCTTGATGTCAAACTATGCTTACTTGACACTTAGGTGATTCACACAATACTGTATACATTCCGTTTTGTTGAAGTGGCTTTTACTTAGCTATAACGAAATTGCGACTTACCATAATTGCACTCACATGCATTAATAGAGAAGGCACAGAGATTTATTAAAGCTTTTCTTCTTTTAGTGCTTTACATAACCAAGTTGCAATAACTTACTGCCTTTCATTAAATAAATGCATATTGCTTTCGCTTTCGGCTACGCTTTCGCTGAGTATGAAATTTTTTTATTAATAGGCAGCTTGTCCCCTTCTTTTTATATCCTGCTCATGCCTTTCTACTGTATGGTACCATTTGAGTTATTGGGGGCAGCCCTTGCAAAATGCACATCTGTGAACACAGACAATATGCTAAAGTTTTTTTTTTGATGCAAACCCCAAGCACAAAAGGTATCATATAGTACTTAGTACAGTGCATTGGTGTATGCACTGTACTTCAGAAGATACTTGTTGGTATTAGACGAATTTCGGTACATAGCAGCAATTTTCAGGAAATACGTAAGAAGGGAGGTTGTGTCAGAAAACGGAAGTTGAATAAAGGAAAAGTTGGTTTGTCAGTTTGAAGTAGGAAGGACAGTAAAAGGATGTTGACTGATTTGGAAGAGAGGGGAAATTATAGAAGCCAATTCAGAAGAACAGTGCCCATAGAAGTATCTATAGAAAAGCATGCATCAGAAACAATGTCTATGAGGTAGAATTGAGACCTTGTTAAAGATGAGTCAATTAACCTAATTTCTCTCTTTTGAATGGAAACTAGAAGCCTAAAGTTTTGGGGGCCACTGTCCCACATGGGGGAAAACAATATTATGTGATTTGCAATTTGTACAGTGGACAGTTGTTTGGAAGAAAAGTAACAGAGAGAACAAAAGAAAAAAACCGTTCTTTAGATGCAGAGGTAGCAACATTTTTAATATGTTTATGCCAATAGATATATGATGTTGCCTAGGTGGTAGATGACTTTCATCAACCGGTGAAATACCACCACTTTGCTTATTGGAGGCTTGAAGTGGTGAAACCCATGTTTAGTCTCTAGAGCAAAGTTTCTGACATCCCGCTCCCCCCATACGTCTCCTTCAACCCATGCACGGTACTAAGTACTATAGGTTTTAATACCTTTCGTGTTTGGGGGTTTCATAAAAAAAAAAAAAAAAAAAAAAAATCAGTTTTCTCTGATTTAGGATTTCTGGCCAATGGAAGATCAGTAATATACAAGAGGAACACAGTAGGAGAAAGAACCGAACTTTCGGGAACACCACCATTAGTGCAGAAGTTAGAAGAGGAGCCATCTACCATTACCTGCAGCGAGTGGTCAGACAGGAAACTGGATATCCAATTACAAAAAAACAGTTGGTAAACTACAAGATGGAAACTTATTTAGACCTTTATGCCAAACGCGATCAAAAGCCTTTGTAATGTCAAGAGCACCTGCTTGAGTTTAACTAATTTCTCCATAAATTGGTAACATAAGCCAGAATATCACCAGTGGATTGACGCTGATGGAATCTATACTGGCAATCGTTGATCAGATGTAAGGTTTCTAGATAGTTTAAGAGTTGGTGGTTAATTGATTTCTCCATTACTTTAGAAAGAGTAAAAGTAAATGCAATGGGATGATAACTGTATGGGAGAGATTAGCCACCCTTTTTAGGAACTGGCTGGACATGAGCAACTATCCAAGCAGAAGGGAAAACACTTTTGGTATAAGAAAGTGAAAAACGTAACACAGGAGTAAACTCAGCACAGATTTTGAATTTTGAGAACAAGTGGAGAAATACCATCAGGACCTGCAGCTTTCTTAGAACCGAGATTGATCAAAGTCCGGTCATCCTTTTTTTATTGATTTTGATTGAATAACTTTGGTCAGATACCAGGATGCTCGGCTACCATTTGGACAGGAAGTCAGTTGTGACTTCAATTGTTGAGCTTTGGTGTAAGTAGAAAATGAACCTTGAGATTTGGACACAAGCCAATTGCAATATGCAACATTCTTGTCTTGAACAGCCTTAGCATATTTATTAGAAAACCAAGGTTTGGATAAAGGACAAGAAGATTTTAATGATAATGGGTGTAGAATAAGGGATTTCATCGCTACAAGAATAATTATACGATCTGAGTTTTTAGAACAGTAATCTGACCAAAGAAAAGAAAACTCACAGATCATCCCATTTTGCATTCTTGTAATGCTAAACACAAGGTTGAGAATGGCCATGAGAGAAAGTTTCCATTGGAAAAGAAACCATAACCAGATTGTGATCTGAGGTACCTAGAGGATCACCCACCTTGACTGTGTACTTAGGATTGTTTGTGAGAAAAAGATCAAGCATGTTGGCTGCACAGTATGGATTGTCTGGTTGGTAAATGATCAATCTGTGTGAAGTAACTAGTAATTGCAAATGCCTCAGCATTTTGACCAGCTGGGTACGTGTGACTAAACAGAAGCCGGCTGGAATTGTGAACATGATCACCAAGGAAAATTACTTGTAAGTTGGAGAAAGTCAAGTTTCAAAGAGAGGAAGTCAAAAAGCTGTCAAGTGATTGGTGGAGTTGGGAAAACAATAGAGGCAAGTTATGATTTTATGCCAAAGATCAAAGAGATTCTAAATTAGTCCACACATGGCATATCAGAACAGATATGCACAAGTACGACCTTTGAAGTGAAAGGAATCACAGAGAATAATTTGGATAACTGATGGGCAGTGGTTGAATTAACTGATATTTGGAATTGCAACGAAGGCCACATATATTTGTGAAATGAACGAGGAAGTGGTTGGGAGGTTTAGATCTTTTTGCAGATGCTTGTTCTATCAGTTTGACAATTCACATATTCAGTAGTAAGAAAAGGTGTAGGGGTCATGCCGTATGAAGCAAAATGTGAGGATATAGCGAACACGTGGCCAGAATGTACCCAGCTCCTTGACATATGGCCGCAACAATGCCTGCATACACACTGCTCCAAATCCCTTCAGTTGCTATATGGCAAAATAGAGGCAGCAAGATTACACACTAGCTGATCTGGAGCCTCCTAGAGGGTTACCAATATGTTCAGTCTGGTGTACTATCTAGCAGCCGGCTGCAAACACTGTCTTAGAGCTGTACCCTCGAAATGTAAGGAAGACTGGATCTCTCCATTATGTCCATCATAACCTCAAAAGACATAAATCATGCTGCATGATGGAAGAGATGGGGAAGGGGTTGCCGGCGCTTCGCTTTAGAGACTAAACATGGGTTCAAAACCTCCAATAAGCAACCTGGTGGTATTGCACAGGTTATTGAGTCATCTACCACCTAGTATTGCCTGGTAACATGAGGGGTGGAAATCCTCCATGTGGTGTGGGCACTGCATCTGGAAGGTCACCTCGAGTATACGAGGTACCATATTTCAGGACTTGCACATGGAGGTTATACCCAGGGTTACTAACAGTCCCACCTTCGTGAAGGGTGCAAGCTGATGCATTCAAAGATCAGAGGCTGATTGCCCATGGTCCATTTTTGCACCTAAAGAGAGAAAAATAAATAATTCATTTAGGCAAGTGGACGTTTCATAAATTTAAAACTTTTGCTAATTTTATGAAGTAGCACTTATGGTTTTGACTATATGGAGCAGTCATGAAAAATACAATTGGCAATATCACCATAGTGATCTCTATTTGTGGGAACTGGCTCAGGAATGTCTTTATACACCTCAGCATTCACTGGATTTTACAATTTCCAGATAAACTCTTGAAATGCAGCTCCATATCATTTGAGATGAACGTTTCCCTGCAGGAGTAATACCCTTGATCTGATTATCAGCAGTGATTGTTCATGTCATTAAGAATTTGCAGATAAAAGAACCACTGGGTGACAGTGATCACAATGTACTGATGTGGGAATTACTAAAAGAAGTAACTACCATCAAGGCTAAAGGGAAGGGCTATTGCTTTCATAAAGATGACTACAGGGGTTTCAGTTCTTAAATTCTGTATAGCGGGATCAACTGATCATGTCACCAATGTTGAATTCTAAATGGGAAGCCTTGAGGGACTTAATTTTGGAGACTACTAGGCTTTTCATTCCAACTAAAGAAATGCTGTTCAAGGTTTAGGCCTAGGATGTCATATGAACTAATGAGGCTCGTGACAGAGAAGAAAAATGTATGGGATGCATATAAAGTATCAGGTGACACAGAAGCTTATGGCAGACATAAACTAGTCTGTAATCAAGTCACAAAGGAGGTTAGGCAGATTACGAGAAATCCTTGGCAAAGGATGCAAAGAGTTCTTTACTAATGTAAACTAGAAGGAAAGGGATGAATCAGATTGGACCACTTAACATAGATTGACTATTGATGATCATGCTCAGGTAGCTGGATAAACTGAATGAGTATTTTTCATCTACATCCACACGAGGAGTTATTCAATGAGGGGAGTGCCAGAACTTTATCAAACTAACGGAGTAAAATGATTTGGTAACTGAGACCAAAGTGGAAGAGAAATTGTTGAAGTTAAACATAAGAAAGGCACCTGCAGTGGAATGGGTTTGGTTTGGGTTTTATTGGCGCATCAGCAACTAAGGCTATAATGCGCCAGCAGTGGAATGGGAATCTATCCAGTTATATTAAAGGCAGCAAAGGAAGTAAGCAAACCCTTATCCATAATTATGAGAGCTTCCTTGGACTCAGGGGAGGTCACCATGGACTGGAGGAATGCAAATGTATCACCAATTCACAAAGGGGGTTCAAACGGCAACACAAGTAACTATAGACCTGTTAGTTTAACTTATGTTCCGGGGGGGGGGATAATGGAATCACTGGTTAAAGCATTGCAGGATCATCTAGACAAGACTGCATTAATAGTTAAGACACAGCATGGGTTTGTTAAAGGAAGGTCTTGCCTGACCAATTTGATTGGATACTATGATGTGGTCACAAAGGAACTGAATGCCAAAAATAATTTTGATATCATATACTTGGATTTCAGGAAAGCTTTTGATACTGTTGCACATGGAAGACTGCTGTACAAATGGAGAGGTATGGCATTAAAGGTAAGTTGCTACAATGGATAAAGGGATGGTTGAGTGGGAGACAACAGAGTGGTAATCAATGGACACTGCTCTTCATGGACAAATGTTATTAGTGAAGTTCCCCAGGGTTCGGTGTTGGGCCCATTGTTTATATTTATCAATGATATTGATGAAGGTATATTGGGTTTAATGTCCAAGTTTGCAGATGATACAAAGGTTGGCAGGGTTGTTAACAATAGTAAAGACAGTATGCTACTCCAACTGGATCTAGATAAGTTGAACAAATGGGTTGAGAAGTGGCAACTGAAGTTTAACATTGACAAATGCAAAGTACTGCATATGGGTAGCAATAACTGAAGAGAAACCTACCGTGTGGTACTACCCTTAGGGAAATGGAAAAGACCTAGGGGAAAATTATGCAGTCAAATATGAAGTTTGCTGAACAGTGCAGACGGGCTGCCAAGGCAGGTCATGGAGTCTTGTCAATGATATATAGGAATTTTGCTAGCAGGGACAGGGATGTGATTATCCTGTTATGCAAGGCAATGGTCAGGCCACACCTAGTATACAGGTCTGGAGGTCTAATTTTAGGAAGAATGTAGAGTTGCTAGAATGAGTACAAAGAAGGGCAACAAGATTGGTGAGGGGAACAAAGGGATGCTCTTACGAAGAAAGGCTTAAATTCTGCAAACAGCATCTGGAGAGTAGGCACCCGCAAGGTGATCTGATTGAGATGTACAAGGCCTTGAATGGGTTGAGCAAGCTGAATGTTGATGGGATTCTTCCTCTTGGTCAGATTAAGAACCTGAGGGAGCACAAATTCAAATTGAGGAGAGACAATTTTAGAATAGATGTGCAGAAAGTTGCCTTAAACCAGCAGATAGTTGATTGGTGGAACAGGCTGTCATCTTTTGTTGTGGAAGTTGATAGCCTAAATAAATTTGAGGCTGAGCTGGACTGGCATTTGGAACAAATGGAAGGGTGAAATGGGAGTTTTTTTTTGGCTGATGTTGCATAAGCTTGCTTTCTTGCATCGTATGCCTCTACTAATGCTAATTTATAATTTATTAGTTTGTCAAGTACTGCACTAATAGATGGGCATCTGCTCTCTCAGATGGCAGAAAAATTATCAGTACAGCTGCAAAGATAATAATGAATAATTTACAAATACATGACAGACTTGTGCAGTATAACATCAAAGAATGTATAACAATGCAATTAGTGTGCTAACACTAATTGAATACTCTCCTTTGTGCTAGGACTTTTGAGCTTCCTAATTTACAGCAAATGACAGATAATTAAAATATGGGACAGAAGCTACTAAAAGCTCTCCATTTTTTCAAGTCACAGGAGATACCATAATTGGAATGCAGCAAGTAGGTCTGTGAGAACTCTTCAACAATTTTTATAGATCTATGAAGCTGTCAAATTAAAACAAAATATGTAACCTGAAATGATTGTTCTTTTATTTTTATTGTGTGTGTGTATATATATACATATATATATGGAGCAGCAGATTATTAAGACTGATATAATTCAAACATTCAAAGAATCAATTATTCACTGGAGACAGTTGCATATCTGTAAATTCAGCAAGGAAATGGACTAATGACTTATGCTTTTTACTCGTGTTTGCAAGTACAAGTTGTTTCCAGTTAAAAAAAAAAAAAAAAAAAACAGTTTCAAAAGCGATAAGCAAAATTATCAACAATTATGAGAGCATCCTTTGGAGAGGTTCCTTTACATGTGTCCCCTTTTTTTTTCACAATGGGGGGGGGGGGGAAACAATGAACAAAAAGGGCAAAGTGGATAATTACAGACCTGTACACTTTACTTCTGTTGCAGGGAAAATAATAATGGAGTCAGTCACTACAGAAGTAATGCAGGATTATCTTGGCAAGAATGCAGTTATATGGAAATCACAGCTTGGATCTGTTAAGGGAAGATCTTGTCTGACCAATATGATTACCTGCTCTGATGCAGTAACAAAGAAACTGGATGCAAAAAATAATTCTGGCATCATATACACTCAGATTTCCAGATTTCAGTAAAACTTTTGACACTGTTCCACATGAAAGATTGATGTACAAATTGGAGCAACATGGCATTAGGGGCAAGTTGCTATTGTGGATAAAGGAATGGTTGAGTGTCAGAAGACAGAGACTGGTTATTTATGGGTGTTGCTCTTCTTGGACTAATATTATTAATGGAGTCACTCAAGGGTCAATGCCAGGCCCTTATTGTTTTCAATATTCATTACTGATTCTGAAGCAAGGCATAAAGTTTGATGTCTAAATTTACTGACAATACAAAAGCTTGCAAGGTATTTAATGAGAGGAATCAGGATGTGTTAGTACAATAAGATGTACAGAAATTAGGCAGATGGGCTGAGAAGTTTATAACATTGATAAATGCAGAGAAACACATATGGGTAGCAGTACTCACAGAATAACATAACAATTGGGCATTACCACACTCAAAGCAGTGGAGAAAGGACTTGTGGGTAATTTTACCATCCAACATAAGTTATTAGCAGTGTACACAGATATACAGAAATTTTACCGAACAGGAACAAGGAAGTAACAGTCCCCATTACAGAAGGAAGGCACTGGTTAGGCCACATCTTGAATACTGTATATTACAGGTCTAGAAGTCTCATTTTAGGATGGACATAGTTCCTTCCTAAAATGAGGAACAGATGCAGGGAAGAGCACCGATTGATCAGTGGAAGAAAATGACACTCTAAGAAAGACTTCAGATCTGTAAATTGTGGCATCTCAAAAATAGACATCTGCAAGGAGACCTGACTGGAGTGTCTACGGCTTTAAATTGATTGAATAAACTAAATATCAACTGCATCATGCACATAAATTTAAACTGAAAAAGGGATGGTTGCAGGATAGATGCATGCACTAAACTTTTGCTTTCTGCAAGAGAGTAATTCATTGCTGGAATAAACTTCCATCTGGTATTTTGCAAGTTTGCAGTGTAAATAAATTTAAGGATTAGAAAAATTATTAGCTAGGATAGACAGATGATACCAGTGTGTGTGTGTGTGTATATATATATATTTTTTTTGGATGATGCCATATAACCATGCTTCCTTGCATCATTTGCCACTAATAATTCAGTAAACATTCAGCCAAAAGAGAATGAAAGAAAAAAAAAAGCCATGTATTAAAACATGGCTTTTTTAAGTGGTGTAGAGGTATATCATAGCACCTATATGTCTGAGTGCCATGGATGGAGTATAGAAGTAGAGGAACACAGGATCCACTTTGGTAACCTTTTTTTGTGACACACGTTAGGTCCTCTGATACTAGTGGATTAGTGCCTGAATTCCATGGCCTACTAGAACACTGTTGCCAACCAGATGTATCCCTTCAATACTCTCAGTTTATTTATCTGGTAACAATTATTTACAGCAGGATAATGCATCATGTCACAAGGTACTGATTGTTTGGGAGTGGTTTCAGGAACATGAGTAACCTTACTATACATTAGCCTGTTCAGTTGTCGGATCTCAACCCAATTGAGCACCGGTGGGATGAGACTAAATGAGCTATTGATGACAGAGACCGATTGTTTTTAAATCTGAGGAAACTGCATGACGTGATTACATCCACCAGCTTCCTGTGGAATGCTTTTGGCATCTTATGGTGCCCACTGCACTAAAGGCTAGAAGCTGTTCTGTGCACTAAAGGAGGTTCTATATACTATTAGGATGGTGTACCTAATAACTGGCTACTTGTTGTTTCTTAAGTATTCTTCTCATACGTACTCAATGTATTTTATTTGCTGTATTGATTGATTAGTTCAAAGAGATATACATGTTGATGACTACTTATTTAGACAAGTGGTCTAAATAAGTAGTCAAAATTTGGCATATACAGGGTGATTCACTACAAGTGCGACAAACTTGCAGGTGGTGTAGGGGGCACAAAGACGAACCGGAATCACATAGCATTGCAGGGTCCGAAATGCGGTAGAGGACATTGAATGGGTGGTCGCGTGAACAGCGATCCCGCTGGAAGTCAGCTTTTGCGAACCGTTTCTGTTGAAGAAACCAAGTAGCAAAAGTCCTGCAGAGTGGATAATCCGCAGGCTCCAATGATTGGACACGTTGCAGATGATATGAACTCATTTGGTTTGTTGACAGTATCCTCCATACAGTGGATTGGGAAATACTCAATCGTTGGCCTATCGCTCGAGTACTCTTACTCGGATTGCCTTCTGCAAGACGTAGGACATTCTCCTCATTGTCTGGCATCCTCGTTGTTCGCTCTCGATTCATGGTACCTCTCGTGAAACAACCAGTCTGACGTAACCTTCTGTGCACACGTGCAAAAATCTTATGAGGAGCACGCCTGTGCGGGAAACATTCCTGGTACAAGCGTAGAGCGGCGCGCCTGTTACAGTCGGCAGCTCCATA
The DNA here is from genome assembly GCF_048544385.1 of Mastigoproctus giganteus. Lineage (NCBI taxonomy): Eukaryota > Metazoa > Arthropoda > Arachnida > Uropygi > Thelyphonidae > Mastigoproctus > Mastigoproctus giganteus. Next base: position 198,798,783 of record NC_143581.1, read on the forward strand.
CGCGAGGTGCATGTCAGCCAGTTCAACGTTTGAATGCTCGTCCATCGGGAACCGGTTTGCAAATGCTGACTTCCAGCAGGATCACTGTTCACGCACCCTCCCGTTCAACGTCCTCTGCATGACGAAGGCATTTCGGACCCTGCAATGCTATGTGATTTCAATTCGTCTTTGTGCCCCCTACACTTCCTGCAAGTTTGTCGCACTGGTAGTGAATCACCCTGTATATCCCAAGGGTATGCATGATTTCATTAACAGATAATGTATTTTCATGTTTGATGACATGAAACAGTGACAAGTGATTGTTTTTCAGGTAAAACAATGCATGGTTGGGTTGTTTATACAGGGTGTCTCAAAAATATTGGTACAAACTTTTAGGGGAGGTAGGTAACATCTAAAGGAATGTGAATCGCGTAGGAACCCATAATCGGAAACGTCACCGTAACTTGGTGGACGGCACTGTTCATCAGTTTGCGAGAGGGAAAATTTCTGGTTTACTCATTCAAGCAGTAGTCGCTGCATGAAGAGCATGCATCGATATACGAACTGTGAGCTGGCAGACATGCACCTAGTGTATGGATTAGCAGAGGGCAATGGATGAGCCGCTCAACGAATTTATGGAGAATGCTTCCCAGACAGACATGTACCGGGCCACTGTTTGTTTGCGCATGTACATCAAAATTTGTGCTATTATGGGTCATTTAGAGGTAACAGGAGTAATGCGGGCAGACCACATTCGACGCGAACTCCCACCATGGAAGAAAGTGTTGAATGCCATTCAGAATAATCCTACCAGCACACGTGCTGTTGCCTCTGCCTTAGGAGTGTCACAATGCAGTGTACAGCGTGTCTGGCACGACGATTCCTTACACCCCTTTCATCTCCAAAGGGTTCAGTTACTGCTCCCCCAAGATCATCCTGCATGTGTGGCTTTTGTGCAGTGGTTTCTCCAAGAAAGTGTTCAACAAGACTTGAATTTTCCAGCCTATGTTTTGTTCACGGATGAGGCTTATTCAATCAGCACAATGCTCATGTGTGGGCTCACGACAACCCACACAGTGTGCGCCCCCATGCGGCACAACATCGCTTCGCAATAAATGTGTGGGCAGGTATGGTTGGTGACTGCTTAGTCGTCCCATACCTGTTACCATCCCGCATGAACTCTGCTAAATATCGGATCTTTCTTGAACAAGTTCTACTAGGGTTACTTGATGATGTTCCAGCAAATGTGAGATGCAACATTTGGTTTCAACATGACGGGGTACCTGCCCATTATGGAAGGTGTGTTCGTGACCATTTGAACAGGCGTTTTGGGCGTTGATGGACCCCACGCTCACCTGATTTATCGAGCCTTGATTTCTTTCTGAGGGGGCCCTCAAATCTATCGTGTATGAATCGCCTGTGGAGATGGAAATGGATCTCGTGGCGAGATTCGTCTGCGCTGCTGCTACTGTCAAAGAAACTCCAGGCGTGTTCCACCGTGTCCGCCAATCCATGATGCGTTGGTGTCATGCATGCATTGCGTCTCATGGTGGAACCTTTGAGCATCTGTTGTAACATCATGAAATGCATCCATCTCGTACTCCATTGTTAATATTATGTTAAATAAATGTTTGCCACTTATAACTGTCTTGTGTCATTTCTGCTTCTTGTGCCTCTGCTACTACTTTCCTGTGACGTTTCTGGTTATGAGTTCCAATGCGATTCACATTCCTTTAGATGCTACCTACCTCCCCTAAACGTTTGTACCAATATTTTTGAGACACCCTGTATATTAGCTGCTACTTAAATAGCTAATGATTAAATTGACTAAAAGTAGCTAACTGTCAAATCACAAATCCAGAATGGTGGTCAGTTACACCAGCCATTTCTAAATCATATTGTGATGATATTTCTCCAGAAGCATTATTCCAGGTCTTCTGTACACATTTCATATTTATTGTAAATCATTTACTATAAATCATGCCACAAATGAAAAGTCTGATCCTTAACCAAATTTTGTAAATATCAGTGGCAGACGCAAAGTGATATATTTGTGCTCATTTGGTAAAATTCATATTTCTCATTCATTGTTTCACTAAATAAGATATGTTAAATTTAAGCTTTTACTATGTATTACAGTTGTTAACTTTTATATATTTTTTAAATTTGTAAACAAGTGAATGAATGAATTTATGCTTGGCTATTAAGTTTCTGGGGAGCCAACACATGGCAATAAATTGTGCCAAGCACAATTTGTTGCCATCACAGATATCCTTGGTGTTTGAATTTGTCAGAGTAACCGGATGCAAATACAGAGTGATGGATTTAGAAAACAAAGGTGAGGGGGAAATGGAAGAGATCATATATCTGGATTTAAACTTGTGGTCCTAAGCTATAACATGTATGAGGACCTTCTCTCTTACAGTTCACCTGTGACATTATTAAAAAAGGGATTTTTTAAGATGGAGCGAGGTCCCTTGTAATGTGAAGCCCTAAACTATAGCTTGTTTAGCTTATGTGTAAATCCAGCCCTGATCTGGAAGCAGATATCAGGAGGGTAGGAGATGGAAAAAGCAAATGGTGAGGAATCAACGAAAGGATGTCCATGCTCTGTTCCTTTTCAATGTTGGGGGAGACTCGAAAATTTTAATTTAGTCCTTCTCTGGTGTTTTTCTAATACCTAATCTAATGTTTACTCGCCAACCTCCCATTTCAGTAAGAGGTGTTATCAGGGCTCAGGTGTTATCCCAAAGGGGCTTAAAAATCTACAACCCTCAATAACTGAACCAAAACCTATGTTATTTAAGATTTTAGGTTGAAGATGCAGCCTCCTGAATTACCAGCTTTCCTCTAACAGATGCCAAAGTCTGGCATGTACCGATGGCATAAGATGACCAATGGTGGTCATCTTATGCCAGTCCTGTAGCAGACATCTTTCATATTATCAATCTATCAGTAAGCTAGTTTACTTCCAAAGGAAGGGACTCAACTTAAGAAAAAGCCTTATACCCCTCCCCTCCTTCGTGCAGATCTTTAATGCTGATTTTAAATCAGCTGCTTTAAAATTGATGATATGATATTCTAATCCTTTGGAGTCACAGCAAATATATTTTTATATAATTTTCAGTCTCATCTGTGAGATGCCATTGAATACTAACAACTATTTCTCTATAAATGATTATGATTAAAATTTCAATAAATTTAAAGGCCAGGTTCTGTGAAGGAGAATGCAGAACAAAGAACTATGGCACATTAAGCCACAGTTCTTGATTTGCACCAAACTCAGCAACATACCTTCAAGCAATATTGTAGCCTTTCAGATTCTCAAAATGCCACACAAAGAAAATAAGTCCATCCTCTTTCTTGTTCTTATTAGGAATACTAACAATATGGCTTTCAATATGTTGCCAATTTGGAGACATTAGAAGCACACTTTATTTCTGCTAAAACCACCCTATTTCAATAAAAGGACGCATTATTGGTGGGGTGGGGACTAAAAATCTGCACCCTGATATAAGTGAAATAAGAACTTCGGTACATTAAACGACAACAAAACAACAGGCTATATAAAAATACAGTTCATACAAAGATTCACAAAGACCAGTTTGCCCTCCCAACTCCAAGAATTCAATCAAGCACCCAACAGACATCACTTTAAAAAAAACTATCACAGGAGCAAGGTACATTTTCAGGGAAACAGGAAATTGAAGCAACACTAAACCCCTCCCCTTAACAACAAAAATCAGAGATGCTACAGGGTTACCTATCAATGTAAGAGGACCTATACATACAAGTAATACATGGAATTCAATAGCACAGGTTCTATGAAGAAGAATTCAGAACCAAGGACTGTGGCATATTAAGCCATAGTTCTTAATTCAAACCAAAATCAGCAACATGCCTACAGCAGCATGTTAGAGAAGCAACAAGAGGAAGTAATACTGTTGAGTTGATCATAAGCAGTGATTCTGCATGAATCTGCAGGTAACACCCAGGACCTACTGGGTGGCAGAAATCGAGGTGTACTAATGTTATCAAGAGAAAATTCTAAACAGGAAGCATTCAGGTTAAGTAATCAAAGAAGCTACTAACCTTTTCATATCAATGAAGAAACGCTGTTCAAGGCTTACACCTAAATGGATGTCAGATGAACTAATGACAAATGTGGCAGAGAAGAAAAGTGCATGGGATGCATATAAATTACCAGGTGATCGACTCCTATGGTAGATATAAATTAGTCTGTAATCAAGTCACAAAAGGAGGCTAGGTAAGCTAAGGCAGATTATTAGATGTCTCTGGTGAAGAAAGCCAAAAAAAATGCAGCAATGACTTCTATGCTTACATTGACAGTAAAAGGAAGGAGTTGAATCACATTGGGCTGCTTGATGTCTATGAATTAACTGTTGACGACCCTGTTCAGGATGCTGACAAATCGAATAGATATTTTGCATCTACATTCACATTTGAGGAATTCTTTTGGGAGGGAATGTCAGAAGTTTATCAAACTCCAATGGAGAGCTAAATGACTTTGTGATACTGAAAGGAAATTGGAAGAGAAATTGTTAAAGCTGAACATAAAAAAGGCACCTGGAATCTATCCAATGATATTAAGGGAGGCAGCAAAGGAGGTGAACAAACTCTTAGCCATAATTATGAGAGCATCCTTGGATTCAGGCGAAATTTATATGGACTGGAGATGTGCAAAAAAAAAAAAAAGGGGGAGGGGATCAAAAGGTGACATGAGTAGGTACAGACTTGTCAGTTTAACATCTGTTACAGGGGAAATAATGGAGTTACTGGTTAAAGAAGTAATGCAGGACCATCCAGACAGGAATGCAATTATACTGCAGTCACGGCATAGATTGGTTAAGGGGCAGTCTTGTCTAACCAATATGATAGGTTACTATGATGCAGTGACCAAGGAACCGGATGCAAAAAATAATTCTGATATCATATTCAGCCACTCCCTGACTTACATAAATTTTTGCCAGCTGGTGCAAATTTAAAAAAAATCGTGGAAACATTCTATTTTGAAATTAGTGAGGCATCTTGACTAGTAATGTTTCCAATACTGCTACCACCAGTGGTCAGCAACATCAGCAGCTGTAGTTCCATGCCCTTAGACCCTGATCAACGCTATGCCAGCATTATTATGCTGTCTGCCTTGTGCTTCTCATATTATTTTTGATTATAAGGTGTTTGTACTGGCACTTGTCTTAATCTTTTTATTGTACATTTAACAGTTTTGTAATTTTTCCTGTGCGTGAGATAAAAAAATCGAATAAATAATTCGATTTACATGTTCATCAAACATTTATTTTTTGCTTCAATCAAATTCAGCACACATAGTTGCGAGTGCTGCATAAGCATTTAGGGAAATTCCAACTTGCATAAAATTCAACTTGTGTAAAGTTCCGTGGAACGCAACCCTTACGTAAGCCGGAGAGTGGCTGTACTTGGATTTCAGGAAGGCTTTTGATACTGTTGCACATAAAAGATTGCTGTATAAACTGGAGCAATGGGGCATTACAGGTAAGTTACTGCTATGGATAAAGGGATGGTTAAGTTATCAATGGGCTAATGTTATCAGTAGAGTTCCCCAGGGTTCAGTGCTGGGCTCATTGTTGTTTTCAGTATTTATTAATGATATTGTTGAAGGTATATCAGGCTTAATGCCAAAGTTTGCAGATGACAGAAAGGTTAGCAGCATGGTTAACAACAGTAATGACGGAATGCTACTGGAACAAGATTTAGAAAAATTAGGTAGATGGGCTCAGAAATGGCAGTTGAAGTTTAACATGGACAAATGCAAGGTACTGCACATGGGTAGCAGTAATCTCAGAACAGTAGAAAATGAAAAAGACACGGGGGGTAATTGTGCAGTTGGAAATGAAATTCTTTGAGCAGTGTAGACATGCTGTCAGGACAGCTCTTGGGATTTTTCAATGATATACAGAAACTTCGATTGTAGGGATAAGGCGATGATCATGCCTTTGTATAAAGCCATGGTTAGGCTGCATCTAAAATATTGTATACAGGTCTGGAGGCCTGACTTTAAGAAGGATGTAGATCTGCTGGAATGGGTGACAGAAGGGCAACCAGATTGGTGAAGGGAACAAAAAGGGTGTTCTTACCTAGAAAGGCGTTAATTCTGTAAATTGCAGCATCTGGAGACAAGACACCTGTGGGGTGATCTGATTGAGATGTTTAAGGCCTTGAAGGGATTGAGTAAGCTGAATGTGAATGGCATTCTTCCTCTTGCTGAGACAACATATGAGGGTCATAAATTTAAGTTGAGGAAGGATGGTTGCAGGATAGATGTGTAGAAGTTTGCCTTCAGCCAGCGTGTGGTTGATTGTTGGAACAGGCCTCCATCAGTTGTTGTGGAAGTGAATGGTTTGAATAAATTCAAGGAAGAACTAGACAAATTCTTGGAGGGTAAGGGCACGCGCGTGCGTGTCTTTTTTGGCCGATGCTATATAAGCTTGCCTTCTTGCATCATTTGCCACTACTACTATCACTAGCAGCTTCAACCAATATTGTGGCCTCTTACAGATTCCTATAATGCCACGCTTTAACTAAAAGCTCCCAGGATTCTGGCAACAACAAATTGCCAGAGAGACTGCATTGAACTGAAGCTGCAAATATTCTTTCCAACCTCTTTGTCATCAATAAGAACTGGGGAACCAGTGTTCTCTCTATTTCTCTTCTCACCTCCAAGATTCTTAGTCTCTTCCACTTCCTCACCCCATAATTGCATCCAGTTATCCTAATGCCAAAGATAATGAACATTGCTCCCCCACCACACACAAGTGATCCCAGCATTTGCAGGTGAAGGAATGGTGCAATTTTCCAGCTCTGCAACCACGACATTTCCCACCCCATTAATTATCCATTCAATCCTCTACAGTGAATCTCAAGTTCAAACAATAACCAATCCCCTTACAGCACTGCTATGTCCTACTCTAGTTCTTCCTAGATGAATTTATGAACCTCTACAATTCTGTAAATAACTATACATAATTTATACTTCAGATGTCTTTTTTTTTTAACCACTCTAGTCAAACTAGATAATTGTAAATATCAAAATGAACTGTTTTGCTACTGAAGAAGTCTGTAGAAAATTGTGCTATTTTAGCCCCCACGGTAGTCACATATTTCCAAGAGGAAACAATTGTGTATAAAGTAAGTAAAATACCACAAAAAAATCCTTATTTCAGTGATCCAAGACCAAGTAAATATAGAGAGCAGAAAGCCCAAAATAATTCCACTGATGAATGATGTAATATGCTTGGGGGGGGGGAAGGATTGCATTCCAGAATGATCTTTTATACTCATCTTTCAAGGCACCACTTACATTAAAACAGCTTTTTAATTCAAAACAGCAATTTTGTCTAATTTACCAAGGACTTGAAATATATAGCCTTAAAAATGACCCCCAGTTGTTATTACTATTCTTTACAAGGAATTTTTGTAAATCAACTGTGAATAAGTTTCACAGGGCACTTACTTGATTAAATAAAAACAATGTAATCCTTTTGGAACTATATGTAGAATCATCACTAGAGGAGAGTAACTCCTTGAATATAGTTTAAAAAAAACTTTTTTGATTAAAAAGTGGTTAACTACCTGCTGTATATTATATATATATATATATATATATATATATATATATGTATAAAAAAGGCAAAAGATCACAGTACATATTCACTGAGTCAAATTTCCAAATACAGATTCTCAAAACTATCTGCAAATTATCTGGTATAACATTTGCAATAGATAAGAGAATGGATATTACATAATATATGTGCATTTATTACAAACACTTTCAAGAGACGCTGCTCTAGAAGTATAATGACAATGAAATATTCTGTTATATCATTTCAAGCTTTTTCTTTTGAAAATTTTGTCTGTTAGTTATATAATTCATATCAGCACCTTACATTTGTTAGAAGACTAATGTTCATAGAGACAAGATGAGTTTCTGAAGAACTACTATGTTTAGAATATAGTTCTAGTTACATGGTCAGATCAGCAGAGATGGAAGTAAAGAATTTGTCTATCATCAATTTTTCAATTGCATTTTAAGCAACTAGCATCTAAAATATACAAGTCCATTTATCACAGATGTTACATACACCTTCTTTCTACATTTTGTTTTTAGCAAGTGAGGTAATTATAATACATGATTCCCTTCCGTGATAAACCAAGACAATATTAAGTGATGGCTTCAGAATTGAAAGCTGTATGTAAAGGATGCACAAACTTATGTAAAAGATAAAAATTTTACATAAAAAAAGTTAACCGGCTGCTGCATGATAAGATTCATTACTCATGACATCTGAAATTACATTTACATAACTAGAAAACTATTCCATTTTGAAAAGCTTAAACAAAACACATTACACTGTGTAATAAATCTGATACAAGAATTTCAAGATACTTATAGAAATAAAAAAGAGAATAATTCAGACTTATGATTAAAATGACAATGAAAGTTATTAATTACAGATAAATTCCACAAAGGATAAAAATTAAGACTAACTATTAATTCAGAAGTGCATTAAAACTGAAGTGTTTGAAATGTATAAATTAACTGACACTGAGTTTGATTTGTTTCAATGGTGGTGGGAAGAGAGGAACTGAAAGCATTAGAATAAATGGGTTTCAACTTGTACACCAAACATAAAACTTCTTTTCAAGGGAAAAAAAAAAAAAATGAACATAAGTCTTCACACTCTCAATGTACAAATAGTTCAACCTCACTCAATACAATATACACAAAAAGGTAATTTATAATTATATAAAAATCTTTGCACAATGACTGTAGAAATTTTGAATATTCTAAAGTTTCAGGAATGAACTTAAACTGATCTACTAAAAAAAAAAAAAAAAAAAAAAAAATTCAAATGTTTTATTTTCACTTTTAGGATGATGTTCATTAACCCTTTATCTTTCACATACACACCAATATATCATAGATTCACATAACCAGAATGGAAGGAGTGAGGTAAATAATCATTTAGAAACAGGTGGCTAACTATAAGCACCTCCAGAGCAAGCTATGTGAATCCAAACTATCTTTTAATAAAAACAAAACTTCATCAACACAGAAAACCTGCTCTTACAGCTCATAAAATTACACACCAGGGAAATGTATTTAAACAGTGAAGGAAAATTAACAATTACAGTGTGTTCCCAGTTTGCTACACACACAGACATACAGGATAATGATATTAATGAGCACAGCATCTTCATTAATTTTAAATGGTTACCTGTATAAAAACTTTCCTTTTCTTTCTCACTCAAAGGTAAAAAAAAAGGAAAAATAAAAAGACAAAACAACCTTGCTGATATTATACATATTCCTTTTAGGAATAAACTGTCACAATATCCTGTGACCATCATCCATAATTTTTCAATGATCGTCCATAATATTGTGTACATATACAACAATCACAGCATCAATACTACAACAAGAAATAAAAGAACAATTAGCACAGTTCACAACAATGAAAGAAAAAGTTTTTAAAAAAAGTAACTAACATAGCTAACTTCTGAATCTGAGAGAAAAAAAAAATAATAATAATAAAAAAAAAAATTAGCCCCGTTTTTGACTGCAATTGCCTTTTTTTGAATAAAGTCCAAAATCTTGATATAGAGATATTGGTCAATAAAAATGAAATAGTTTTAAATTATTATTTATTTACTTTTAATATTTTGAATGGTTACAGAATCTTGAGATAACTGGATAAGTTAAGGAACAGATTATCCCCTATCTTGAAAGCATACTTTATTATTATTATTATTTTATTTTTTTTGATGCATGCCATTCACAACATATGAAGCAAGGCACAACCCATATTAAATGACTCTCAAAGATCAGCAGAGTCAATAACAACCCTTAGCAACACACTTGAAGTTTAAAACAAGAGTTAGGAATTACCCTACTGCCAACTGTTTGGCCACTGATCAATGGCACTTTAACAGCTAGGGTCTGCAACTTCACCTAATGGCAAGCTGAAGTACTGGCTGCCAAGTTATAAAACTGGACTTTAAATGTTACCTCACACATTGGTACCAAGAGTTTAGCTTCTGTCTCCAGGAAGGTGACCCATATGTCCAAGTGGATGCCCACCAGGTCCCATTGAAGAATGGGGACCAGGATGGGGAATTGGTGGTGGAGCTGCAGGCTTCACAAACTTTTCTTGGGATGCCGGTTTTGGTTTCCCTGGAATTGGTATTGCTCCCTGTAGAGTAATATAGAAAATTATAACTATTAATTGGAGAGCAAAAAAAGCCCTTTAAAAAATTAAGTGGCGAAATTCTAATCCATCCACAGTTACATTTTTCCTTATTTGGGAAGAAGGATACGAAACTATTGAGACTTCCAATTATATGTGACTAATTCAAATCAATGCAAAATCCTACTTCTATTTGTGCAAGAATTTCTATATAAAGGGACTGAGTTACAAATTACCAGTAAGGAGTTGCTTTGCACAGTGAAATTCGACAATGTTAACATTCATGCATAGGGCCAAAGCACTACTATCGCAGCAACCTCTGCAATGTGCATGTATCAATTGGATTTTGTCCACTCTACCTCTCACAATTAGTGTTTTCATTTCCTTAAATTTGGTAACACAGTAGAAACTGTGATATACTGTGCCTAGTTATAATGAGAGTATGATCACGTCCCCCAAGAGGGACTATTAAAAAAAAAAAAAAAAAAAAAAAAAAATGGAGCTTGCTTCTACTGGTAAATAAAGTTTGCTTCTACTGGTAACATGTTCACCCTGGTTCATTTTACTCAACAAGAGGTTGAGTAAAATGAACCAGGAAAATTTGCTGTCTTGTCATTGAGAAAAGAACCAGGGTGAACATGTTACCAGTAGAAGCAAACTTATACCTCACAGAGCAGGACCAGCTACTGAAATGGTTTCCAAAGGGTGGACCACCGAGGTATTGTTTTCTTTTCTGTGGTATATTCTCTCAATTACAGAATTAAATATTTCTGAGACTTGGCATTCGCCTATATGATGATTTCCAGGAATACCTTAGTCACGTAACTCAAGGGGTACCTGCCAGGAGGGGGGTAAAAACCTGGTTAAATTTTATTTTTGGCTATAATGTACTGTGCTTACAATGTGGATGTTAAAGTTGTCTTATGACACCTATATCACATCACGGTTGAATTGTAATTCCTTACAGGACTCTTAGCATCACTAAATCTCAACTCAATCCTTTTGTCTACTAATAACACCATCAATGCTAGGGCTGCAATAATATTTACTAAAAAAAATTACATTCTACCCAAAATTTATGATATGGTTATATATATAACTTTACTATAAGGACAAATATAATTATGCCTTAAAGACTACTGCTAGGGTTATATTTGGAAAGTCTATATTCTGTGACCTGAGTACCAAAATACTCTAAATATTCAAAACAAAATCATAAAAAAATAAGAAAGAAACAAAGAAAAACTAACCCCAGCAGTGCAAATGCATGATTCCCCACCAAAGGAGGCATATGTTCACACCTACCAAACACCAAAGGAAGAGTGCCACTTCTATTGTGAAACTCTTCAAAATGATCACATTTCATTGACTTCTACCCAGCCAAAGATTAATAGGTGTCCCTATATAATCTAAATATAAAACGAAAAACAATGAACAAAACTCACTAACACATAACAACTGTCAACTTTTAACTTTCAAAGTTTACAGCTGTTCCAAAAAAGCAGTTCTTCCAAAAAAAAAAAAAAAAACAGGAGGAAAACCAGAAATTTTTTTGGAGAAAGGAGGCTTTTTTGGAAGTCCACAGTACACTAGAAATTAATATAAAATGTATTTTGTCAGTGAAATTTAAAACACAGCCACAGGATTGTTACCTAACATTTTTCTGTCTGTGGATTTCTGCTTGGATTGTCTCAACACATCAACTGATTAAAACTGCTTCAAGAAAGATACTGTAGCAGACTTTGCACACCTTTAGAAATGCTGAGTCAAAGTGTTGTTTATAACAATGGCATTGCTGTTCAGACTTAGCTTGTCAAGAGCATTTCAAAACTGTGCAAGAAAGAGAAGATCCAATTGTTTTTTTTTTCACCTGGTTGAATATTTTCTGACACTTGACACTACTATGAGGAATAGTAGGTTCTCATACTGAAATTGACAGAATTGATCTGCAAAATATCTATTTCTTTATCTTTAATGATAATAAAAAATACTGAAAACTTTTTTCCCCCCCTTTTTGGTTAAAAAAAAAGCTCTTTCTTCCAAATATTATTGGATGATGAATTGGTTCTCCAAATATGATTGTATTTAAGTTAAACAACAGTTAACTTAATATGTCTGATAACCCAGTCTTGCAACTTGCTTTTTATAAATTCTGTTTGGAACAAGCAGACTTGAATGCCACAAGGGAACATGCTTTGGTCTCAGGAATCCACAACAAAAAGTCACTGGCTGCCAAACAAAATCTGCAATTTACCATAATTATTTTAAAGTCAAACAGCTTTTGCCATGAGTGCTATGTATGTATTAAATATTTGAAGTTGTTAAACTTCATTGGACTGCACATTGGATAATACCAGCACATAAATCATTTTGATGGTACAATGTGTAAATGTGTACTAAGCTTTTATTTTTTGTTTTATTTATTATTATTTATTTTTTTTGCAAGTAAATAAAGTAAGTAAAGCTTTATGGTGTCAACCTGTTTTGACATTCAACACAGTGTTTATGCACTTGTCTCTCATTGGTCTTTTGTAACTGTAACTGACAGAGGAGGATGGCATTTTGGCTTGTGCAAGGGATGTTCATTTAATTTGCAGACTGGTGCAAGATCTTATCTTAATTGTCATTATCTGAATCTTTTGTGGATTTCTCCTCCTTGAAATACTCTCCCTTGAACTCTACACACTCTCGCCACCGATTTGTACCCATGCAATAAATGCTTCTTGCAAGCGAGTTTTCAAAAGACTGAAGTGCTTCCGTTATGGCTCTGTGAGTGTTGTTGTTAGACACGAAAGGCTTGCCTTTCAGAACTTTCTTCAGATATGGAAACAAGATGAAATCACACGAGGCTAAGTCCAGTGAATAAAGGGGATGTAGCAGAACCTTGGCACCTATGGCAGTGATCACTGGCAGCACAATATTAGCCCTATGGGGGACTGGCATTGTCTTGATGGAGAAACCACTTCACACCGGAAAGTTCTTGATTTTTTTTTCATGAATGGCACAGAAAGGTTTGACTATGATAACCTCATGGCAATCTTCCTTATCCATAGTTGTTCCACGATGCGGAAAATGTGTAACGAGAATTCCTTTTATGTCAAAAAACACAAGAACCATTTGTTTATCAGCCGAACAAGATGCTCGAAATTTCTTAGTTCTTGGTGAATCAGAATGCTTCCACTCACTCGATTGTTGTTTTGTCTCTGGACCATAGTGAAAAATCCAAGTTTCATCACATGTTGCTATTTGATTCAAGAACTCTTGGCCATGTTTCAAAATGATTGAGCATTTCTTTGCACAAGTCTACTCTTTGCTGTTTTTGTTCTGGATTCAAACTGTGTGGAATCTAGCAGGCACAAATTCATGACATTTTCAGGTGATCTTTCACAATATTGTGAGCACTACCATATGAAATGAACATTCTCACAGCTAATTCATGAAGTGTTATTTGCCTGTCTTCAACCAAGATTTTCCAGGGCTTTTGCAATTTACTCAGGAGTTGTTGAAGAGGAAGGCTGACCAAGTCTTGGGTCATCTGCAAAAGGCTCATGGCCTTCACTAAATTGCTTGTGGCATTTAAATATGGCCGTCCTACCAAGTCACTCAATACCATACATTTCATTCATCTCTTTAACTGTTTCAATGCATTTAAGCCTCATCTGACAAAATAATGAATCACATATTGCTGTTTAATCTGTAATATCTGACATGATACTTGCTTCAAAATGATCGTCAATGACACGTGGCTAAAAAAAAAAAAAAAAAAAAAAAACTTTTCGCACAACACTAGCTCGACTAGTACTGGCACGCGCACACAATCTGCTCAGTAGTGCAGTAACAATTATGGAAAGTTTGCGTGGTAAACATAAAATCTTTCATCAGTCCACGAATTAAATGATCATCCCTCATATTTCTCACTCTATTGGCATTAGAATTCAGGAGTTGGAATGCACTTTTTTTTTTTTGAAAATAAGTCTAATTATATTAGTGTTTTAATAAATTTAAGTTCTCTTTTATTAATCTTTTCTGCTTTCTAAATTGAAGACAAATATCATCTTTGCATAGTGAAAATGAAAACATGCAGAATAAAGTTTGCCCCCCCCCCCTTTTTAATGGCTAACTGAACAATTATGGCAAACTATTTTTCATAATTTTGTTAACAAAATTAAGAAAAAAAAATTCAGATTATAAAGCAGTTTCACTATTTTTTGTGAAGAGAACAAGATGGCAAAAAATTATCTTTTTGCAAAAACACATCTCCATTGTAAACAAAGAGTAGCAGCTATGCATAATGTCATGGTCACTGCACTTAACCAGGCAGTTTTGCATTTTCACATCTGGTGATGAGTGTTGCAATGTTTCTTTCTTATTTTTAAGATTTTATTTCATTTTTAATATTATAGTACCTTGGTGCTCAGGTAGCAGAATCATATCTTGTCAAGTATAGCCCTACTGTAGCACTAATTTGCCCCATCAGTTTCATTATAATCAATTTTATACACTAGTCTCAAAGACAACTACACTTGTCTTTATAATAAAGTTACTTTTTGATATGGAATACGAGTCTGTTGCATTTTCTTTAGTTTCCTCCTTGATTTCTATATTTCCTCTCTTCTACTCTTTTCTCTTTATTCTGAATGCTCATTACTACCCCTTGTTTTCTTCATTATGTTTTAAGTTATTCTATCATTTGGTTTTCTCTAATGATTTTCACAACTGATTAATTCATTTATGTTAATTCTATTTATTACAATTTAATGTTAATTTGCCGCTTTGACATTCAAATTTGATTTTGTCTAGAAGAAGAAAATACAGTAGAGCCAGTGGAAGCAGTAATTAAAATAAATTTAATAAGTTTTCAATACAACGAAGAAGCTTTTGGGGTAACAAAAGCTGCTACTTTTTTTATTATTTTATTTGATTTTGTCTGTTACATTCATTTAACTATACAGGCTTGGCACATGCTATATCATTGAGCTTAGTTTATTTTTCATTTTGTATGCAGATCATATAGGGACACCCAGTGACCTTTCTCTGAATAGTGATCAAGGAATGAAATAATTCTTTTGGAGTTCACAAGTGCTGGAGTTTCCTGAGGAGGTGGTGGTGTTAGTGGGTTCCTTGTTTTCATTTTTTAATTTAATTTATTGCAAAATTGGAACTCTTCTTGGTAGATGTCAGCATGCACCTCTTTGGGTGAGGAGTTGTGTGTTTGCACTGCTGGAGCTTTGGTTCTTTCTTATTTTTATGATTTTTGTTTTATTTTGAATATTGAGATATCTTGGTACTCCGGTTGCAGAATCACACTTTAATTGTAGAATCAATTTTCATCATTAATTTTGTAGTGTTCATTTTTATTGGTCATAGTTGTTCATGATCACAATTTGCAATTAGTTGCTTCCAGTGGATATCATCTTCTCCCCCCCCCCACCAATAGGTTTGCACTAACTCAAAAAACATTGCATATCAAAAACTCCGAACTCAAGGGAAAACCTGTACACGAGAGTGAAAAATTATGCACCAATATTGTTTTCAACACTATGTAAATTCAAAATAAAGCAGAATGTGCTAGTAGCAAGCCCAAAGCAAACTGAAGTTTCCATAAACAAATGATGACTTCCAACCTTATCATAATAGTAATGGCAGCACACACATGGAAGGGGAGGGAAAAAAAAAAAAAAAAAAATTGTCACTTGCTAACAACTTTACCCAAGAAATAAAGAATTTACATGTGGGGAAGACGGTTGAGATTCAGATGATAAACAATCATGGTGCATGTCATTTTTTATAACCTTCCATTAGACTTGAGCACAGAGGTGAATGAACAAAAACTTCCTCCAAAAGGTTTTTGAATGAGTGAACTCTGAAATATGAAACTAGTGCCAGAAGCTATAAAAAGTCTACTGACAAAACAAAACAAAGAAACAAAAAAAAAAAAAATAAATAAATAAAAAATATAATTTTATTGGTTAAGATGTGCTTATTATAGTGAAATATAGATGACTAATATCTAAATTTAGTTCAGAGGTATACAGCCCATTCCAACACTTCTCTTGTAAGTTTTCTTCAGTCAATAATGAATTAGTGATGAGATCAGAATACTTTTAATTACATTCCAAAAAAAAGTAACAAAAAATAATATTTAAACTATAAAGAAGGATCACTATATACAGTATGCGATTCCATGGGTCAACAAAAGTCCAATACAACGAAGTGTTCCTTTGTCAGTTATCTGGGACCGGCATACAATGCCTTTTAATGAATGCATTATAAAAATTACATATAAAGTTCAATCCCAGCTGTGAACAACGTCATTACACGCAGAACTTTGTTGCTATTAATGCAAATTTCAAATTGTCCTTGAAAGGTGGAGAGGTTACTAACAAAGTGCTCTGACAAAGTTTTAGCTTCTGCTTAGGATTTTTGTTCAAACAACAGCAGGATGGATTTCTACCTCAACACACATATGAAAGAGTTGATGCATGATATGTTGCTCTATGGATAAAAATAATTTCTGATAAATACTGAGAGCAACTACCTTTTTATGTTATTTGGTTTTTAGAAGCATTAGCAACTAAGGCCATATTGTTCTGGGGATATGCAGTGGTCATTCCCTGACCTTTCTGCATCCTCCGTATTTGGTGGTCACGGTCTTGAACCCCGGTCTAATCAAGAAGCGTGTGTTACGCACTGCTGCTCCTGCCCACCTGGCTACGGAGGCGCCTACCTTTTTATCTGTGTTCAAACAGCATACAAATGATTTAACATGTGCTAACTTTCGAAAATTTCTTAAGTCTATATAGGCCAGTACCAAAAAATAGTTTTGTACATAGAAAACGTTTTCCAATTTGCAAAGGTTTCTGGATGGAACTAAAATTATCAACATCTAATGTATCTCTCACACTTCTTTTAGCCAACTTCCATCTGAATAATCAGCTTGTCTTATTCTACATATTTCTCTTTAACACATTAAATGCCACGAGCCAATGAATTTGTGTGACTGTCTGTCTCTATCTCTCTCTCTCTCTCTTTTTTTTTTTTTTTTAAGCATTAGGCCACATGATGGGTAATAGTATAATTATATTTTTAGGGAAAAAATTGGAAGCTTCTAACAATTTTTACTGGCATTATGGTAATCAATGCATTAATCCTTTCACAAGCACATATGTATATATATGTTTTTCGTGTGAAGGGCCCAAAGGAGTATAAACATATACAAACAGTACATCTTGAAGGTTGTTTCAAAGCAGTCTCAACAAATTATCTGCATATATACAGACTGTTTTGAAACTCCACAGCAGTGTTTCTCAACCCTTTCATTGTTCTGGTCACAATTACTATTACTCTTTTAAAGAGGCTAAAATTTTGTGGCACACTACAATCATTATTATACTCTCTCTCTCACACACACACTATAAATACATATAAAAATTATAATACATATCTATATATACATGGCTGATGCTGTATAAGCTTGCTTTCTTGCATCATGTGCCTCTACTAATGCCAATATTCCCAAACTGGAAGTTACTTCTGTTGGGTATATTTAATAATACACTTATTATTTGTTTTAAATGCGTTTAATGTCTTTTTTGAACATACACGAATCGCATGAAATTTAAAAGGAAAAAAAAAAAAAAAAATATATATATATATATATATATATATATATATCCATTCAGTTTTTAGTTTTTTATTGTATAATTTGCTATAATAACGGTTTATCTTGCTATAATAGTTAATTTATTTGCCTTATTCATTATATATATTTATATATATATATATATAAAAATTAACATAATTATATAAAAACAAAAAAGCATACAATTTTAACATTTTAATCAGCGAGACAGTTGAGTTTGATGGTAGTTTTTTAATACAGGGATTTATTGTGGACTGGCTTACTCTCAGCTTCTCTTCTACTGACTAGTCTCTCTCTCTCTTTTTTTGTTTAATCTCGTTTAAAGTGGAAAACCCTGTTTCACACAAGTAGGAAGTGGAAAATGGCAATAAAATTCTAATTGCTTTTTCCGAAATTCATGGAAATTCATTTTAAATTCTGATCCAAAATTTGCTAATATTAGTTATTAAAGTGAATTTCCAGCGACTGGTCACTACAGATCTCAGCCAACCCTTCTTCCTCCCGCAAATTAAGTTCTAACTCTGGAAGGTTTCTTGTTGCAAATGAGTCTCTTACCCACAAATATTTTTTGGTATCAAGGGATGAGAAATAATGCTCAATTTTCATCTTTAATAGCAGCTGTAATGTTTCGTTTTTATTACAATAATTATTTTAGTATAATGTGTTTTGGCAGTCAAGGGAAACATTTCTAATTTTTTTTTAATTACCAATTTTTTCCATATACTCAACTTTTCTTTAAAGGTGAGCAACTTGTCAGTAGAAGTGAGTAAATTTTCCTCTGAGCCTTGCATACTGATATTTAATCTATTCAGCTATGCAAATAAATTTGCTAGAAAAGCTAATTTACAGTACCAAATTTCATCGCTTAAATAATCACAAAATTCTAACTGCTCCAGTGAAAAAAATATGAGAATTTCCTCACGGAACTCTTATATATGCATAAGTACATTTCCTTTCGATAGCTAACGAACCTCAGTAGGCATTTTTAAAGAAAAATGAACAGACTCCATTCCTCACATAATTTTCCAAAAATACATATTAACTATTTTAACCGCTCGATCAAGTACAAGTTTTAAATCGGGTATGACTGTCTTCGCTACTAGAACTTCTCTGTGTATAAAACAGTGTGTTGTAATAGTATTTGAATTGTGTCTCCTGTCATTGCGGGAGCACCATCGGTACAAATGCCAACATACGACAGGGTTGTTGGCATTTGTACCGGCGTTGTACCACAGGGTTGTGCTGCCATCTATTAACATACCACACTTTCGTAAATAATTATTCATTACTTTGAAAATATCTTTGCTGGTTGTAATTTCAATGAGTTCTTTACAAAAAAAAAAAAAAAAAAAAAAGAGATTAATAATTGTGCTGTTTTCAATAAACCTGACAAATGCTATTAATTGGGCTTTCCCACTAATACCTGTAGAATTATCTACTTGAAAGGCAAACAGTTGCCAAAATTATTAATATGTCAAACAACTTGTTCTTCAAAATCATCAGCATTTCTTTTATACGCCTGCTAATTGTGCTGTTCGAAAGTGGTACTGTCATTTTTTTCCAAGCTTAATCTCCCAAAATACTTTTCACAATTACCCAACATGCTGGTAAAATCAAACTTTTTTTTTTTAGTCGCATTTTCCGCAGCACACAGGTTAAGAAACACTGCTCTATAGGGTTGTGCTGCCATCTGTTAATTGTATTTACAAGTAACAATAACCATTTTTATATTTACAACAGTTTCAAGAATTGTCACAGGAAGGCATATTCTTTCAACATGATGATTCAAGGTGACATGGGCTTACATAAGCCAAAATTTGGAAAAATTGTTGTAATTCAGATCTGTATGATGAAACTGTATCATATATAACACATATAAATAAAAAGGACAAGTCTGGCATCAGGCAAAAAAAAAAAAAATCTCTTTTTTTAAATTCTTTTAAATGAAATTTTCAATTTTTAAATTTCCAAGTTCCTTGAGAGAGAGAGAAAGGGGAAAAAAAAAAAAAAAACCTCAAGGAAGTGCTAAGCAATTTTATACATTTTTTTTCTTCCTTTTCACCATTTCAATTAAAAAAAAAAAAAAAAATCATAAAATTTTAAAAACATCTCCCTTCCCCAATTTGCCAAATGGCATGCGTAGAGTAGAATGAAAAATAAACAAAACCACATTAAACTAGTTCTCAATAATAGTGGGGTGATCAAAAAATGTTATTAGCATATTTGGCATCTTTCATTTGATTTAATTACTAAAAATTAAAACTAAAAAATAAAACACTGAAAATACGTACTGAAGGATGAGTGCCTAGTACTGGGACTAAAGGTGGAGAAGGACTTGGCATATGGCCAGGAGCTGCCAGATAAAACAGAGGCTGGTTACAGTGAGGACAGCGACCTAAAGGACTTGGTGGGTTGAATGCTTCTCGAGCATTTCCAAGGCTCAAACCTATATAGAGAACACATTTTATGATCACATAACTATGCATTTCTTCAAAGTGCAACTGAAGTTTTTACACGACCTATGCTACTTAAGTAACTGATTTGGCTAAAGTATCACATATATAGCTATACTGCAATATCTAAACATAGAATAATGTGACCATGTCCATTTCATACAATTTAACACAACAGTGCAAACTACAGTATATCCTTGCTAATTCAAACTGAGTACAAGTAAGTACAGTGAATCACCGCTTTTCGATATTAATCCATTCCAGAGACACCATTGTATTGTGAAAATATCGTAATGTGAACCCAATAACACATTGTTTTTTGGTAATTTGTTCCAAGACCTCAGAAGTTGAAATTTCTGCTATGTAACTAAGCTATTTACCTCTCTGAAAGACAATTTTTATAATGGAAATTGTACATATTGATTAAAGCACAACACAAAAAATCACTTTAACTAATGCTACTGTTGGCTGAGAGAAAGGAACATGTGGATGGTCAGAGACAATCATAAAGTCTGTAGTTGAAAATGGTAATAACACATTAATTGCCATCTCGCAGCTAGCAGGGTATTCTTTCCTTATTGCCAACCAAAATGTGTCGAACTGCGCTTCACAATGTTTTAATCGTAATGTTCTGTCTGCCTCCAAATCTGTTAGTTCCTCTTGTACATTCATCGGAAGAGATTTTGCATCAGCAACAAATGGATCACAAGTCCAGTAGAAATAGTCGTACTTCTGCTGCAAGTTATCTAAATGTTCTTTAATGAAGTCCATCACCACTTTATTACCAGCAGCAAGTGTCCATACAGTTGGGAACATCTCGAATGACCCATTTGCAATGCATTGTAATCCACAAATCCAGCTTATTCTGAAAGCCTTGAATCTATCTTATCCATACTCATAAAAAGAGTTTTGTTCTTGCCTTGCATTTTTCAGTTCAGCTCACTGAAATGAACGAAAATATCAGAAAGATATGCCAACTAAGTTGGCATATCTTTCCGAAAAAAGATGGGGGATGTTTTGCGAATCCTTATACTTTTAAGGAACAGAACGTATGTATCTAATTTTAACAAGTGGCATCTTATTTCACTCAGCACAGTGACATAATGAGAAATCTTGGAAGGACAAACAGACAATAACTTCAGAAAGCAAGTGTTGGATACTCATGCAAAAAATAATTTACTGTCCCACAGGTACAAGATTGTTTCAGTAAAAATGGCGCATTGTGAAATATAACAATGAGTAGCATTATAAACATATATAAAAACTATAATTGGGAGTAAATAATGTACAGTTAATTTCTTACAATAGGTAAAAGTTCTCAGTTGTCAATTTCTAATCATAATAGGTATAGTATTATTTATAGGTATACAGTTTCATCAAAGTTTGTGGCACACCTGTCATCTTGTAATGGCTCACTGTTCTATATTACTGTTTATAAACACAACAGTACATTTTTTTTTTATTTTTTTTGGCATCCTTTTGAGATTTTAAAAAAATTGTCAAGTGTACTTGTTTTATGGATCCTTCTTTTCAGATTTATTCTAATGTAGTGTTTAATAATTACACTTGATTTTTTCCTGGTATTTTGTCATTTACAACAGTTTCCAGATTTAATTCTTTATATATTTTAAGAATAGTTTATTTTGCAACAAAAAATTTTTTCAAAGTGGTTTTTTTTGTTTTTTTTTACCTGGACTCAATGGCCTTGATGAATTTGGAGATGGATTAGGAGGAACTGGACTGGAACCTGTTCTTGGTCGAACAGATTGACCATGAGATGTCATTTCATTAAAGTGACTAAAAGAACAATAAAATTCATTAATACACACTTTTTATTCCTGAAACTTACTAGTAAAAAAAGATGACCAGTAATTTAACAGACACAAAAAATAAATTTTCTGACACTAATAATATAAAATTAAAACAAATTATTCACTAAAAACATTTACAATTCTAATAAATAATCCATGCAACCAGCATTTCTGACATTGCAGTTAAAGGCCATTTTACCATTATAATGCAGGTACAGTAGAGCGTCAGTTATCTGCAATAACCGACGTCAGATCTCTTCCGGATAGCCAAATTTTCTGGATAATTAAACCAGAAAATTTTCTAGATAATTTTCCTAGTAAAATTAATTAAATAAGAATAATTAAATTTAAAAACAATTATAAACCAATCTCGGAAAACAGAAACACCCATCCAGGCATTTTTATACAAAACATGAAAATTAGAAAGATTTTTACACGCTCTGTTTTTTTAGACTTACCGATAATGAGCACGGACAATTTTCACACACACACACACACACAGCAATTGTAACTCGCTCTTTTCTCATCTTAAAACTTAGTGCAGGCAGTTCTCTTTTAGTGGCTAGGGTTTTTCTCAGTAATGCTTTCCATAAGAAGCCCATCTCATCAACATTATAAACGTTTTCTTTCTCATAATCTGCTATAACTGAAGCAAACTTAGTTTTCAAAGGACACTGCTGCCGATTCATCTGCTGAAAGTTTCTTGCCTTGAATATCTAGTTCACGTATACTATATCTCAGTTTAAAGGTGCTTGCCTTAAAATCTTCATCACCTATTAATTTTTGATTAAAATCCAATGCTTTTTCACACAACATTGAGCCAAACATTGGTTCACCTAAACTTCGCTCTGGAAAAAAAAAAAAAAAGTGAGTGCACTCTCTAAAGCAGCATTTTCAGGTTTCAACATAATCTTTTTTCTGCCAGATCTTCCTTCACTATCCATAATCGACAGA
Source organism: Mastigoproctus giganteus (assembly GCF_048544385.1). NCBI lineage: Eukaryota > Metazoa > Arthropoda > Arachnida > Uropygi > Thelyphonidae > Mastigoproctus > Mastigoproctus giganteus. The sequence continues at coordinate 198,821,866 of NC_143581.1, forward strand.
AATTCTGTTATAGCATTAGAATTTTTCTTGGTGTCGTAAATTGTTGAAGTCTCCACAATAACTCTTTGGAGAGAGATTTCCTAAATTTTCATAGGCCGATATTATTCTTATCAAATCTGAAATCCACTCATGGTTTCCGAGAAAACCTAGTAGTATCTGTGATATTTTTCTATTCTGAAGAGAATTCTAGAGGTCACAACCATAAAACAATAAAAACAATTTGCAGTTTTCAGTTTATTGGGCTTTTTGTTTGTACAATCTGTTATAAACAGGTAGTAAACCCAATCTTTCGCTTATTATAATCAAAATTCAATTTTCAAACGTGATCACTATAACTGGAGCTTACTGTACTACCATTAATTAAAAAAAGAAGAAAGATTGGCCTTTCAAATTATTCCAGATAACCGATGTTCTGCTGTAATACAGTTGGGAAAAAAGAAAGGTCTCCATTTTAGCTGAACAGATGAATTTATTAATTTAAAATTTTGACAAATTTTACCTAGCCTAATGTATCTGAAGCGCCTTTATTTTCTTCTTCAAAGGCAGAAATAAATTTTATCTTTAATCTGTTAACTATATTTGGAACTAAAATAACATATAATAAAATAAAACTGAATACACAATCACTACATGTTTAGGAACAAATGAATTAATTTATCAAAATGGGTCATCAGTGAGGACTGTATATATATTTCATTTTAATTTTTCATATCTCAAATGTAGCTAACAGTTTAAAGTTTAACTGTTAACCACATTCCCTTTGCTGATACAAAGAGCTGTCTTTAATTTTCAAACTGATAACTATTTCCTTAGTTACTTATATTAGAGGGGGTTCATAAAGTCACTAAGTGACGTACTCCTATAAAGCTTTAATTTAAAATGTAATTCTTTGGGGTTAAAAAGAAAAGATATTTGAAAAATATATTTATCGTACAAACCTTTACAAAAAGTGTTCAAAATGTTGCTCGATATGCATACAAACAGGCATCCACTTGCTCTTTCATAGTTGCCTGTCTCTAATGTTTTGAATAAGTAATGTTTCCCCAATAGAGAAGTCTACTGACACTTATTTTCAGTGGGTACCACCACACAGACAACTGTTTGAGAACTGGCCAATCCCTTATCTGAGGGTTGTAGTTATCCCAAAGCAAAAGAAGTTATACAACCTAGTTGTGAGTTATTTACACAGTTAGAGATGGTTTATATTTAGGCTACTGAAATGCTTAGGCTGCAAGCCTCAAACCGCAGAATAATTTCCATGGTTTGAGGCTTACTTCACTACCCAAAAAAACTTAAGTTTTTTTATGGTTGCAAAGTCTCAAGATGAGATTTCTGCACAGAGATCTGGAAGTGGTATTTAAGGTTTAAAAAGTTTAAATGATTTTTTTTTCCCCCCCATAGGTGACACAAGCTAGAGGCTGTGCTTATCTCAAGGACAGTTGCGGACTAGACATGAAAATTTTCTTTTAACCAAAGGTTTATTAATTGTTGAAACAACTTATTACGAAACCTTGTAGAATTAGAGTGCTAATGTACAAAGGTCATTCAAATGAAAGCTGCAAAAGTTATTTCACATATAACAAGGAAACAATAGCCATCATTGTTCCAATCATGTTTAACATACTTCCTCTACTGCTGCATTAATACTTGAATTCATCAAGAGAAGTTTTGTGGTTGATGTTGAAACCATTTATAACACACTACCACCTTGACTTCCACATCCAATGAGAAGTGACATTCTCTTTGTGCATCTTTCAGTGGTCAAAAAAAAAAAAAAAAAGATAAAACCATGGCACTACGTCTGATGAATACAGAAAAAGGATCTTGGATGGGGTAATACTTCAAACTTCAGCTCCTGTATTTGATTCAGTGTAGAACAGGCAGCATAATGACAAGTATTATGCTGCAGGCACACACCTGAAGACACCAATGAACCATTAAACAACTTTATGGATCGTGTGATGTATTCCTCTTCCACTTATACACTTTTCGAAACAAATAATTTTTGTTATCTACATTTGTATTTGTTTTTTTTTTACATTTAATAATTAAATACAAAACCAATTATTACGCAATACTTATAACATTTCTATTAATATGGTTCTAATAATATTGCTACATTTTGAGGAAACATGAGAAAGAAATAGAGAAAAATTGAATATTATTAAAAACAGATATCTTCAAAAAGTCAACATGAAACTATATTTTGTGACATGCTAGTTTTAAACTTGGGGGATGCATAACAATTGAATGCTGCCTACATGGCTGTGGGCTGCAACAACATGAAGGAGGGGGCCACACATGTCCCATGGGTTGGACACCCTTGCTCTAAAATTATTTCAAGGATGAAGGATCATGGATGTCTGACTTAAAATGGTAGTTTGTCTAATTCCTGTTTAGAATGAACAGTCAATGAAGATATGCTGTGCTGTGAGTTGCATATTACAGTTTGAACAATTTAGGGGTTCAGATCTTATAAGCTTGATTTCTTTTCTGCCTGAATGCATAATAAACTGTAAGAGATGAAAGTGCAGGTTAGATTTGGAGATGTTTACTGCCATGGGTTTGCCAGATCTTTTGTCATTGCTTCATATATTGAGCTTTTATAGTGCATTTAAGATAGACTGATATATTCTACAGCAGCAGTGATGGCTTCTTCGTTACCAGTTATCTAGCAAAATAAGACCATCTGCTTGTTTTCCAAAAATAAAAATAAACTTGCTAACCATGAGCAGATTTGTTCAAGTTTTGGCTCCAAGCAGGAAATAACAGAGAGATAACATTTTGGTTTCAAGTAAAAACCAAAAATACCCTTGGTAAGGGTATTACACTCTGTAACAAATGTAAGCTGATTTGTTATTTGGTTTTTTTAGGAGCATTAGCAACTAAGGCCATATTGCTCCGGGAATATGCGGTGGTCATTTCCTGACCTTTCCGCATCCTCCGTATTTGGTAGTGACGGGCTCGAAACCCGGTCTAATCAAGAAGCGTGTGCTATGCACTGCTGCTCCTTCCCACCTGGAGGCGCTATGTAAGCTGAAGAAACCACTTTATATATGTACAGAGTGTTTCAAAATTATGTATACATGCTTTAAAAAATTATATTTAATTAACAATATATACAAATGTAAATTTTTCAATTTTTTTTACAAAAATAAAACTTTAATTGTTCAAAATGCCCTCCATCAGCATTAATTAATGCATGAGCGGCATCTATCTTCAACAGATCTACATACTGAAATGAACAAATCAAGTGATATGTTTTCTGCTTCTTGAATTTTCATCCACAATTCCTCTAATGTTTGCGGTTTGTGACTGTAAACCCGATTTTTAAAGTATCCCCAAGCAAAAAAATCTAAAGGGGTGAGATCTGGCAACCTTGGAGGATATTCAAAAGCATTCCCTCGATGACCTATCCATTGATCATCTTCCTGGATTGCATGAACTAATTGAGGTATAAATGACTTAAATTTTAATTCCTTCATCATTCCAAAAACACTTGTATGATTTAAACCTAGCTCTTATGAACACCATCTTGTTGATCTTTTTGGGGTGCACAAGATTGCATTTCTTACAACTTCAACGTTTTCATTACTTCTTGATGTCCTCTCCTGCCATATGCTAAGTTATTAACATTCTGAATGGTTCCATGCTCCTCACATTTATCCCGCAAACAAGTAATTGTTAAACGTGTGAGTGCTTTTGTTCCATATCATGATTTCCAAACACACTGAACTTCATTGACATTTCCAATACCATTTTATAATTGCCTTTCTTTCTTCAAAACTTAATTGGGCACTATCATTTTAGAGGTATCTATAAAATAAAACAAAAATTAAATTATTGTAAAAAAATTGTCTATTTTTAAGCTACAAAATGAGTTTAAGAAAATTAAATTTGGTGCATACTGCACCAATTTAATATTATTATTAGGATTAAATATAAATTTTTAAAGTATGCATACATAATTTTGAAACACCGTGTATATAACAAGAATCGCTTGGCCATGAGAAATGATTGATACATGGATTCCTGAATCAAAAAAAATCTTAAGAACTTTCTTTCCAGTATATTTAATACTTCTGTTATTTCCAATAGGTGACTTTTATTTTTTATTACCAGTAATCCTTTACTCATTAGAGTCAAAACAAATTCTCTATTTTTGTTTCATTTTCATGATAAAATAAAAAAAAAAAAAAACCCAAACATGCTTTTCTAGCATTTTAAACCTCCCATGGGTTTTTTTTTCACATTATTAGTATTTCTACAAAATCTTACCAATTATAAAGACCTGCTTTTTTCTTTTAAAAAATTATTTGAATTTTGAGTCATTTAAGCTAAAATTATTTTAAACTTACCGCTCTTCATCCATCTCAAGACTAGATTCACTTTCTGACAAATGTCGACATAGTGCTTCTCGTCGTTCAACTTCCATTTGCAATTTGCGCTGAAGACGAATATTTTCTTCACGAATTTGTCTTTCTTCCAAAGCAAACTGTGCCATTTTCTCTGAGTCTAAAACAAAAAACGTATTTACATTTAACAGTTATTGATAAAATTTCAGAAATCCACATAACTGTATTAAGGTACTACTATACATATTATACTTAAACTTAAATATAAAAGATGTACAGTTTATCTATTCAGAAAATTATATTCTTCTTCCATGGCTGGATCTTTCAATCCGCAGCCTACCTGGCTAACACTCCAGTCCAATGTCATGTCTGTACATAGCTAAGTACACAATACATTAGACCCCATAAAAAAAAAAAAAAAAAAAAATCAGTGGGGTGTTATTTAAAGCTGTTTATAGTCCAAAATGACTAACAAATAAGAGGAGTTTATGATAAATCATTTACTGTATATGGCAGTCATTTGGGCTTGAATCACAGTTCACTCAAAGAGTGTGGTATTGCACTCATGCTCTAACCATTTGGTACATCATGCGTCTTAAGTATTGAAAAATGTGAATAATGTATTTTATCAGCTGCAACTCCTCTGAGATGCATAGTTTTGAGCACTCCTCACTTTTTTTGGATGACAGTCTCTACAAGCTTGCTTACCAGCATGATTTGCTAATACCAATAATAATTGAATTTTAATAAAGCCCAAATTTTTAAAACTACGAAAAAAAAAAAAAAAAGAAAAACTATTAATAAAGGGAGAGAAGAAATACTTAACTTGGATAACCAAAGGCACTAGGTCTTAATTAGACCTAGTGACTTTGTCTTAAAATAAAAAATTACTATTCAAATGAATAAACCACTTAAAAATTATCAACTAATAAGTCCCAGAATGTCATGTTATTTCACTATTTTAGTAATATATACCAAGACATCATATATACTTCCTGTAATGTTCCAACAGTTACTTTTACATTTATCCAAATGCTGAATTACAGTTTTCTTGTACATGTTACCCAAAAACAATGTTACATTACCTGTTTATTCAACCAATTCAGTTTAGCTGATGTTAAAGTCTGTTTTAATTGTCAACTATTCAATTTGCATTATACATTTTATTATAGTTCAGTTTTAATGCTAAGCATCTAATGTACATAAGATAATATTTTTAGCTAATGTTAAACACTAATTTAGTTAGGAAACATACAGTAAAAAAAAAAATTTATGCCATATATATATAACAAAAAGTTTTATTAAACTTAGATATAATACAAGCTCAATACTACACTCATTTGTTAGCAGGAGACATTTCAGAATTCTTTCCGAACCCCATTTTCAGAACATAAATGCTTTGGCAGAATACAGGTAAACCTCTATATATGCGATTAATTTGTGCAACAAGTGTACCATTATCTCGAAACTGCATATATCGAAATTAAAAACCAATGGGAAAAATTCTAATTCATCCATGATGTTTTGGAACATTCATCAGAAGACTTAATTTAGGCCTTTAAAATACATTTTAACTGTGTATATAGATAGAAATATAAAGAATAATGAAAAGCAAGTAAGCTAAAAAGCATTTATTAAAGAAATGAGCTACAAAATAAGTTAAACATGGATATGTTACTTCTAGAAAAATATTTTTCAAGTGTTGTTTGAATAGTTGTAGCCCTCTTTTTCTCTTAAAATTTACGATAGCAGCTAATTCCATTTTCTAGGGTTGGGCGAACTAGCATGCTTCTTTCCACATTTGGCTCTAAATCCATAATTTGTTGTTTAACAGTTTCCAGATTTCGAAACATCTGCTTGAGTTCCTTTAATGAAATTTCCTTAGAGAGAGACACTCCTCTCCTTCAGTCGCAATTCCATCTTTCTCGTCTGTTGCTCCAATTCTATAAAATCTGTGTCAGTGAGTGGCTGTGAATGCAAATCCAGGCATTCTCTGACATTAGGGGAAACAACATCTTCAAATTCAAGATCCTTTCCAATGATACTAATTTCTTCAATAACTGTGTCAACTTTTCAAGCATCTATTTTTTGCGTTAAAAATTTTTTGTTTCATAATCAGCTGCACTATTCGAAATTTTAGAGGGCATATATAGAGGAATGGTATTAATGTTTGTGACCGTATTAACTGAAACTTGCATTGATCGAAAACACATATATCGAAGTTTACCTGTATATGAACATTTTTGAAATATGAAAAAAAAAATGTTGAGAATAAAGAAGATTTAGATCTCTACAGACAAGTTAAAATCACAAGTTAAATATTAAAATAGAAATATTATAATTATACCTACATACACTTTCAAGGACCCAGACTTGCCTTGTGCAGGACTATATAAAGAGAATCATGTAAGATACAGCTTGAGGTTATCAAGGTCAGATGGATGATTGTTGAATATGATGAGCTAGTTCCAAGCTAAAGACTTGAGCTTTGTGAATTCTGTTGGAGTTCTGGATACTTGGGTGGCTTACCATCTCAAAGGGGCCTGACACTGTTCTGCTGTTCACCAGGTAGTATTGCATTCTGTTGTTATTGGGGAAGGGGGGTGGGGATATGTAACGTAAATGTTTCCATTTCTATTGTTTTGAAAATGTTGAATTATTGGCTGTGAATTTGGTTCCTGTCTTTCATTAATGGAAAGGTCACTGAAGAGCTTAATAAAAACGATTTTCTTCAAGGATCTTTTGTAGTTTAGATCTGTGGTGAGTGCAGATGTGTCCTTGAATTCCCAGTTCCCAGATATTGCTGCATTGGAAGGCAATATCTGGGAACTACCATACTGCACGTCATTCCTGTGTTCTTCAAGTCTTGATCGAAGACACCTGTAGGATTCTCCAATGTATATGGCTCCACACCTGCACCATATGTGGTATATTGACCCTCTTGGATTATCTTCTAGTAATTTGCGCCTTTTGTTTAACGGAAAATGAGTTGCTGAAGAAGGTGACTACTCCTTGTGTCCTGGCTGCTTTCGCCTGGGACTTATGGGATACATATATGTGGGAGATCTTTCATGTTTCTTCTGAATTCATTGACTTCTTTTTCAGTCTGATCTTTTACTCTGTTTATCACGTGGTGTGGGTAATCATCGTTGAGAACTATGAGTTAGGGCTGAGAGTTCTTTTTGCTGAAGTTACTGGTCACTACATATCCTCCAGAGGGCTGAAGTACATAAGATATCATTATTCCTATTTTCATGCAGTGGGGATGGGCTGAGTTGTACTGGATGATGAGACCTCTATCGGTAGGTTTTCCGTGGAGGAAAATATCCAGAAAAGGCAGGGAACTCTTTTCTTCTATTTCCATTTTCAGTTTTATGAATTGGTGGATGCAGTTTTGGTAATTGTGGGCACTACGTATGCCTTCCACGCTGCCATTCCAGATGCATAATATGTCGTCAACATAATACAGAAACATAACGTCCCCAGAATTTAGGTTTTAACCTTTGACCATTTAAGAATGAGGTTTCCAGCCAGGTCATGAATACTGTACCCAAGAGCAGTGAGAGTGAGTTGCCCATGTTTAGACCAGATTTTTGTGAGGATTTTTTCTAGGAATTCAAGGATACATCTACACTCATCACGGATCAAAACTACAAAAGACCCTTCAAGAAAATCTTTATTAAGCTCTTCAATGACCTTTCCATTAACAAAAGACAGGAATCAAATTCATAGCCAATAATTCAACGTTTTCAAAACAATAGAAATGGAAACGTTTATGTTACATACCCCCCTCTTCCCCAATAACAACAGAATGCAATACTACCTGGTGAACACCAGAAGTGTTGGGCCTCTTTGAGATGTTAAGCCACCCAAGTATCCAGAACTCCAACAGAATCCATAAAGCTTAAATCTTTAGCCTGGAACCAGCTCGTCATATTCAACAATCGTCTATCTGGCCTTGATAACCTCAAGCTGTATCTTGCTTGATTCTCTTTATATAGTCCTGCACGAGGCAAGTCTGGGTCCTCAAAAGTGCATGTATGTAAGTATAATTATATTTTTATTTTAATATTTAACTTGACTATATAGTTCTAAATCTTCTTTATTCTCAACATTATATTAATACAAGTGTATACATTCCTTAATTTAACATTAGTTGTAATTTCATAGTAATTTTCATAAAGATGTTCATATATTTTGCCAAAGCATTTATGGTCTGAAAATGGAGTTTGGCAAGGATCCTGAAACATCACCTGCTAACAAATTAGTGTGTAGTACTGAGCTTGTATTATATCCAAGCTTAATAAAACTATTTGTTAAGAATTTTAACATGGTATAAGAGTGTTATTTTGTTGTTGTTGTTGTTGTTGTTATTATATATATATATATATATATATATATATATATATATATATATATATCAATAATAGGAACAATTTATAAATATCTTATGCAATATAATCCAGATCGGATTAATGCCATCTATTTTAGATAGTGCATTACATCCGTCGTAATATATTTTTTATTATAGCTTAAATAAATTAGTTACGTGCTATTTAATAGTATATTATGTTAGATATGATGGTGGTGGCTGAAAATATAAAACCGAATCTATATAAATATAAGAACATATGAATTTTAACAAGCTGCCCAAATCCTAACACCTATAATTAACATTTGGTATTATATTATTATTACTTTGTTTTACTAATGATTATTCTTTACTAGGTTTGGCCACAGGGGCCGGTATCAGCTATTATAGAGTTACTTGGTGTTTTGATCCATGGGTATATTTGGGCAGCTTGTTAAAGTTCATGTGTTCTTATATTTATATAGATTCGGTTTTATATTTTCGGCCACCACCATCATATCTAACATAATATACTATTAAATAGCACGTACCTAATTTACTTAAGCTATAATAATAATATATATATATATACAGTAGACTCTCGATTTTCCAGTTAATCCAAAAATACAGAAGTCCCTGACATATGTAAAAGATACATTCCAGGACTTCTTACTTCGTCAAATTTTACGTAATTCGGGAATGACTAGTAACATATTGCTACTATATTATTATTGACAAATCTGAATTCAGCACAATACTTATTAATGTTTGGCTATTTTCATACATCCTTATGATTTTAATTTTCTGATCCAATTCAATCGCTATCCTTTTCTTGATAGATTTACTAGTAGCACTGTCACTTATTCACTTAGTCAGCACCATGATAACGGTCAAAATTAAATTTTCTGAAAAGAACTTCACAGGGTTAAGGCAAAAACTCACTATTATCACCCCACGCGAGTTCACATTTTACTAAAGGACATTTCTGGAGGCCAACAAAAAACAATAAAAACAATTTGCACTTTCCGTTTTATTGGGCTTTTCTGTTAGCGAAATCTATTATAAATGGGTAGTAAACTCGATCTTATTGAATTTGCGATGATATGGATAGTTGGAATTCTGTTGGTTTTTACGTTATTATGGTGAAGTGTGTGTCCCCTTCACTGAAATCTTCAGTCATATAAAAAAAACAAAAAAAAAAAAAAAAAACACCCATAAATAATTGTAAGAATCTTTTCTTTTTTTTCTATTTTTTTGCTTGTTACTCTGATCTCACTTGTGCAATTTGTGCATTCTGTGATCGTCGTTATTGATTGCTTATTATTATATTTTTTTTTGGTTGTTGTTTTAAATTTTACAATCCTAAAAAAAAAGAGTGAAAACAAATTTACGTAAATTCGTAGTTTCGTAAGTCGGGGACTTCCTGTATTGAAAAATGTTCAGCAACCTACGTAAAAAATTTGGCGACAGATAAAAAAAAAAAAAAACCTTACCACATACTCGTGTGTCCAATGCGATGCTTCCCTTTATTTTTTACAATGTCGCGTATAGTTTGGTGACCAACATTATAATGGTTCTTTATAGATTTAACAGATGCACCGTTTTCAAACTTTTGAATAATTTCAAGTCTTTGTTTAACTGAAAGCACAACTCTTTTGCATTTACCCATAATTTTTTAAACAAAAAAATATATATATTTACTATAAAAAATTTTCGACATCTCTGACAAATAACAAAACAAAATTTGTCCTTTTGCGTTACAACAGAACACAACAATCGATGCGACGCACTATGCTTTAACATTTATATGCTTTAACAAGCTATTACAGACAAGGAGATTACTCAAATTAGATTAATTAGGATAAAATTGTTTAAATTCAAAAATAATGTAAAAGCCTAGTAAAATTTACCAATTTTACTAGGCTTTTACATCAATTGTAAATTTGCTAAACTTTATAACAGACATAGACTCAAAGATAATTTAATGCATAATACAAGAATACTGCAGTATAAAATTTCTTGATAATAGGTTTGACCAAATATGCCTTAACAAATATGCTGGACAGGTATAATTCAAAAATATAACTTACTACTGCCTACAAAATCAAAAGTAGCGATTTTACCTAGATTTTGTCCTAAGGATCTGTAACTACAAACATATGGCTACAGATCATATCTTTACAATGCTGTTACTGTGGCAAAACTAGGTATAAAAAGTTTATGAATGAAATATCATACATACTATGAAATAAATATCATACATACATGAAATATCATATTTTTTACGTAGGTTGCTGAACATTTTTCAATACAGTAAGTCTTCGACTTACGAAACTACGAATTTACGTAAATTTGTTTTCATTCTTTTTTTTTTTTTTTTTTTTTTTTTTTAGGATTGTAAAATACAGACATATCATAACAGGTGACCCCTAGGTATTGCAGAAGATTATAAATAGAAAAGCCTAATTTAAAGCACGGATTTAAATTTAGGCCTAATCATAAAAATAGCCTACAAAAAATAAGAAAAAGTTATTATAACCAGTTACAATTCTGCTATAAGTTAGCTCTTATATATAATTTACCTATTGGATACTTTAATGGCTGGATAAGAAATGTACTGGAAGATATTACCAATGCAATTAACAGTAAAGTACATGAACAATCAACAGTCTTTAAAAATGCAATCATTAAACAACAAATCATAATAAATTTACTATTAAGAGTGTATACAAAAGCTACAAATAACTTTGCTGTAATTTGTAAAAAACTATACACAAAAACATCAAGAGAAATTTTCCAAATGAGTGACACACAATAAGTCAGTACTAGCAAAGCAAGTATTGTTAAAAGATCTTTGATTTACATAAAGTAGAAATCAAAATTGATAATGCCAATATCATATTCTTATACATGATATTAAAATTCCATGAAATGCCCATTACTCTCAGCTATACAAGGTGTAATAATAACATTTCGAGAATAATTCACTTAAAAATTTTATTTTGAACAAAGTAGTCCCCTTCAGACTGTATACACACATTCCCGTAGGATCCATTGATCGGAACATTACTGGTACAGTACTCACTTTCTGGTATCTGTTTTAATAAACTGACTGAAAATGCATTCCTTGCAGTCAAGGAAATAAAAAGAAGTCACAAGGAGACAAATCAGGTGAATCGGAGGGTGCTGCAACGTTGTGATTGATTTTGAAGTTAAAAACTCCTTCACTACACTGAATTTCTTTCTGCTCATGAGAGAGGTTTTTGGTACCAGCTTTGCACACACTTTCCTCATCAACGAATTTTCAGTCAGAAATTAATCTAACACCTTCCCAATTAATGTTTAGTTTTTCGGCAATCATTCTTGTGGTTAACTTGCCTATCGCTTTGAACAAGATCATGCACACGAACAATGTTTTCATCATGTCGAGTCATGGAAGGATGCCCCGAATGCTCAGCATCTTCGACGGATTCATGTCCTTCTTGAAACTTTTGCCCAATTGAAAACGCATGGTTTCGACATGGTATCATTTCCATAAATATCCGTTGACAATTCGCCACTTTTCACCAAAAATTTTATCACAACTCTTTGCTCTAAATTGAATTCCATTTTTCACGTAACACAGAACTCCAACACATCTTTACACAAACCAACTTGTACAATGACTGACAACGTTTACCCTTTGCATACAGGTAGAGGGGAGTTCAGGCTACACAGCGAGAGGACGTAACATTTTACAGGGTGGCCACTTTTGCAGAAACAAAATTATTCCCGAAACTTTGTCACACTTCATATGTGCGAATGTAATCAGCAAAAGTTCGAAAAAATACTAAAATGGATATGTAAAGACTTGGATAACACATCGATGGTTAATAATAATTTTGAAGTTTTGAGACACATAAAAGACAATCCCAACACAAAGTACAAAAATGCAAGACTTTATTAACTCGTTTTCCTCTATTCTGCCTGACTAAAAAAAAAAAAAATTTTTTTTTTTATATGAAAACCCCAAACTAGAGGTATTAGAACCTATAGTACTTAGTACCATGCTTAGGTTAAAAATACTTGCCTCTTATTTCACAGAAAATATGCATAATTTGGAAATAACAGTCAAGTGTATGACTCTTATTAGGAAGGTGCCTATAGGATCCAAAATATCAATTTTTGGCTGCAAATCTCTTCTTGCATTATTACAAAAGAGAACACATTAAAGAGACAAAAAAAAAAAAATTAATAAATAAAAATAAAAGCATATAGGTATAAAAGCTTACAGTGACAATCTAGTCTAATTCAATAGTAACTTAGACGAAATTAAACATAACATTTATCCTAATTACCTTAAACCATCAAAAGCAGATAAAAAATACGTGATCACAACTTTGAAGTAACACATCTGACTAACTGGAAATCAAATATACAGTACCAGTTAGGATACTCAAGAATATAATAATGTCACAAACAGTTTGAGTTATAAGGATCTTCAACAAAAAACCAAAAAAGATATGAGGCAATGTGGTTATGAATTAAAACTCAAAAAGAATGGAATACCTACTGGCTTTATTAAATTTTACTTAATATACTCAATAACAGTAAACTAGAAAACCAGAATATTGTTTTAGACATATACAGAATATTGTTTTAGACAACAGCAGCAGACAGCAACAGCATTTTATGTAAATAAATAAATTTAGTCATTACTGGCTACATACTTCTCTGTAGCATGTATTTAGAACATCCTCCAGGGCTTAGTACAGGCTTAGTAACTTAGGTAAGTAATCAATAAAGGGTATATAAAACATTTTTATTCTATCACAGTGTTGTTCTATGGAGTGTCCATTGATCACTCACTGTTTTGGTGGCACTTCTTACTTCAGCAGGGTCAGATTGCCTTTGGAGCTCTCTCCTTTGAAAGTTATCAGTAGTCAGATGGCCATTTCTCTTGCTGTGGCAGCAACTTCAGTGCTTGTTTGTACACTTCTAGGCTTGAATGCTTTAGATAAGCTTGCTCAACATGACTATCCAGTGCAGGAACAACTAACTTACTTAAGGTTGTTAGCATAAGCAATCTCTGCCATGGGGCATCAGTCAAGGCCAGTCACTCTCAGAGAGAGCTGAGAGCAGCTCACTCTTTGAGTTGCTCTCAGCCCAAACACTTCAAACTTACATGCTCACAATGCATGATAAGGCTTCTTTCTTCTATAAGATTATCGTGCAGGATTAGAATTGAATCTCACAAGTCATTACGCATTTTAAGGCTTAAGGGCACCACTTTTGCCAGTAATACCCAGGTAGTAGCACACACGATAGAGGGGAAACAAGCTATCTTAGTTAAACAAAAATAATCTTCTAAATGGCCATTCTGCTCTTGTAGTGTTTCAAATGGCACAGATATATTTCGTCTCTTTTAACCAATCTGCACAATGTACCCAACAAATATGGTGATTAAAATGAGACTTAAATTTAAAAAAAAAAAAAGTTTTGCAGCCAAAGTAAAGATTATGGGAGTTATGTTTCTTTTGTGCTATCTGAATCATATATTGACCCATACAAACAACATAAAGAGGCTACTGGAATTGAATACATAGTGAAGTGACATTTCAAATGATCTCTTTACTACCTTACAAACAACATTATCTACTATAGTTATGACAAAAACGGAAAGAAAATTAAAAGCACTAATTGCAGACAGAGTAGCAAGCACAACATGGTAGAAATGTTGAGGTTATTTTATAATCAGTAGTAGAAATACTCATCACCATATGAAAAGAAAAAAAAAAAAAACACTGAATAGTGTAATTATGGCTTAAAGCAGCAGAGACTAGGCAACTGTGAGGTGATCTGATTGAGGTGTATAGGGCCTTGAATGGGTTGAGCACGCTGAATTCTGATGGGATTCTTTCACTTGTTCAGATTACAAAACTAAGGGGGCATAAATTCAAATCGAGGAAAGACAGATGTAGAATAGATGTGCGGAAATTTGCCTTTAGCCAGAGGGTGGTTAATTGCCGGAACAAACTTTCATCTGTTGTGGAAGTTGATAGGTTAAATAAATTTAAGAAGGAACTGGACAAATTTAGTTGTTGCTGTTATTTGGATTTTAGGAGCATTAGCAACTAAGGCCATATTGCTCCGGGGATATGCAGTGGTCATTTCCTGACCTTTCCACATCCTACGTATTTGGTGGTCACGGGCTCGAACCCTGGTCTAATCAAGAAGCGTGTGCTACACACTGCTGCTTCTGCCCACCTGGATACAGAGGCGCGGACAAATTTAGAGGAAATTGTGTAAATTTTTTTTTTTATTCCTTATTTTATTATTATTTTTTTTGGTTGATG
The DNA here is from genome assembly GCF_048544385.1 of Mastigoproctus giganteus. Lineage (NCBI taxonomy): Eukaryota > Metazoa > Arthropoda > Arachnida > Uropygi > Thelyphonidae > Mastigoproctus > Mastigoproctus giganteus. Next base: position 198,836,907 of record NC_143581.1, read on the forward strand.
CTGCATAAGCTCATACACTTGCTTTTTTGCATCGCATGCCACTACTACTACCACCACCCTAGGAGTAGGTTCCGTATCGGGCAGCAAGGACCATGTTAATATCATTAACAGGAACTTACTGCATTTGCTCTTCTGCTATTTACTGTATCCATTTCAATATACACCTGATGCTCTGTTAACATTGGATGAGATATATTCCCAAGGGTTTTTTAACAAATATGATTTTTTATGCATACATTTTTCATCAATCCATATTTTCAAAAGTCTTTCTATTATTCCCACAGGTGGGAATAATAGAAAGATTTCTGAGAATAATAGAAAGTACTTTGCCGATTACTCAAACCCATTTTCACCATTCATTCTATCTTTATCATACTTACTGTTAAGAAAGCTAACCCTAATTCACAGCCAACAGACATCATGCAGACCAAAACAACACCAAAAGTGAAACCAAAATCTTTTTTCAGTTTTGCTTTTGGATTTATAAAGTACATTAGCTTTTATTCTCATAAAAAAATGAATTTGCTGTTTATACTCTGGGACAATTGCAGGGATCAGAGGGGTGTACAATTACAGTAGTTGGTTCAAGGATAACAATTACAGTGTGCCAATGATGTGAAACTGTAGGCAACTGTATACTGAACCAAAGGTACCAATATGGAATGTAGATGATAAACAAAAATGACAGAACAGTAAGCAAAACTGATTTGTTCTGGTTACTACAAAGAATTCAGGTTAGTACTATGAAAACTCATAAATCAGTTAACACTTCAAATAGTACATAGCTCAGGGCACTATCATCTAATAAAGATTGCAAACAAGCCCCTTTGAAAATGAAATCTACGCTGAGTTAAGAGGAATGTCACTCTTTTTTTATATATAGGAACTTGGGTGTTATGCAATAGCTTTCATTATAAAGTTTTTAAATAAATTAAAAAGAAAAGAAAATCAATAAAACAAAAGTTCTGGATTCACAAAGATCCTTAAATAATAGACTTACGTTCTTGCTGTGCATTGAGAAGCTGCATTTTTAGCTTTGCCACTTCATTTCGAAGGTGCTGCACATGCATAGTAAGATTGGCTGCAAGGTCTCCATTATTGATGTCTCTTGGTGATGGAGGAGCAGAGACTGGCTGATCTAATTTCTCTTGTAGCATCCTAAAAAAAAGTTATTTATTAATTTTCTTACTTTTTTCTTTATCTATTAAGTAATGTTTCTTTATTAATACTTTTAACATTTCATTACCCATTGTTATTTTCAGTAAGAGATGACCTAATAAAATTAATTCTTTGCCGAAGAAGTCAAAATACAGCATTTCTTAAAAAACAATCTACTCTCTTTTTTAAACTGCTTCTGTCATACTCATACTACTTATTCAAAGAGTCCAGGTGCAACAGGCACAAGGAATTTCTTTGACACTGGACTTCCATTCAAATCTTACCTGATGAAACCCAAATTTAAAGCTCTACAAGTTCTTTGGCTGCTTAAATAGCAGTTAATCCACATTTCACAACTTCCCCTCATTATGAAATATGTGAAAGGTCACCTTTTCCATCATGTTTTATGGATTCTGTCATCTGGTCAATAACAGTGGCCAACTCCAACATGAAACTACTGCTTGGGACTGTATCATAAAATGGGCCAATGTGAAAAATCAGGCTTCCTGCTTACTAGACAATAATACACAATCCAACAATGTACAACCTTCACTACACACCCCTTATCAAAATTATGATCTTATATGCATTTATATGTTCATGTTTTAAATGATGAATTAACTTTATATGTTCTTTTATTTTTTGATGTAAGCCATTCTGACATGTACACTGTTCAGGGTAGGTCCATACAATCAGTTAGTTGTATGGGCAAAAATACAAAAAAAGTTAGTTGTAATTCATATGTTTCAGAGACCATCAAACTAATATTTATTTATTATTTATTTTATTTACAGAAATAAAATAAAACTGTCAACAATACAGTCAGATTTACTGGTACCCAGGAAATTATTTCGCTTTGATTATCAGATACAAAATGTATGCATAAGCCAAATAAATAGAAAATATTTAACTTCACTTAACTTAAATATCTTAAGTAATCATAGCTTAAAACTTTTGTTTCAAATAATTTATTGGTAATGACATTCAAAAGCATAATTTTATGTATGCAGGGTTCAACTGGCAAATCAGTTTGCATAGATAAGCACTGTATATCTCACACTGGAGGGGAAAAATAAAAAAATCATTCATACCCTTTAAATAGATTCATCCCTCCATATAAGAAAAATATATTGCTATTTAAGATATATCTTGAACATATTTTTTATTTTCAATAGCAATTTTCACCTTTTATATACATGGATATATATAAAAGTGTCTTACCTTACAGAGTGCCTTTTCACTCACTCGCACTCACACACACACTTTTAGGTCATGTCATTTGGACTTTTTTGTGATATTTGGGCTGAAATTTATAAATTAAATGTTAAAATTAGACTAAGTGTTACTGTTTAAGTTTTACAATTTCTAAATTTAAATTTTGCATATTGATAGTTTTTTTTACTTAATGGAAAATTTCTTCCCCTCCTTGGTTTAGTCTAAAACATACTCCTGAAACAAATGTAAACTTATTTTATTTTTTGGTTGGTTGGGGAAAGGGGGATGCACATATCTGCCCTTGTACAGATGTGTATGAAAGAGCAAACATCGCTACAACTGTTCTGTTAGTCCCCCCCACAACCACCACTAATCAATTTTCAAATAAATCATTTTATGTCTGTTTTAAAAGCTCATCGCATTTTCCGACTAAACCAATGAGGGAAAATAACTATCCCATTAAGAAAAATACAGTTGATTAGGCAAAAATTAAATTCAGAAATCATAAAATCAAAACAGTAATTTAACATCAGATTTAAACTTTTCAGTTCAAATACACACCTGCTAATATTTCACTTTCAAAAAAATGAAGATCATGCAATTATAAGTAGGAGAGAACACAAGATTTTTGGGCTAAAACAGGTGAACCACAGTTTTTTTTTTTTCTTTTTCTTTTTTTTGCAAAAAAGTAAGAGTTGTAAAAAACAGGAGGATTTTCAGAAATGCTCTTTCTGAAAATCCTCCTGTTTTCTTGTATGAGCAGGTTTTTGTATGAGGCACACTGCACCAGATATTAAATTTCACTGAACAAAATTCATATTTTATAATAAAATACAGCTACAGGACTGTTTATTAGTAGTATGCTTTCAAACAGCTTACCTCGGATTTTTTCCCTGCGGACTCCCCGTTAGACATCAACTGATTATGACAGCATTGAGAAAGACACTCTCACAGACTTTGTATCTCTGTAGAAATATTGAGTCAAAGTTTTGTTTACACAGCTGCCAAACTTTCTGAATGAACAACAGTGTCTTTTTATGTGTTTTTTACTCTATTTTATCCTGCTCAGTCTCACTGTCATAATACATTTGCTGGAAAAGAGTTTCTGTCTTTTTGCAAAACACAGGTTTTCATCTTATTTTCTCACAGAAAAAAAAAAAAATAATAATAAAACATTAAAATTCGATTTTTTTAAGAAGTCGTGAATTTCTACTAATTTTATTTTCATTAATGAATTTGTTGTTAGGTGTGATGTGGTATTTGAAAATTAGAAATGTGGTGTAATAGTATTCTCTGTTATATGCAATCATTTATAGTACTGTACTTGTTAATACAACACTAATTAACAATTACAGAAGATGCCAAATAAATAATAGCATTAGTAGTGGGCAATGATGCAAGCTTATACAGCAACAAAAAAAAACAAAAAAAAAAACCTACACTTCCCATTTCACCCATTCATTCCCTCCAATAGTTTGTCTAGTTCTTTCTTGAATTTATTTAATCTATCACTTTCCCACAACAACAGATAGAAGTTTGTTCCAGCAATCAACCATCTGCTGGCTAAAGGCAAACTTCCACACATCTATTCTGCAATTGTCCTCCAATTAGAATTCATGCCCCCTCGTGTGTATAGTCTGAACAAGAGGAAGAATCCCATCAACACTGAGCTTGCTCAATCCATTCAAAGTCTTAAGCACCTCAATCATATCACCTCATGGGTGACTAGTTTCCAGATGCTGCAATTTGAAGAACTGAAGCCTTTCTTTTTAAGAGTATCCCTTTGTTCCCCCCTTACAAACCTTGTTGCTCTTGTTTTACATCCTTCCTAAAATGAGGCCACCAAACCTGTATGTAGTATTTCAAGATATGGCCTGACCACTGTCTTACACAATGGGATAATCACCTTCTTATCCCTGCTAGCAAAATTCCTGTATATCATCGACAATACCCCATGACCAGCTCTGGCAGCCCATCTGCACTGCTCAGAGAACTGCATATCTGACTGCACAATTATCCCCAGGCCTTTTTCATTTTCCACTACCGTGAGAGCAGTACCACAAAGATGGTACATTATTTTGGGGTTACTGCTACCCATATGCAGTAATTTGCATTTGTCAATGCTAAACTTCAATTGCAATTTTCAGCCCATCTGCCTTAATTATTTAGATTCTGTTGCAGTAGCATACTATCATTGCCATCGTTATTCACCCTGCCAACTTTTGTATCATCTACAAACTTGAACCTTTGTGACTTGATTACAGACTAGTTTATATCTACCATAGGCTTGAGTCACCTGATAATTTATATGCATTTATATGCATCTTCCTTCTCTGCACGAGTCTCATTAGTTCATCTGACATCCATTTAGGCCTAAATCTTAAAAGCATTTCTTAGTTGGTAGGAAAAGTGAATGCTTCCCATTTAGAATTGGCTGTTGGTAACATCATCATTTGGTCCCACAGTACAGAATTTAAAAACTGTCTGAGACCACTGTAGTCACCTTTACAAAAGCAAAAACCCATCCCTCTAGTTTTGATTGCAGTTACATCTTTATAAATCCACAAAAGTTTTGCTAACCTCTGAGTAACCAACCCACAAGTTCCAGCCAATATCTGGAAATTTAAATTACCCATTATAGCACATTCTGAATTACTGGCACCCTCTTATTTCTCTGTACAGCTGTTCGTTGTATTCATCAGAGTCATTAGGTCTATAACACACTCCTATTCTCATTTGTGCTTTTCAGTGCTTGTGTCACAACGAAACTAACACACCATTGCACTGGCCCCACTCATGTCAATTGAATGAACTGCCTTAGATTTTATGTGCTTCTTAAATAAGGGCATAACTCCTCTGCCCCCATGCTTACAATACAAAAGCTCTTTTATTTCGTAATAAATATATACAAATCAAAATACCTAAAAGAAACACGAAGGACGTTTCACATAAAACCATCTACCATGCGTGCTCAGCACATGCACCTTTATTTTTTTTAGTTATCCTGTTCGCTAGATTTCTTATCAGTTCAGAAAACCCCAGGGGCTCATATCTGGTGAGTATGGGCTTGGCACACCCAGGGCCCTGAGCTGGATATCATCATTCTTCTCTTTCTTGGTGATTCCCCTTCTACTTCTGACTCTCTCTCACTCTCTCTCTCAGGGAAATTCAGAAATTTTTTTTTTTTTTTGGCTGGTGCAGCATAAGCCTCAGACTTCCTTGCATCATATAGCTAATAATAATAATAATAATAATAAACTGTTCAATGAAAGATGTAATGGGAATTGGCAGGTGTTTATTGTGCATCACAGAGCATAATACAGTATTTTGGAATACACTACATCTCTTCAATTAGCAGATATTTCAATATATCACCATACAAAAGTAGCAGTCGTAATGATGGTTTGTGGGCAATCTCCATATTCCAGAAATAGGGAAAGGCATATACTTAACGCCACCATGAAACCATGCTTCTAATGTTGGCTTGCAACTGCCACGGCAGAAATGAGACACCCAGGATGTGTGTCTTGATCACTCTGAGGCAATCTAAAATAAGCTTCATTAATAAAATAATAATAAAAAAATAAATAAATAATTACACAAACACTACAAGCTTTTATATAATCCAGTGGTAGAATGAATTTAAGTGATATGCACAGGTGGCATAAAAATATAAAATCTCCAATTGACTCCAAAAAATTGTGTCCTTTCTGTATACACTGTATTCCCCATATTCAAATTCCGCATTCCTTATATCTGAATCACTCCATGTCTCTGAAATCCCATTATCTGCATTTGATGTCTTGAACAGCACTTCAAATTCAAATTTATTTACTATTCTCCTAGCATTGGTGTACATGCAAGTGCAAGTATACATGCACCTTTTCTTACTCTTAGTTACTGGAAAAAACAGCCCATAGTATTAGTAGAGGCACATGATGCAAGAAAGCAAGCTTATGCAGCATCGGCCAAAAAAAACCCTGCTCCCATTTCACCCCTCCATTCGTTCCAAATACCTGTCCAGCTCAGCCTTAAATTTATTTAGGCTATCAGCTGCAACTTCCACAACAAAAGATGAAAGTCTGTTCCACCAATCAACTACCCCCTGGCTAAAGGCAAACTTCTGCACATCTATCTTACAACTGTCTTTCCTCAATTTGAATTTATGCCCTCTCAGGTAATTATTCTGAGCAAGAGGAAGAATCATCAGCATTGAGCATGCTCAAACCATTCAAGGCTTTATACATCTCAATTGGATCACCTCGCAGGTGCCTAGTCTCCAGACACTATAATCTGCAAAACGTAAGCCTTTCTTCTTAAGAGCAACCCTCTGTTCCATTCACTAATCTTGTTGCCCTTCTCTGTACTCATTCCAACAGCTCTACTTCCTTCTCAAAATGAGGCATCCAGACCTGTACACAGTACTCAAGGTGTGGCCCGACCATTGCCTTACACAAGTGGATAATCATCTCCTTATCTGTGCTAGAAAAATTCCTGTATATCATTGACAAGACACCACGAGCTACTCTTGCAGACTGTCTGCACTGCTCAGAAAACTTCATATCTGCCTGCACAATTACCCCCAGATTCTTTTCATTCTCTACTACTGTCAGTGTAGTACCACAGAGTTGATACGTTACTCTGGGGTTACTGCTTCACATATGTAGTACTTTACATATGTCAATGTTAAACTTCATTTGCCACCTTTCAGTCCATCTGCTCAACTTTTCTAAATCCTGTTGCAGCAGCGTACTGTCATTAGTGTCCTTAACAACCCTGCCAACCTTCATTTTGTCTGCAAACTTGAACACTAAGCCTGATATACCATCATCAGTATCATTTATAAATACAGAAAACAACAATGGACCCAACACTGAACCCTGAGCGACTCCATTAATAACATTAGTCCACAAACAGCAGTGTCCATTGATTACCACTCTTTGTCTTCTCCCACTCAATCATCCCTTTATCCATAGCAGCAATTTGCCTCCAATGCCACACTGCTCCAATCTTACATGTGCAACAGTATCAAAAGCCTTTCTAAGATCCAAAAAAGTTATTCCCTGCATCCAGTTCCTTTGTGACCACATCATAGTATCCAATCAAATTGGTCAGACAAGACTTACCCTTAACAAACCCATGCTGTGTCCGAACTATAACTGAAATCTTGTCTAGATGATCCTGCAGTGCTTCTTTAACCAGTGCCTCCATTAATTTCCCAGGTACAGAAGTTAAACTAACAGGTTTATAATTACTCATGTTGCCCTTTGAGCCTCCTTTGTGAATTGGCATCACATTTGCACCTCTCCAGTCCATGGGTACCTCCCCTGAATCCAAGGAAGCTCTCATAATTATGGCTAAGGGTTTGTTTACTTCCTTTGCTGCCTCCTTTAATATAACTGGATAGATTCCATCCACCTCGGGTGCTTTTTCATGTTTATCTTCAACAATTTCTCCTCCACTTTCCTCTCAGTTATTACAAAATCATCTAGCTTACTGTCAAAGTTTAATTCAGGGAGGGGAATTCCTCTGGCATTCCCCTCCCTGAATAACTCCTCATGTGTGAATGTAGATGCAAAATACTCATTTAGTTTGTTAGCCACGAGCAGGATCATCAACAGTTGGAACCAATCTGATTCATTCCTTTCCTTCTGGAGTTTACATAGGTAAAGAACTCTTTACTGTTTTTCTTTGCATCCTTTGGCAAATATTTCTCATAATCTGCTGTTGCCTGCCTAGCCTCCTTTGTGACTTGGTTACAGACCAACTTATATTTATCATAGGCTTCCCTGTCATTGATTAATTTTTATGTATCCCCATGCATTTTTCTTCTCTGCCATATGTCTCATTAGTTCATCTGACATCCATTTAGGCCTAAATCTTGAACAATATTTCTTAGTTGGTATGTAAAGTCTAGTAGCTTCCAAGATTAGTTCTTGCTAGTTCTTTGAATGCTTCCCATTTTGAATTTGCTGTTTGTAACATCATCAGTTGGTCCCACCGTACAGAACTTAAATACTCAGACCTCGGTAGTTGCCTTTACGAAACCAAAAATCCTGCTTTGCGTAAATCCCACTTGAAAACACTGTGATCACTGCCACCTAGTGGTTCCTTTATCTACAGATTCTTAATGCATGAAGAATCGCTACTGATAATCAGATCAAGAGTATTACTCCCTTTAGTTGCCTCCCGATCATTGAATAAATCCACAAAAGCCTTGCTAGTGTGTGTGACCAACCCACAAATTTCAGTCAATATCTGGGAAATTGAAATCCCCCATTATAAGTCTCTGATTTACTGGCCCACTCTATTTCCCTGTACAGTTTTTTTATTATACTCAGAGTCATTAGGCCTATAACATACTCCAACTCTCAATTTTGATCTCCCCATGCTTATGTCACACCAAATTAACTCGACACTGCACTGTCCACCGATGCTCACTGGCTACACTTCCTTGGATTTTATTTGTTTCTTAACTAATAGCATAACTCCTCTTCCTTTCCTATCCTTCCTGTACACATTGTACTCCCCAAATTCCAGTTCTGCATTCATTATATCTGTGTGACACCATGTCCCCAATATCCCAACAATATCTGCCTTTGATGTTTTGACCAATGCCTCAAATTCATCAAATTTATTTACCAAACTCCTAACATTGGTGTACACGCAAGTATACATGCACCTGTTCCTATTCTTAGCTACCCTAACACAACCCATGTGTTTACTTGTAGTGCAATGACTCCCAGCAGTCTCTGAAATACCCTGCATCTTGTTTTCCAAGCTGCTGCTCATTCCAATAGAAGCAGTGCAAGAATTACCTTCACCTCTGCCAGTGGCTACTGTTAATCTATTAGTCCATGTATCCCTCCACGCTAGCAGTTTTTCGACCCACTTAACACTGCCTCGATAGCATCAGCAAATATTCTTGTACTCTTTCCATTTAAGTGTATCCCATCTTGTAGAAGCAGTCTCTCCTGTTAACAGACCAGGCTGAGAAAAATTCTACCCGTTGAGCCTTGCACAATCTCTCCTTGGCCGAACTGATCGACAAGGTCTCATCATGTACTCCCTATGTCTATTGTGTCTGGGCAGAATTGCAGACACTTTCAAATTGAACCCTAATTTATGGCTTTTTTTCAACAGTGACTTGTACTCGTTAAGCAATTCTGCTGGTCTTCTACTCATAATATCATTAGTATATTTACATCATATATTTACTTATTTCATGATGACTCCAGGTAGTCCTTGAAATCCTCAGCATCTTGCTTTCAAGGCTGCTGTTCGTTCCAACAGAAGTAGTGGAAAAATCACTTTTACCTCTTCTTGTGGCTATTGTTAATCTATTAGTCCAGTGGTTTTCAACCAGGGTGCCACAACAACATTCCAGGGGTGGCACGTAATTTGGGTTTAAATTTATATATTTATTTCATTATAAAAATGTGTAATGTATCTTTTTAATTTTGGGGTGATCTATAATTGATGTTTATTCAGTACCACTATATAAAGAATAAAATTATTATATATATATATATATATATATATAAAAAACTGATATTAAATATTAAATCAAAATTAATGCCAGTAGCATGGCAAAACTGTTGAGGGAAAATAATATATTAAACATAATGATTAATCAACAGGGAGGGAGAAGAAAAGGTGAGACTAAAAATTGTAGCAGAAAATCTCCAAATAATTTAGAAAATTCAATTGAAAATAATAAATCAATTTTAAAATTTAGAGCCAATTATATAAGAATTTAACGGGGCCCCCTTGTAAGGTGCCAGTCCTGAATTACATGAAATATCACAAATAGAGACTAAACTAACTATAATATGTAGGTGGTAGATGACTTATCAACCGGTGAAATACCACCACTTTGTTTATTGGAGGCTTGAAGTGGTGAAACCCATGTTTAGTCTCTAGAGCAAAGTTTCCGGCACGCCCCCCCCCCCCCCATACTTCTCCTTCAACCCATGCACGGTACTAAGTACTATAGGTTTTGATACCTTTCGTGTTTGGGGTTTTCATAAAAAAAAAAATAAATAAATAAAATAAAACCAAAATAACAAATACTGACCACTATGCCCCATATCAACGTAGGACCACAAGGCCAATAATGGTCAAGGAATCACTGCATTTCAATTGCTAGACAAATCATCGCAAAAGCAAACTGATCGAAGGATCAGTTCGCCATCTGATTCCCTGATCAAACTGCCAACGCAAAGGATTTGAATAATGGTGGTCCTTATGCAGCGAAAAATAAAAATATAGAACAGATAGACTACCACTCCAGAGCAGAGCCACACCGCTGACACAATGTAAGCTTAACCAGCTTATACAGACAAATAAATAAAATACTATAGATGGTGGTATGGGTGCAGCATTAGCACATCAAACCCCACTACTACCATTTTATTTACATATATTAGCATAATGAAGTAGTTAAAAAAAATACTATTTTTTTAACTACTTTTTTTTTTATCACTATATATATATATATTTTTTTTTTTTTAACTACTTTATTATGCTAATATATATATGTAATATGTAGTTTGTAAAATAAATAAAATATCTGTGAAAATGGAAATGAGAAGTACACAAGGTGCCTGAACTAAGAGAAGTTTAAGAGATAGTCGAAAGTGCAAGTGAAGTAGTGGTTAAACAGGTGAAAGAATTTGAAAAATCTAGTACAAATATGAACTGGGACTGAGGAAGCAAGCAATATACAAAAATATACACAAAAATTTGTGTATATTTTTGTATATTGCTTGCTTCCTCAGTCTATAACTATAACAAAGAAATAAATAAGTAAATAACACTGTATTCAGATATTGGAGGTCAATTTTAGCAAGAGGTCGAAACAGGGGATGGCAAATATGCAAAATCTGAATACAGTAAATGAAAAAAAATGATACATAGCCAGGAATTCATCAGGGGACTACTCCTGACCATGTATCAGGCACTGTGTTTCCAAACTTGTCTGTAGTATTAGAAAAAAGGGGGGAAGCAAATATGTGGCCTTTATCGTAATACTAATAGAAAAGGTAGTCCCTACGCAGTAAAAATTAAGTTAATAATGTACTTCAAAATAAATACAAATTTACAAAAGTGTAGTGTGAAACATAATACAAATGTATGTGAAGTGAGGAAGTGGTGAAAGGTAATTAAATTAACATGGTTGAAAATTAAAATTCTAATATAAAGCAGTGAAATTTGATAGCATCAGCAAATATTCTTGCACCCTTTCTGTTTAAGTGTATCCCATCCTTGTAGAAGTATTCTCTCCTATTAACATGCACAGACCATACTGAGAATAAATCTACCCCTTATCAATCTCTCCAGGGCTGAATTGATTGACAAGCTCGTTATAAACGCCCTCTTTTCGTTTCTGGGTAGAATTGCAGACACTTTCAAATTGAACCCTAACTCACAACTGGTTTTCAACATTGCCCTGTACTTGTTATGAGATCTATAGACTGAGATCTGTAGACTTATATAAGTCTACAGATCTCATGCTCTTAATGTCATCAGTGCCAACATGTACAACAATATTACTTTTTGTGCAGTTAAAAGATGGTATCTGCTCTACAACATTATCAACTTTCGCTCCTGGCATACATATCCCGGTCCTATTCTACCTATCTTTTTTTGCAGAGTATATTTTCCATTTCCCAGTGCATTCTGCATCTTGCTTTGGGGGTTGCAGCAAAAAAAAAAAAAAAGGAGAATGCACATTAAAAACAAAAGGCAGGCAATGCACTCTATCAAATTTATCAAGAGCCACACTGGGATCACTAAATTAACTATTTACAGCACAGCATATTAAAATTTTGCATTTTGGTTGTTTTTGTATACACCAAATTCTCACATGAATTCACCAAGTCGTTGTACTCACCAACGGTCTTTCAAATTGTCACATACAGCAAAATGTCATGGATCAAGTTGTCTCATGCACCGAACTGACATGGACCTGTTGAAAGAAATCCTAATCAGGCCAAGGAGGCTGATAATTCTAGGCATGTTAACCTTACTCATGCAGAAAGTCTGTTCGTGTTCCTCTCTTCTGGCTTGAAGAAAGCAACATGCTTGTTTCTTTTAAATGATATGGCAGCTTTTGTAATTCCAAACACAGCTCTTCAGTCCAAAATACCTCACATTCATGTACTGACGACACCACCCCTAGATATGTCGAAGAATGTTATGTGAAAATTTATTTTACCAACAGCTTTTAAATCTTCCACTTCCATTTTGGAAACTGATTACCATAGCAGACTAAACCAGAAGGATGATTCTGACTCAGTCATAAGCATTTCTACTGCTAAGGTTGTGGAAACCTAAAACAAGAAAAGATTCTGTTTTTTTGGTTCAGTGAAGTATTTTATGGTTGCATACAATTACATGTTGCATGAGTTCCAGAAATTGGGAAATGCTAAGGCAGCACAAATTTCATCCATTGACAGTGTATCATTTCAAACCTACTTCTTGGTGTTGTTAAGGATAAAGAAACTGATGCAACAATAGATGTTTCCCACATTAATTCTGTCAGTGAAACTGACAGAATTAATGTGGAAACTGACTGTGAGAACCAGATGTTACTATAAAAGGAAGAAAGAATTGATGTACATCAATTTTTGGTTTAAAAACTGATGAGCACAAGGAAGCTTGAAAATTTAACACTTCTTTACAGTCATACTCTGTGTGTGTGTGTGTGTGTGTGTGTGTGTGTGTGTGTGTGTGTGTGTGTGTGTGTGTGTGTGTGTGTGTGTGTGTGTGTGTGTGTGTGTGTGTGTGTGAGAAAGAGAGAGAAAATATTCAGCCAGGTTAGAAAGAGTTCAAGGTCAAGATTGTTTTATGACAAAAAATGCAAATAAACGTTTTGAATGTAGACATTGGCACTGTGAATGCTATGTCTATTTTTGCATTTCTTTCTATGCACTGCAGGTTGTCATTATGCGTATTTGTCTTCCAGTGTTTATTACACTGCATTTAGTGCTGCTTGAAACTAAAAAAAAAAAAAAAAAACACACACACACACACACACACACACACACCTATATACAGTTATAAATACGTTACCCTTTTCAGATTTTATAATACATGGAAAATCTTGCATATATTTTGAAATTTTACATTGTATTTCTTTCGCATTTTACTAAAAGACAATGTTAATTAGCTTTGCACCACACACAAGTACAATGTTGTGATCATGCATCAGAGAACTGCTATTATCCACATTTCTACTCAATTCAGTCCAAATCACACCCCACCTCACCTTACTTAATAGATTCTATGGGATATCCACAACATACTCAAGCTCCTCAAAAGTCTTCTACTTAGGAGAATGCTTCATTTCACTGTACTGTAATAACAGTACAGTCTTTAAAAATGCATATGTTGGAATCCCAAAAGATGGCTCTCTCTCTCTACCCTGCTGTTCGCTACAATACCCATGCCAATTATGAACCAAGTTCCAGCGTTTTTGCCGACCGGGCTAGCCGAGTGGGTAAAGTACCTGCCCGGCAACCCAAAGGTCGCGGGTTCGATTCCCGCCTCGGGCTTGGATCAAAGTACTGCAAAAACCTTGGGAGGTGCAATATGGCCACAGAAGCCGATGCGCCAACAACTACCAAATCAAAAAAAAAAAAAAAAAAAAAATCCAGCGTTTTTGTTTTATGCTGATGATACTGTATGCTACATTCCATGCAAATGCTAGGTTGTTGATCCACAAGCAAGACAAACCTCCTCAGAAACCGAAAACAACCACCTTAATACATTCTGTGAGTATGCCAAATATTTTGGTCTGTCAGTAAATCCGAGAAGTCAAGCTATCTCATCTTTTCTCCAAGTTGGATGACGTCCACTGATACCTTACTTCCAGAATTAGCAGGAAAGGTTCTAGTTCCCACTGACAGTCTCAAATTCCTAGGAGTAATCATTGATGCGAACTTCACCTATAAACAACAAATACATGCTCAGTATTCCAAAGCCCTGCGAGCCTTCTGGGGAATGAAAATAGATTTGTGCAGAACTCACAATAAACAATCAGGAAATACCTCAAAACTTACTTCTGTAGCATGTTCTCTTATGGCATGGAAGTTTGGTCAGCCACACCTCCCACCAGCCTCAAGAATTCTGGGTGCTGAAGTGGTTGATCTGGTGAGACCACAAGCTGGTCTCACCAAATCTACACGACATCCAAATCTGCACTCTGCTCCTACCTACAACACACGCCCACAGTCCACAGAGCCCATGTGCAGAAAATAAGGACGTTCCTTCATCTGTGGTCATCTAAGCATGATTACACAAACATCTGGAACAGGGTTGGTTGGTGTTTGCCAGGAAGACAGCTCCACAGTACCCCCTCTTTGTGCTCAAGGCTCCACAGGTTACAGAGTTTCAATAGACACTTTCCAAATGTGACTTTGGACACACTCAACATCGACATTGACCTATGGTCTACTGACAAGTCATACTGAGATGACATCTTGGCCTATCTTACTGTATGTAAAGGAGTGGTGTGCAAGTGTCGGTCCTAGTATGCTGATTTCATTTTGTGTTATGCTTAATTCGTAGTCTTGTTTGTTTTAATTATGATTAATTTTATATTCTGATATTTTGTTTTTAATGATTATTTTGTAGCTGAACTTTGTATTTTTGTGCTTGGTCACTTATATAGTTAATGTTTTGTAAGATTCCTCTGGTTATCTTTGTATGGAATCACAAATGTATACGATTTAACTTATTAAAGAATTTTATTATTTATTATTTTGCAGTGTAGACTAGCACACTATGGCCAATATGTTAACAAAAATAAGTACAAATTCACAATTTTTTTCAAGAAAAACTGAGTTTTTGCAGAAAGAGTAAAAAACTGTCAGCAAATATGTCACAGCAAGACTGAGGAAAAAAAAGTCGGATTCTCCATCATAAGTTCAGAGAGTTGGAAGTATGTAAATATGCTTTTTAAAAAAAAAAAAGGTCCAAATGACAAATGGTCTAAACCCAAAAATAAACAAGTTAGACCCCAGTGCCTTTTAATTGAAATACCTTGAATATATATATATAAATGACATTCTAATCTTGACCTGTCAAATGGACACAAACAGCTTCAAAATGATTATAGTGGTAGTAAAATTGTTGACACTGTCAACAATTTTACTACCACTATAATCATAATTCCCATTCATTATCATATTTAAATTGGCTTAACATTTACTTGTGTGAATGTTATGTATGGTATTTAAAATTATTAAATTACTTTTATTTGTTTATAAGAATCTGGCAGAAGTTATTTATAAAACAGCACAAATCTTAAAGAACAAAACTTAATCGAGAAAATAGCCAGGATTTTCTTTGCTTAATTGGGACAACATGCCATTTAATTGGGGTAGGAATCTTCAGCACTCAAGATTACAGCCCCCCCTCTGCAAATGTCTCCGACCGGACCACGTTGTCAGGTCAGGTCGGAGACAATTTTGAATGCCTTTGTGATATTTTCTAAACCACATTTCTGGAAGTCACAACCATAAAACAATGTAAAATAATTTGCAGTTTCCAGTTTATTGGGCTTTTGATTGTGATCAATCAAATATTTATAATAGATTGTGAAATCTGTTATAAATGGGTAGCAAACTATTTTACTGCATTTGTGATAATACCGATAACTGGAATTCTGTGGCTTTTTAAGTTATTATGGTGAAATGTGTTTTCCTTTACACGAAATCTTCAATCATCTTGTTACTCCATATCTCACTTGTGCATATCGTGTTACTTACAATTTGTGTGTGCTGTGTTCTTTGTATTGACTGCTTATCTTTTTTACTGTTTTAAATTTTACAACCCAAAAAATGTCAGTGAACAGAAACATCAATTAGTTCATATGTATGTATTACAGTATTAATTAAGCTATGTATGCAAGTATAAATTTATTTTTATTTTGCTAACCTGTGGAAAATATTCTTCCAATTTTCAAGTATCATTTAATTTAGTAACCTGTGGATAATATTCCTCCTATTTTCACTTATTGCAATCGCAGTTTAATAGAATTAAAATTTCATTCACAAATGTGATCACAATGACCAGTGCTTACTACCTATCGTATAGCAATTTGATCGTACAGTAAACCAATAGTAAAGTGGGGTCCACTGTAATTTTAACTATTTAAGTGAAACTTCACATAATTGGGGCAGCTGCTTAATCGGGTCAAAGTGCACTAGTCCCAATGTGTCCCAAATAACTGGAATCCATTGTACTTCATTTCATAATACAAAAAGTATTACGAAATGAAATTTCACTTGGTATCATGCAAAGAATATTAAATCATGATTACACTAGAAAAACTTAGCAGACTGTTTTAGCAGGTGGTACAGAAAATTCCCCCATCCCACTGCCTCCTTTTTTGCTTTAATGGAAGTGCAAAAATT
The DNA here is from genome assembly GCF_048544385.1 of Mastigoproctus giganteus. Classification (NCBI taxonomy): domain Eukaryota; kingdom Metazoa; phylum Arthropoda; class Arachnida; order Uropygi; family Thelyphonidae; genus Mastigoproctus; species Mastigoproctus giganteus. Next base: position 198,853,703 of record NC_143581.1, read on the forward strand.
AATGTCAAAGGATATAGAAAATGTGGTATACCCACATTTTCTATATCCTAATGTTTCTTAAGCATTTGTTTTTGCAAACCTTCACAGCCAATTGCTTTGAGTGAATATTCATGTTTCCTTACTCCACAGCAACACCCATTTTGAAATAAATTTTAATATTGTTAAAAATAAAGTTACCTTTTTTCAGCCTCCAGTTTATCCATTCGTTTCCATAGCCTATTCACTAGCGCTTCCTGTTCTTGTTCCAAAGTATTTTCAAGCTCCACCTTTTCTCTACGTAGCTGTTCCAAGTTGGATTGTTTAGCTAAAGTTTCTGCCTCTAATTTTTCAATTTTTCTCATGAGTTTGTTTACCAGAGCCTCCTGTTCTTGCTCAAGTGTTTGCTCCAACTGAACTTTTTCTTGTCGAAGCTGAAAAAATAAATATCTACACTGCTGGTGCTAATAAGACAAAAAGCTGTACAGAATTGATTGACCTAAATAATTTTTATTTAATAAAAATAGTCAAAATAATGATCTAGAAAACTCTCATCTCACCAGAAAATTTAAATTATTAAAAGCAAAATTACATTAGCATAATAATATAAATTTTGAGAATTGAGTCTTATTTCTGACGTGGGAGAAAAAGGAAAACAATCCTAAATTATATCTTCAGTAACTTGTTTTAACATACTTGTTTTAATAAAACATAGTAAACAAGATTTGCTAACTAAAACATTTTTAAAATCCATTAGGAAACAAATTCAGCAATATTCCTAAAGAAACCTAAAGGGATGTATATTCAGGGTGTGCTAGGTGTGCAGTGCACACACATGGAATTGCAATGTCGCCGATATTATATTTTTGCATTTTTTCTGTTATCCCCCCCCCCCAATTGTTTGCTGGCTTTGCGTAATTCCTAAAATTAAATCCAATATACAATGTTTGATGAAGAGAAGTTTTGGCACATAAACATTGTACCACATTCACGCTAATAGCCCGAGTATGCAGTCACAAATACGGACACCTTTGAGCCCTCTACACAGACATACAGATGGCGCAGTAGGTAAAATTCTTAGCCTTCCAGTGGTTTCAAACCATCCTGAAGGCTTGGCAAGATGTGCGTTGAGACAGTAGCACCTAGAAGTAGTTAGTAGTTGTGATTGGCTATTGTGTGAAGCAATCCAATTCAACATACCAACTGTGTGGTACTACACTTAAGGTGGTAGAAAATGAAAAAGACCTGCAGTCAGATATGAAGTTTTCTGAGCAATGCAGACAGGCTGCCAGGGCAGGTCATGGGTTTTTGTCAATGATATATAGGAATTTTGCTAGCAGGAAAAAGGAGGTAATTGTCCCTCTGTATAAGGCAATGGTCAGGCCACGCCTTGAGTACTGTGTACAGGTCTGGAGGCCTCATTTTAGGAAGGATATAGATTTGCTTGAGCGTGTACAGAAAAGGGCAACAAGATTGGTGAGGGGAATGAAGGGAACCTCTTACCAAGAGAGGCTTAAGTTCTGCAAATTGCAGTGGCTGGAGACTAGGCACCTGCGTGGTGATTTGATTGAGGTGTATAAGGCCTTGAATGGGTTGAGCACGCTGAATTCTGATGGGATTCTTCCACTTGTTCAGATTACGAACCCTAAGGGGGCATAAATTCAAATTAAGAAAAGACAGATGTAGAATAGATGTGCGGAAATTTGCCTTTAGCCAGCGGGTGGTTAATTGCTGGAACAAACTTCCATCTGTCGTGGAAGTTGATAGGTTGAATAAATTTAAAGAGGAACTGGACAGGCATTTGGAAGGAAGGGTGTGGGTTTTTTTTTTTTTTTTTTGGCTGATGCTGCATAAGCTCATACACTTGCTTTTTTGCATCACATGCCACTACTACTACGTTGTCACTTGTCATGAGCTGCTGTTTGTTTCCTGAGTTTCACCTGTTTTGCATGCGTAAAGTGTGAACCGACTTATTTTGACACCGATTTAGACAAGTTTTAACTTTTTAGATATAATTTATAACATTTTGCCCATCTTTACAATGGGAAACAATGTTAACAATGTACTGAATGTCCCATTTTCTGCCAGAGCTTTTGCAGATTGTATGAACATAGTCAAAGAAGGTAAGCCTGATCCTCTTCTTCCAAATTTACTGTGCAATCACAAAGACGCAAAAACTGAGTACATGAGACATTTCTCTGTTTCATAATACGATACAGTAGAATGGTTAACTGGATGTGAAGCGTGGTCAAGATTTTTTTTGTTGGCCTTGTTTATTATTCTCCAAAGAGAAGTGTTTGGAATAAGTATGGTTATTCCGATCTTAATCATTTAGCTGCAGCAGTGCAAAAACATGAGCACTCCCAACCACATGTTCGGTCATGTTTAAATCTTAAGATGTTTGGAAAACAAAGAATTGACGTTTTCATTGACAGCCAAAGAAAAATTGAAATTAGCCATCATAATCAACAAGGAAAGGAAAATAGAGCCATTTTAAAAATATTAATTGATGTATGTTATTTGGCTAAGCAAGAGCTTCCTTTGAGAAGTCCTTATGAATCTGAAGATTCAGCTAATCGAAGGAATTATATAGTATTTTTAAATGTGCTCCGTGAGTATGATCCTCTTTTAGACAGTCATTTAAAAGCATCGACTGTATTTTGAGGAACTTCTTTCACAGTACAAAATGATATCATTAACGCTATATCTGATGTGGTTAAAGATGCTATAAAGAAAGAAATTTCTTCCTCTACATTTGTGGCCATTCTTCTGGATGAAACTTCTGATGTAATGTCAATATCACAGCTATTAACTGTTTTCCGTTTTGTCCATAATGGACAAACACACGAAAAGTTCATCAGATTTACAGACGTAAGTGATGATAGAATGTCTAGTGGTCTTTTTAAACATACTGTAAACAGAGTTGAGGAATTTAATATTAAGGACAAGTTGGTCGGCCACACTTATGATGGTATCTGTGTCACAAGTGGGCATATTAATGGGTCGTAGAGTAAAGTTATCAAGGCCTATCCTTTAGCAATATTTACACCCACGTTTTGAACTTAGTTCTGAAGCAAAGCCTCTCGAATATCAAGGAATGTAGATTGTTTTTCCAAACTATCAGTGGATTGGCAGCATATTTTTCTAAATCAGTGGTTCCCAAACTACTGAGATCTATGGACCCTTTCAAAAAAAAAAAAAACCCCTATTTATTTATTTTTTTTTTATATTTATATATATATATATTTATAATTATTGATAAAAAATGAAGAAAGAAAGTTAAAACGACAATAACTGTAACTAATATGTAAATAATATTTGAGTCAATGCAGTTGCAAGCAATCATGCAATACACCCATAATGTCTATAATATTAAGGATAATATAAAGAACCATTAGAATAAGTAAATCAATCCAATAATAATACCATCAGGGATCTAAGAAAACGCAAAAAAAAAAAAAAAAAAAAATATATATATATTATCGCTTTTTACCGACAATCTAGATGACTTCAACTGGGGCCAACCACCCAGAACAAAGGCAAAAAACGACAAGAAGTTCTCTGTTTCTGTGATGATCAATATATGCTAAGTAATTTAAATCTAACCAAATATAAAGTTCTCTGTTTTTTTTTTTTTTTTTTTTAATATATATAGTTAAATTCATTTAAATTTACTTAAGTTCACGCTGAGATAACATGCAAATTCAGCTCAGGGTCCTACTATAGGAACGGATTTGCGATCCCGGGCATACCCGAGCCACAACTTATATCTTGTAATGTCTTTAAACTGTCCTACACTCTTTACTTTTATTTCTCCGAAATTATTAGGGCAATCCGAGGACGTAGGAGAAACTATTTCTTATCTATACCACTATTTTTCGCCTTTATGGAGTTCAGGTTCTATTATTCCTACTCCTTTAGTTTTTCTTCTTACTATCTGCATGTTTCTCTATGCGTTAATTTAATTATTTATTTTTACCATATCCATCACATAGGGGGCACCACATATTATTTTGACGACTATTACATTATGTCCTAGATACGGTCAATATGTAGTATGTATTATATATTTAATCTTATTGTAATCATTAAATTACGTTCTCTGTCGGGTCAACGATGATTAATATATGCTTACATTTATATTTTACAGTGGTACCTTGGATTACGAGTAACTTGGTCTGCGAGTGTTTTGCAAGACGAGCAAAAATTTTTAATAAATTTTAACTTGATAAACGAGCGAGGTCTTGCAATACGAGTACAGTCAGTCCTCGTATAACACGTGTTTACACTACACGAATTCGATCATACACGATTTATAAATAGAGGAACGATATCTTATATAACACGAACCGAATTCGCTTATGCACGATTCGCCTTTGTGTTTACAAGAAATGGCAGTCGAACGCAGAATCACCCCAAATGAACGCAACACGATGGGAATGAAGAGAAGATTCCGAAAATGTATTTATGTGTTTTATATCAGTGAAGGGGAAACACATTTCACCATAATAACGTTAAAACCAACACAATTCCAGCTATCGGTATACAGTAATCGCAAATGCAATTAGACCGAGTTTACTACCAGTTTATAACAGATTCCACTAGCAGAAACGCAACTGGAAATTGTTTTTATTGTTTTATTGTAGTAACCCCTTGAAATGTGCTTTAGGAAAATGTGAGGTGTTAATAGTGTATCTCTGCCTTTATGGTGTTGTTTATTCAGTTGCTACACGGGCGCAGCTTTGTTTATGTGTATCAAGGGTGCCTCCTCATTTTGTAATTGTGCTTTATTTCCTAAAAATTGCCTACCGAGCGTCACGTGATCACGTGCTGCTCGGGATTGTGGTTAATCGTCTCGCATGTTCGGTCTCAGTCGGCATACCTCATTCGTATACAGTCAACATTGTAGTGAACATTCGTGCTAGCGTTGTGACCACGTGTATGTGCGTAAAGCAATTTTTTTTTTTTTGTGTTCAAATTTAGTGACTGTTATTTATTAACTGTACACTACGAAAATGGCCCCAATGAAGAAGAGGGTTGAAAAGGAAGGCGGTAAGAAGAAGGAGATGATTACGGTAGAAATTAAGAAGGAAATCATCGAGAAGCACGAACAAGGTATGAAAGTGGCCGCCATCGCAAGATTTTATAAGAAGTCTACGTCAACAATTTGCACCATATTAAAGAAGAAAGAAGAACTAAGGGGACTAGATGTAGCAAAAGGAGTCACGAGAATATCAAAGCAACGGCCACGTATTCTGGAAGATGTTGAAAAGTTGCTTTTGGTGTGGATAAATGAGAAGCAACTAGCAGGTGATACTGTGACCGAGAACTTGATCTGTGAGAAGGGAAAGGCCTTGTACGCCGACCTCGTCAGTAAACAGCCAGGTACGTCTTCAGAAAACGAAGAAGGCTTCAAGGCGAGCAGGGGATGGTTTGATAACTTTAAGAGGAGAAGTGGCATCCATAGTGTTGTGAGGCACGGAGAGGCTGCGAGTTCGGACGCTAAGGCAGCTGAGGCGTTCGTTGCCGAGTTCCAGAAGCTCATGGTTTCCGAGTGTTACCTGCCGCAGCAAGTTTTTAATTGCGATGAAACGGGGCTTTTTTGGAAAAAGATGCCAAAGAGGACCTACATTACAGCAGAAGAGAATGCAATGCTCGGTCACAAGCCCATGAAAGACCGTCTCACCCTCTTGCTGTGCGCTAATGCAAGCGGTGATTTCAAAGTCAAGCCCCTGCTCGTGTATCATTCTGAGAATCCACGAGCCTTCAAGAAATGCAAGGTGCAGAAGAGCCAGTTAAATGTTATGTGGAGGTCCAACAGCAAGGCTTGGGTCACCCGTATCTTGTTCGTTGAGTGGATCAATGAGGTCTTCGGTCCTGCAGTGAAGAAATACCTTTTAGAAAAAAAACTGCCACTCAAAGTCTTGCTGGTTATGGATAATGCTCCTGCTCATCCTCCAGACCTTGAGAACGACTTACTGGAAGAATTCGAATTCATTAAGGTCCAGTTCCTTCCTCCCAACACCACTCCATTACTCCAGCCCATGGATCAGCAAGTCATTTCAAACTTTAAAAAGCTTTACATCAAGGCACTATTTCAGCGATGCTTCGAGGTGACCGAAGAAACTAACCTTACCCTCCGAGAGTTTTGGAAAAATCATTTCCATATCGTAAACTGCCTCAAAATCATCGATAAAGCCTGGGATGGGGTCACCAAGAGAACCCTCAATTCTGCTTGGAAAAAACTGTGGTCTGATTGCGTTGAGGGGTTTGCTCATGAACAGGAGCTGCCAGTTGTCGATGAAATTGTGTCCTTGGGGACGACCATGGGACTGGAGGTGAATAACGACGACATTCAAGAGCTGGTGGAGGAATATGACCAGGAGTTTACCACCGACGAACTGATGGATCTGCATCGCGAGCAACAGCAAGGGGTGATGGAGGAGATCTCGTCTGAGGAGGAGGAGAAAAAAATGGAGAAATCCCTCTCTTCAAATGAGATTAGGGAGGTGTGTAAAATGTGGGAAACAGTGCAAAATTTTGTAGAAAAACACCACCCGAATAAGGCTGTGGCAGTGCAAGCGATGAATCTGTTTAACGACAATGCAATGTCATATTTCCGCGAAATCCTCAAAAGGAGGCAAAAGCAAGTGTCATTGGAGAGGTTCTTTGTTAAAGTCGCACAAAAAGAAAAAGTCAACAGATAGTAGTGATTCCGTTAGTGACAGTGAAAGTCGTTCTACCCAATAATTAATAAATTCGATTGCTTTTAAAAATATAAAAAGGTATGTATGTATTTTGTATTAATCATTTTTACAGTATGTGAATATTTTTGAGTTTTGGAACAAATCATCTGAGTTTCCATTATTTCTTATGGGGAAATTCGCTTTGATATACGAGTGCTTTGGATTACGAGCACGTTTCCGGAACGAATTATGCTCGCAAACCAAGGTACCACTGTACTTATATTTCTTACCTTTGATTCTAATATTTCTAAATTTTTTTTAACTTTTATTATCTTCTTTCGATTTTTTTATATTCGATTTACATCCGGCCTATTCTGGTTTATATTTGGTTAGATTTAAATTACTTAGCATATATTGATCATCATAGAAACAGAGAACTTCTTGTCGTTTTTTGCCTTCATTCTGGGTGGTTGGCCCCAGTTGAAGTCATCTAGATTGTCGGTAAAAAGCGATAATATATATATATATATATATATATATATATATATTTTTTTTTTTTTTTTGCGTTTTCTTAGATCCCTGATGGTATTATTATTGGATTGATTTACTTATTCTAATGGTTCTTTATATTATCCTTAATATTATATATATATATATATATATATATATATAATTATTGATAAAAAATAAAGAAAGAAAGTTAAAACGACAATAACTGTAACTAATATGTAAATAATATTTTTGAGTCAATGCAGTTGCAAGCAATCATGCAATACACCCATAATGTCTATAATATTAAGGATAATATAAAGAACCATTGGAATAAGTAAATCAATCCAATAATAATACCATCAGGGATCTAAGAAAACGAAAAAAATATATATATTATCGCTTTTTACCGACAATCTAGATGACTTCAACTGGCGCCAACCACCCAGAATGAAGGCAAAAAACGACAAGAAGTTCTCTGTTTCTGTGATGATCAATATATGCTAAGTAATTTAAATCTAACCAAATATAAACCAGTATAGGCCGGATGTAAATCGAATATAAATAAATCGAAAGAAGATAATAAAAGTTAAAAAAAAAAAAAAAAAATTTAGAAATATTAGAATCAAAGGTAAGAAATATAAGTAAAATATAAATGTAAGCATATATTAATCATCGTTGACCCGACAGAGAACGTAATTTAATGATTACAATAAGATTAAATATATAATACATACTACATATTGACCGTATCTAGGACATAATGTAATAGTCGTCAAAATAATATGTGGTGCCCCCTATGTGATGGATACGGTAAAAATAAATAATTAAATTAACGCATAGAGAAACATGCAGATAGTAAGAAGAAAAACTAAAGGAGTAGGAATAATAGAACCTGAACTCCATAAAGGCGAAAAATAGTGGTATAGATAAGAAATAGTTTCTCCTACGTCCTCAGATTGCCCTAATAATTTCAGAGAAATAAAAGTAAAGAGTGTAGGACAGTTTAAAGACATTACAAGATATAAGTTGTGGCTCGGGTATGCCCGGGATCGCAAACCCGTTCCTATAGTAGGACCCTGAGCTGAATTTGCATGTTATCTCAGTGTGAACTTAAGTAAATTTAAATGAATTTAACTATATATATTATAAAAAAAAAAAAAAAAAAAGATACACTGTAATTTGCAAGCCGGTGGGTACAAGTTTTCTATGCCGTAAGACACCAAGAATGCAAAGTGTATCCTATTTACATATATACATGGCACTAAATATAACGATTATATTGAAAATTATATTAAAACAATAGGTTCAGAAAACAAATTTTTGAAATTAATTATGTTTATCGCTTTCCTGAAATGATATTTCAGGTAAGCGATAGGGAAATTATTATTGATCAACCTGCCGTACAACGCTGTTAAGCCCGCTGAACAATTTTTATTACTTTTGCAGATATAAGCAATCCTTAGACATTGCGATAAAATTATATTAGCATGCACTGATTTTGATATATTAGATTTCCGGTTTGTAAGGCTGACTACGTTAAAATTAAATGCATCTCTTTTATTATATATGTTTAGGTCTATATTATTATTATGGAATATTTCTATATGAAGATCCAGATAACTTGCTATAGTATCGGAATTATTAGTTTTTTCCAATACTAGTTCTACTGGATATAATTTACTGTAATCCTGGACAAAATGTGGACAATTAAAAACACATATATCATCTACGTATCTATATATAAGTAGGTTATCTTGGAATTCTCTTTCTGTATAATGTAGATAAAGGTTTGCGATTATGCTTGATGCTGGACTTCCCATAGGGGTGCCAGTCACTTGTAGGTATAACGATGTTCCGTCATATACATAATTATTAAAGATGCATAATTTTATTAGAGAATCCCAATAGGTTAAATCAACCTTTATAGCATTTTTATTTTCTAAATATAGTTTCTGGAGGACGACTTTTAAGTTATCAAGATTAATGCTCGTAAATAGACTGTTAAAGTCAAATGTTTGTATTTGATGAATATTGTTATTTTTTAGAGCATTTATAATAGGTAAGTTATTATTTATTATAATAGTTTTATTTAAGTTATTTAATATAATTTTAAGTAACTTTTCTAACATTTTTCCGGGAAATTTAGCATAACTATCTCTACATGATGTTATGAATCTAAAAGCAATCGGTGTTTTATGAAATTTGGGTATGCCATATATAAATGGATATTTTAGGTTATTATACTTTAACTTTAATTTTTTATGTAATGCAATTAATTTTTTGATTATTATATTAGAAGAAGATGTTATCTGTTTATATGTATGGCTAGACTGTAGTTCATTTTTTAAAATTTCTATATAATATGATTTACATATGATTGCATAATTGCAAGCAGCTTTGTCAACGGGAGTAATTACAAAATGTTCATGTATATCTTTGAGCTGCCTATTTATTAATTTGGTATTATATAGATTATCCTGTATGAATTTCAATTGATTATATTTGCTAGATATGATATTAAGCATTGTAAATAGCCACATGTGGTATGCTTCCACCGGTATGTTATGGTTGTATGCTGATCTTATGCAGTATTTAAGTAAATCTAGATATAACAATTTTTTAAAGTTAGATTTATTAACAGGTAAATTAGGTCGAAATTTAAAACCCAGTGATAAAATATCTCTAAGTTCAGGATATGGGATTATATCTAAATTGCCGGTTATAATGTGATTATGGTTAGGATCCACATACCTATGAAATTCTGGGTGGTTGGCCCCAGTTGAAGTATCTAGATTGTCGGTAAAAAGCGATAATATATATATACATATATATATATATATATAAAAAAAATATATATTTTTTTTTTTTTTTGCGTTTTCTTAGATCCCTGATGGTATTATTATTATTGGATTGATTTACTTATTCCAATGGTTCTTTATATAATCCTTAATATTACACACACACACACACGGTTGACCACCATTTTGTGGCCTCCCTGGAACTGGTCTACGGACCCCCAGGGGTCCATAGACCCCAGTTTGGGAAACGATGTTCTAAATCATCAAAAAGAGTAAATGCTTTGCAAGATTTTGTTGCTAAAATATTATCCTTCGTCGCACCAACCAGATGGAACTTTACTTTCCTGTTTGACAAACACAGTAAAACTGTCACAGAATTAAACTTATTGAATTTTTTAAACACACTGTGGAGAATTCTGGGGAATGAGATGTGGATGCTGTAATCAAAGCTTGTGGTTTTTTGGACTTGCAAGATTTTCAAACAATTTTGTTGCTAGAAATTTTTTATGTTCTGTTTGGCTTGAATAATATATTGTAAACTTCATCCTATGACATACTGTACTGTTGTGAAAAGGTGCATGATACTATAAAACAGCTTAGGAATAACAAGGAACATGGATTTCATGGTTTTCAAAGCATACGGTTCAGTAACCGAAGCCTAAAAGGATCTGAAGAAGAGGAGAAGAGCAAGTGTCTTCGATTATACAAGAGAAAAGTCGACTGCATGTGCCTGGAAATGGAAGAAAGATATTCACTTTTGAAACTTGAATTTTTTCAACTCTTTTGTAGTGAAAGATATGATCAGTATGGGGAAACCTTTCCTGATGGTATTCTAGAAAAATTAAAGGATTTCTACGGACCAGTTTTTGACAACATTTGCCTAAAAATGAACCAAAAGTACTCTTTTCTTCTGATGAATTTGCAAGGAAACCAGTGTATCACCTATTAAAATTCATGCAAGAAAATCAACTTCAAGTTGCATTCAAGGAAATTTATAAATTAGCAGAACTTATCATGACGATTCAGAGTTCTGCTGATACAGTCGAGCATTCTTTTTCGGCTATGAAAAGAATACATACATGTTATAGAGGAATGCAAACACAGGAAAGGTTATGCAGCCTAAGTTTACTCGCCATTGAAAAGACATTGCTGGTGGAACTGAAGAAAAGACTATCATTTTATGATGATGTGCTAATACAATTTCTAAGAAAAACAGGAGATTGGAACTGGTGTATAAATAAGTAAAATGAGTTTTTTAAGCCTTTCTTTTAGTGAATCCAGAAAAATTATATTTTTCCCAAATGATTATGTTTTCAAATTTCTGTGCGTATTATATGGTTGTATTTAAAAGTTGTAACAAAATACAGATAATTCGTGCCTCACTCTAGTACTTGCCAATGATATTCTAATCTCACCACGAAGCGTAAACCTTCTGTGCTTCTCACATAAACAGCGTGTGCGATGCATAGCTATTGTTTATTTGATGGAGAAACTTTATGTTGTTCATAATTATGGATTGTATAGTTAAAATTATATTAGTTAGTAAATTAAAGTACTCAAAATTATTCTACAATTGCATTGGACCAATTAAGAAGAGCGCTGCTATGCTATGCACTCTTAAATCTTTCACACGTCGATAAAAATGCAATTGTACGTTCAAATTAACAAGGGAATTTTGTAGCATGGGTTGAATAAAACTTCCCCCCCCCCAATAAAAGCACACCCAACCTAAATGGGCATGCAATGCCACTGAAATTCAGCTATATTCCTAAAGAAACCTGCCATTAATTTTGTTTCAAATAAAGAAGAGAAACAAACTGTGATCTAGATCTACCAATTAAAATACTACATACAGGTACTGCAACATCTTTCTTGAACAGTATATTAGAAATCCTTGTAAAATAAACATGTCTTCAAATAAAGAAATAAAACTACAAACAACTTGGAGACGACAGTGTCCACACACTAGTCAAAGAATTTTCAGGCTTCAAAGAAACCAGGGCTGAAACGGTGTTAATTGGCATTGTAAATTTGCACCGGCACACGTTCATTGGTTTCAATAAGTTTTTGAAACTCGCTGGTGAATTCTTGGGTGGCTGGTACATCACGTGATACTTAGTTTTTCACCTTGAATGGCAATCTGACGAATGCCGTGCCTCTGTCTAAATCGCATCCACAACCCAGAAGATGGGCTAAAATCACCTTGCAATTTAGATTCATCAAAAAAATATTTTGCCTTGGCTGCACAAACTGCCCCAGAGACTGGACTGCCTTTTGCTCTTTGTTGGCTAAACCACAACACCACTGCCTTGTCGAGGTCCTTGTATGTAGATTTTTCATTGTTTTTCTGATAGCCATTCCTGTAATGCTATCAGATGTGCCTGCTCGTTCGTTATTTCATTTTTAGGAGCATTAGCAACTAAGGCCATATTGCTCCATGAATATGCGGTGGTCATTCCCTGACCTTTCCGCATCCTCCGTATTTGGTGGTGACGGGCTCGAACCCCGGTCTAATCAAGAAGTGCGTGCTACGCACTGTTGCTCCTTCCCACCTGGCTACGGAGGCGGCTTGATTGATTGATTGATTTGGTAGTTGTTGGCGCATCGGCTTCTGTGGCCATATTGCACCTCCCAAGGTTTTTGCAGTACTTTGATCCAAGCCCGAGGCGGGAATCGAACCCGCGACCTTTGGGTTACCAGGCAGGCACTTTACCCACCCGGCTAGCCTGGTCGGCTTGAGATGTGCTTGCAAAATCTAACAGCTTCCCTTTATTTTTGTCACGCATGGTTTGATTACCATTATAATGGTTCATTAAAGATTTAACGAATGCAGTTTTCAAAATTTTTGAATAATTTCAAGTTTTTGTTCAATGAAAAGCACAACTCTTGTGTTTACCAATCGTTTTCGCAATTTATAAACAAAAAAAATATTTACTAAAACAAAAATTGACACTCCTGACATAAATAAAACAAAATTTGTCTTTTTATGGTGTAACAGAACATAACAATCCACGTGATGCACTAAACATTTGTTCTCTTTCTATTGTTTTTTTTGAGCGGCAGGGGTGAAAACAGTGGGGGTTTGAGAATAATAGGTATATCCATCTTCCGATCACAACTTATAATGCCGCTACTTTTCGCTTAGTTATGACTTGCAAAACATCTGTTTATACTTATTCTATTTATTACTTGAATTTTATGATTTCCGGTGGATATATATATATATATATATATATTTTTTTTTTTTTTTTCTTTGGAGTCTTGAAGTGTCCTGGGTAATTCGATCCCGTTATATTGAAATTGAACGAAAATCATGCCACAGATCAGAGCAGCAAAGCAAAGGGCTCAAGCTAGTGGGAATGCAATGGCTCTGGGGAGAAGTGTGGGGGGGGGTGTTCTCCAAATCATGGTGTTATAATATGTATGGCTTGTTTGATGTTTACAGAGCTATCAGGAATGGGACATGATTATAGCCAAGGGATGTCTTTGTGTGTGCTCAATGTAAGGTGTGTGAGAATATTCTGTGCCAACTCAAAATTGTCATGGGACTTTGACAGCTTGAAAAACAGCATGGAAACCCTTGAGGGAATTAAATTAAAAAGTAAGACAAAGGGGCTCATCAAGCTCTCAGCTTGCCCACATCAATGCCAGAGCTTGCAATTGATCATCAGACAACACAGTGGCAACCCCCAAGGCAGAAGGAGCTAGTCACTGTGAGTGACTCTATTGTCAGGGAAATGAGAAATATATTGTGCAAAAAGAACACATGGAATAGGACCAGGGTATGTCTGCCAGGGGCAAAAGTTAATGACTTTGTACAGCAGATATCATCTTTTAAGATTTACTTAACAAGTACAGGGCAATGTTGAAAAAAAGTTGCAAGTTAGGATTCAAATTTGAAAGTGTCTGCAATTCTGCCCACACAAGGAGGGAGTATATGATGAGAACCTTGTCAATCAATTCAGCCCTGGAGAGATTGTGCAAGGTCCATGGGGTAGATTTATTTTCAGCATGGTCTGTGCATGTTAACACGAGAGAATGCTTCTACAGGGATGGGATACATTTAAACAGAAACAGTGCAAGAATATTTGCTGATACTATCGAGGCAGTGTTAGGTGGATTAGAAAACTGCTAGCTTGGTGGGATACACAAACTAATAGATTAACAATAGCACAGGCAGAAGTGAAAGCAATTCTTGCACTGCTTCTATTAGAATTGGAAATTGAAGGGGATTTCAAAAAATGCTGGGAGTCATTATGAAACAAATAAATGCATGGGCTGTGTTCAGGTAACTAAGAGCAAGAACAGGTGCATGTATGCTTGCATATATACCAATGCTAGGAGAATAGTAAATAAATTTGATGAATTTGAAGTGCTGCAAATACAGACATTGGGATTTCAGAGACATGGAGTCACTCAGATACAAGGGATGCAAAATTTGAATATGGAGAATACAGTGTATACAAAAAGGGCAGACAGGGGAGGGAATGGGTTATGCTCTTAGTTAAGAAGCACATAATCTAAGGCAGTGCATTCAGTTGAAATAAGTGGCCAGTGCATTCAGTTGAAAAAGTGGCCAGTGCAATGGTTAGTCAATTTGGTATTGGAAATACAAAAATGATAATAGCAGTTTATAGGCCTAATGACTCTGATACACACAATAAATATCTGTACAGAGAAATAGAGTGGGCCAATAAATCAGAATGAATTATAATGGGCAAGCTTAACTTTCCAGATATTAGCATTAGTAGACGCATACGATGAAAGAAAGCAAGCTTATGTAGCATCAGCCCATAATCAACTTGGACAATAAACCTGATAACCTTCATCAATATCATTCATAAATAAATACAGAACAACAATGGGCCCAAACCCGAATCCTGAGGAACTCCACTAATAACATTTGTCCACGAAGAGCAGTGTCCATTGATTACCACTCTCTGTCGTCTCCCACTCAACCCTCCCTTTATCCATTGTAGCAACTTATCCTTAATGCCATACCTCTCCAATTTGTACAGCAGTCTTCAATGTGCAACAGTATCAAAAGCTTTCCTGAAATCCAAGTATATGATATCAAAATTATTTTTGGTATTCAGTTCCTTTGTGACCACATCATAGTATACAATCAAATTGGTCAGGCAAGACCTCCCTTTAACAAACCCATGCTGTGTCTTAACTATTAGTCTTGTCTAGATGATCCTGCCATGCTTCTTTAACCAGTGATTCCATTATTTTCCCCAGAACACAAGTTAAACTAACAGGTCTGTAGTTACTTGTGCCACCTTTTGAACCCCCTTTGTGAACTGGTGATACATTTGCATACCTCCAGTCCATGGGGACATCTCTTGAGTCCAAGGAAGTTCTCATAATTATGGCTAAGGGTTTGCTTACTTCCTTTGCTGCCTCCTTTAATATAACTGGATAGATCCCGTCCACCCCAGGTGCCTTCCTTATGTTTAACTTCTACAATTTCTAACAGGAATTTGCGGGTTGTTCACTTACAGACTAGCTAGACTTTTGTGGATTTACTGGATGACAGTTTTCTACACTGCATGTTAGAGAGGCAACAAGGGGGAGCAATAATCTTTATCTAATTATCAGCAGTGATTATCCATGCATTAAGAATCTGCAGATAAAAGAACCACTAGCTAGCATTGATCACATGCGTATTGATTTGGGATTTACTTAAAGATGCATCAAGGGTAAAGTGGGAAATTGCTTTTGTAAATTGAATACAGTGGGTCTTCACACAGTTTTTAAACTCTATATATTGGTTTCTATGATTAATTCCTTGAATGTTTCCCATGTAGCATTCAAGGAATTAATCATAGAAACTACTATGCTTTTCATACCAATTAAGAAATACTCTTCAAGGTATAAGCCTAAATGGATATCAGATGAACTGATGAGACTTGCTGCAAAAAAGGAACAATGTATGGGATGCATATAAATTGTCAGGTGAAACAGAAGCCTATGGTAGATATAAACTAGTCTGTAATCAAGTCACAAAAGAAGTCAGACAAGTGACTGCAAGAAATCTTTGGCAAAGGATGCAAAGTAAAAAGCAAAGACTTCTTTACTTATATAAACATTAGAAGGAAAGGGATGAATAAAATTGGTCCACTCTATATTGATGGTTTGGCTGTTGATGATCTTGCTCAGGTTACTGACAAACTGAATGAGTATTTCACATCTATATTCACACGTGAGGAATTCTTTAGGGAAGGGAAGGCCAGAAGTTTATCAAACTCTTAACAGGGAGCTAAATGATTTTGTAATAACTGACAGAAAAGTGGAAGTGAAATCATTGAAGTTAAAGATAAGAAATGCCTCCATTAATATAACTGGATATATCCAGTTATATTAATGGAGGCAGTGAAGGAAGCAAAGGGGTACAAACTTAATAACTTAATAATTTAAATTTAAGTCTCCAAGGACAGGGAACAAATATATTAATACTCAGTGACAAGACAGAAACTTTCAAAGGGAAGCTTAATCTTTGGAAAACTGAATTTTGAGTGATATAATACTGAAATGTTCCCATGCTTTTCTGATTTTGTTATAATATTGACATTTTACAATTTAGGGATATCACTGCCACCCACCTAACAATGCTAATTAAGAATTTTTCCAAATGATTTAACGTATCTCCACAAAAAAAAAAAAAAAAAAAAAAAAAAAAAAAAAGTTATTTTGGATTCGTGACCCCTTTGCTTTTGAAATTTCTTCATATCCCGAAATTACCATTGAGCAAAAGGAAGATCATATCGACCTGTTATCTGATGAAGCAATAAGTGCTTGTTTCAAGACTTCAACTTGTGAAAAATTTTGGCTTTCTATTCGAGACAAGTATCCAGAATTATCGAAAATGGCAATACAAACGTTGCTACCTTTTGGGTCTACATATTTATACAAGGTTGGTTTCTCAAAATTAACAGCTACATAAATAAAAAAGTGTTTCAGACTTGATCCAGAAGATGACATGAGATTTGTAATTTCCAACATTGCACTAAAATATGAACCAAATATTATCGGTTATCCAGGCTCATCCATCTCATTAATTGTTTTGCTTTGTAATTGTTAATTTTTTATTATTTTGTAATCCTGATCAAAGAATAAGAATTTGATTGATGTTTTTGCTGTATTCAATTAAAATATTAAACAATTTTTTTCCCCTCTCTCAGTACTTGAATAAATTTTCTACTACATAATTTATAAAATGTAATTTTTCTTCTCTAAAAATCTGGTCATCACCTTGGATTTTACATTGAGGGGTCATGTCAATTTTATATTTAATAAAGGGGGTCGTGAGCGAAATAAGTTTGTATGCCACTGGGGTAAAAACAACTTTGTTATTGGCTGACAATAATAGATTGATGTAAACAGCTTATTGCGTGGAGGAAAGGCATAGTGTACCAAGGTATAGTGTAGTAGCATGTGATGCAAGAAAGCAAGTGTATGAGCTTATGCGGAATCAGCCAAAAAAAAAAAAAATTACAAAACAATTCCCTCTAAATGTTTGTCCAGTTCCTCCTTAAATTTATTTAACCTATCAACTTCCACAACGACAGATGGAAGTTTGTTCCAGCAATTAACCACCCGCTGGCTAAAGGCAAATTTCCACACATCTATTCTACATCTGTCTTTCCTCAATTCGAATTTATGCCCCCTTAGGTTCGTAATCTGAACAAGTGGAAGCATCCCATTAGAATTCAGTGTGCTCAACCCATTCAAGGCCTTATATACCTCGATCAGATCACCTCGCAGGTGCCTAAGTCTTCAGCCGCTGCAATTTGCAGAACTTAAGCCTCTCTTGGTAAGAGGATCCCTTCATTCCCCTCACCAATCTTGTTGCCCTTCTCTGTACACGCTCAAGCAAATCTACATCCTTCCTAAAATGAGGCCTCCAGATCTGTATGCAGTACTCAAGGCATGGCCTGACCATTGCCTTCTACAGAGGGACAATCACCTCCTTTTCCCTGCTAGCAAAATTCCTATATATCACTGACAAAACCCCATGACCTGCCCTGGCAGCCTGTCTGCATTGCTCAGAAAACTTCATATCTGACTGCACAATTACTCCCAGGTCTTTTTCATTTTCTACCACCTTAAGTGTAGTACTACACAGTTGGTACGTTTCTCTGGGGTTACTTCTACCCATATGCAATACTTTGCATTTGTCAATGTTAAACTTCTCAGCACATCTGCCCAAATTTTCTAGATCCTGTTGCAGTAGCACACTGCCATTACTGTCATTAATAACCCTGCCAACCTTTGTATCATCTGCAAACTTTGACACTAAGCCTGATATACCTTCATCAATATCATTGATAAATATACAAAACAACAGTGGACCCAACACCAAACTCTGTGGGACTCTACTATTAACATTAGTCCACAAAGAGCAGCACCCATTGATTACCACCCTCTGTCTTCTCCCACTCAACTATCCATTGTAGCAACGTACCCTTAATACCATTCTGCTCCAATTTGTACAGTAGTCTTCCATGTGCAACATTGTCAAAAGCTTTCCTGAAATCCAAGTATATGATATCAAAATTATTTTTTGCATCCAGTTCCTTTGTAACCACATCATAATATCCAATTATGTAGGGTACATGGTACAAAGTGTACACTATACATATTATTCATTTTCACATGGGTTTCGAATGATTTAAAATCTTCATTTTTAAAATTAAGATTTAAAATTAATTTTATAAGTTTTAATTGGTTTAATTGGTCATCCAATAAAAACGTATTTTTCACAAATTTATCACCTTCAGTAGCAAAGATAGTCTAAACTGTGACCAATTTGGTCTCAAACCAGGAAAAGTACTTCGACCCCCCCTACTGGAAATCACTGTTTGATTCGTTAAAGAAAGCAGGAAACTAAGAGACAAAAGTATAACATATGACACCTACAAAAACAAAAAGATTGGAAAGAATACCACAGTGAACTGGCAAAGATCAGGAAGGGAATGGGGAGATAGTTTCTCTCTGTCTCCTCTGCTGTTCAGTACAAATATTTCTCTATAGAAGGGGCTAAAGAAAAAATAAGAATTAAAAGTAAGACAGGAGTCACCGGAGAAAGAGACTCCTGTTGTCAAACACCAGTGTCAAATTTGCTGTCACTGGACAATAAATCTTAGGAATACTATTCCTAAGATTTGTTGTCCTTGATAATGCAGAATAAATGGATTATTCTGCATTATCAATATCATCTCAAATATCATCTCAAAACACAAAAATACTAGCACAAGTACGAGAATGCCATTTAAAATGAAAGCAAGAATAAGGGACCACAAACTGAAAGTGTAATAACAAAAAATGCCAGAACTAAGGATGATATAAATGAAGAATATAAATGGAAAAAGCAGCTTTCACAAAGAAAAAGAATCTTGCAATAAAAGGGGTATAAAATGAAAAGTGGAGAAGTCAGAAATTAAGTATAAATGATTTATCTATACAAATTCTTCATGCCTATTATTATTGGTAGTGGCAAATGATGCAAGAAAGCAAGCTCTACACAGCATCAACAACAACAAAAAAAAACCCAATCCTACCCATTTCACCTGTCCATCTCCTTTAACAGTTTTATTTAGTTCTTCCTTGAATTTATTCAAACTACCCACCTCTGTAACACCTGATGGGAGTTTGTTCCAACAATCAACCACCCTTTGACTGAAGACAAATTTCTGTACATCCAACTTGCAAACATTCTTCCTCAATTTGAATTTATGCCTGCTTATGCATACAGTCAAGAAGAAGGATTCCATAGAACTGAGCTTACTCTCAATGTATTCAAGGCCATAAACCCATAAACCCAAATCCTTAAACAAATAATGCTAAGCTGATTAATAAGGATCTAATTCTGCTGGAGGATAAGAGTACAGGATGAAGGGGAAATGCAGCACACAGCAAGTAAAACACTGGGGGGGAAGGAAAAAAAAAGGATAACTGAAGTTATCAGTTTGTTTGAGAAAGGGGGTGGCCTTTCTCACTGAAGCTGACCCAAACACAGTGTGACAAGTTTAAGTTCGGTCGAGGATTGACTGATCTCTTTTGCTGCTGAAAATGACTTGTATCAAGAGAAAAGGTATTGATAATCAGACTTCTTTGCTGGCTTCTTAAAACATGAACAATTTGGTATGACTAATACGGTAATGTATATAATAAATATGTTTATGTATTAAGTATAATACATATGTATTTTTATTGCTTTCTTAGTTTAATATTGATTTGTTTAATTTTTATTTTTAGTGAGTATTTAAATGAAGCTTATTAAGCTGATAAATCCAAAAATTTGTCCATGGTACACTTCAACTTTATAACATAAATGCATATACACTCAGTGATCACAGAATTGTGACCACCCCCATCAGTAATGGATGGGGTGGTCACAATTTGGATATGATCGAACACCTGATATGTAATGCACTGTGCACATTAACTAACTTGTTTTTATTGGTGTTCAGTTACTCAAATAATGAATGTTAATAACTTCTCAATACAACCTTTGTATTATTAGGTAGGCAGTCACAATTCAGTGATCACTAAGTGTATAGGTGCCTCCATAGCCAGGTGGGCAGGAGCAGCAGTGCATAGCACACGCTTTTTGAATAGACCGGGGTTCGAGCACGTGACGACCAAATACGGAGGGTGCAGAAAGGTCAGGGAATGACCACCACATATCCCCGGAGCAATATGGGCCTTAGTTGCTAATGCTCCTAAAAACCAAATAACAAACAAACAAACAAATTAAGTGTATATATAAACAATGTCTAATTTAAGTCATTTTGATAGGCATCAGCATTCATAACCATGTTTTTTCTTTTTTAAACTAGGAAGTTGCAATATTCCTATCTTGATTATCAGATGATTAATATTATATCAATGAAACAATCTGAGACTGAAATTTGTGAAACTTTGATGGTGTTCTCACTTCTGAACATATTTAAACTCAAATTCTCCAATTAAAGATGTAGTCTACATTTCTTCCAATACTGATATTATTTTCCCTCAAGATCAATCTCTACATATGCCTATGAAAATCTGATATAGTCACCATGTTTAATGCAGATCTAATAAAACTAGAGTGGAAATACACATTCTAAGCTAAGTAATTTATTATTAATTTTTATGTTTACATTAAATTACACATTAAGTTCTTTAAAAAGTAAGTCTTGCACATAATCCTATTTAGTTAATTTAGCCATTGAGGGAGTCAAGAGAAGTACATTTTGACCCAATCTCTCACCATGAAAATAAAGAGAACAAAATGAAGAAGTCTTTACATTTAACTAGCAGCAGATGAGTATCATAAACAAAATAGATGCTGTGATCAAATATTGTCTTGTGATTAACTGAATAATTATTTACATGTACTGGTAAATTGCAGGCAATTAAATTATATTATAAATCGTTAGATAATTTGACAACAGATTAAATGGAATAGGTTTTAAGAAAACATGTTCTATTACAAAAACCAGTGCTGACTTTGAGGCTTAGTTTTATAATTTCCATGTTTTAATATCAAAGATTTAATATGAATTGCCTGCTATTACAGATATTATTAATTCCATTCTATGATATCTTGCATAACCATTAATACTTTATTGAAATATACACTACAGGTGGATTGAATTTGAGGAGCCTCACTTAGGAGTTAATGAAGTAACACTGTTTAATTTACTGCAGAATAGGATGACTATGCACAAGACAATTCTCTGTATATGTGTAACAATGCAAAGTGTAATTGAACCAAACATTATTAAGCAACAAAAGTTATATAACATCACCATATACTTTGGAATCTTACTTGGTTTAATTTTCTGGAAAGATCATTAGTTAAACATTCTTCTTCTTGTTCATAGTTGAGTGCTAATGTTTCCTTCTCCTTCTTCAATGCCTGAATTTTCTTTAACAATGTATTACTGATGAATTCCTCTTCTTGTTCTGCCTTGGCTTGCTAAAATAAATTAATTTAGATTTATTCACAAGTAAATAAACATCACTGGGTTTATATGTTCAACACTCAGCACACTATTTTATTCCTGTAATGGTCTTTATTAGCAAAAATTTGCCTTTATCATAACAATTCTACAGAAACTTGCTAACAATGAAGAGCTCTAAAAAAATATAACTAGCTGGGTAAAATTGTGGAAGTTTGTTGCAATTCACAAATTAAAAAACCCAACTATTTCACTGAATATTTCATGTTTGGCACAATAACAAAAATTGTCATATAATAATACATTATGTGGGCATTTATTTTGGTTTAACAAATTTCCCTGACTTTGGTAATGAAATTAAGCAGTACTTAGTTTGTTCATACACAGACACACTGCCTTGTCATCTTAGTTTTGAAATAAAAATATCTGAACTATAAAGAAATAACTTTTATAATAATAAATTTCCCAAAAATAGGAATGCTTGAACTACAGAATTGTTCCACTGATTAAATAATGAACGATAAACATAGTATGTTAACTTCCTAATTTATGAACACCATGTGTTTTTGAAAGTAATTTATATACAAAAGAAATGTTTGTAAATTGGGAGGGATATTCCCATAAATATAATGATTCAATAAGAGGATGTGTTCCAAAAAACAATTTTTTTTTGGAATGCAGGACAACTGGGATGACCATAAGATTTATGTATACATCCTAAAAAAAAAAAATATATATATATACACACACACAAGTATTTAGGTAGCAGAATCCCACACCTCACTATAATCCTAATTGTAGCATTAACTTGCTATATTATTTTTGTGCTATATTTAGCATTACTTTTTTCTACAGCAGTCTTTGATTTCAGCTTAACCTTGCAGTAGCTAAGCAGACTTCAGTAGAATGAGTCAGTAAGGAAATGCTAAACAATTAGTCATAGCTCTCCCCAGAAAGTTATTAACACACCATTGATCACGGTCTTCCCAAGAAGATGATCTAACACACCACTGGGTAATACAGTATTTCATCCACTACATTTAAACTCTAGCATTTCTCTTACACAAAAGTAATGCCCATCTATAACTACACAAGAAAATACCTGGCTTATATGCAGATGGTCCAAATTTTTGTGTCATCTGCATACAAGAAAATTTTTGTATCAGTTATTACAAATTATAATTTGAATCCTGTTTAATTTCCAAACAACTGATTTCATATGGCATATAATTTAAAGAAACTTTTAATATTTCATGCAAATCTTACTGAACAATAAGTTCATTCTTCAATATGGTAGATTAGACTTTCCCCTGATAACTGCTTTTTTTTTTTTTTTAAGCAGCAACACTTTCTTCTATAATGTGCATTTAACTGAATGAAGTAATTTAATGGTAATTTTCTGTGATGTTAGAGTTGATATTTACTACTGTAAAAATACATTTTTTAAAAATTGTTATTTGTTATTTTGGTTTTTAGGAGCATTAGCAACTAAGGCCATATTGCTCTGGGAATATGCTGCAGTGGTCATTCCCTGACCTTTCCGCATCCTCCATATTTGGTGGTGACGGGCTCAAACCCTGGTCTAAAAAAAAAAAAAAAAAAAAAAACAGGACCAGATATTATCTTTTAGGGGCACAAAAAGTGATATTGTTGTACATATTAGAACTAATGACATTAAGAGTAAGAGATCTGCAGATTTACTCAACAGGTCAATGTTGGAAAAAAAGTCGTGAGTTAGGGTTGAATGTGAAAGTGTTCGCAATTCTGCCCAGACACGATAGGAGGGAGTATATTATCGATCAATTCAGCCCTGGAGAGACTGCTTCTAACAGGGATGGGGCACACTTAAATAGAAAGGGAGCAAGAATATTTGCTGATGCTATCGAGGCAGTGTTAGGTGGGTCGGAAAACTGCTAGCTTGGGGGGGGATACACAGACTAAAAGGTTAACAGTGGCAGCAGGCAGAGACAAAAGTGATTCTTGCACTGTTTCTATCACAATGAGCAGCAGCATAGAAAGCATGACAATGCAGATTTTCAGGACTGTTGGAAGTCATAGTGGAACAAATAAATACATGGGCTGTGTTAGGGTAACTAAGAGTAGAAACAGGTAGTAGTAGTAGTAGTAGTGGCACATGATGCAAGAAAGCAAGTGTAGGAGCTTATGCAGCATCAGCCAAAAAAAAAACACACCATTCCCTCCAAATGCCTGTCCAGTTCCTCCTTAAATTTATTTAACCTATCAACTTCCACAACGACAGATGGAAGTTTGTTCCAGCAATTAACCACCCGCTGGCTAAAGGCAAATTTCCGCACATCTATTCTACATCTGTCCTTTCTTAATTTGAACTTATGTCCCCGTAGGTTGGTAATCTGAACAAGTGGAAGGATCCCATCAGAATTCAGCGTGCTCAACCCATTCAAGGCCTTAAAGACCTCAATCAGATCACCGTGCAGGTGCCTAGTCTCCAGCCACTGCAATTTGCAGAACTTAAGCCTCTCTTGGTAAGAGAATCCCTTCATTCCCCTCACCAATCGTGTTGCTCTTCTCTGTACACGCTCAAGCAAATCTACATCCTTCCTAAAATGAGGCCTCCAGACCTGTACGCAGTACTCAAGGCGTGGCCTGACCATTGCCTTATACAGAGGGACAATCACCTCCTTTTCCCTGCTAGCAAAATTCCTATATATCATTGACAAAACCCCATGACCCGCCCTAGCAGCCTGTCTGCACTGCTCAGAAAACTTCATATCTGACTGCACAATTACTCCCAGGTCTTTTCCATTTTCTACCACCTTAAGTGTAGTACCACACAGTTGGTACGTTTCTCTGGGGTTACTTCTACCCATATGCAGTACTTTGCATTTGTCAAGGTTGAACTTCAGTTGCCACTTCTTAGCGCATCTGCCCAAATTATCTAGATCCTGTTGCAGTAGCACACTGCCATTACTGTCATTAACAACCCTGCCAACCTTTGTGTCATCTGCAAACTTCGACATTAAGCCTGATATACCTGTACATGTATACTTGCATGTACACCAATGCTAGGAGTACAGTTAATAAATTTGATGAGCTTGAAGTGCTAGTCAAGATATTAAAGGCAGTATTGTTGGGTATCAGAGACATGGTGTCACATAGATATAAGCAGTGCAGAATTGAAATTTGGGGAGTACAATTTGTACAGAGAGGACAGAAAGGGAGGAGGGGTTATGCTGTTAGTAAAGAAACACATAAAATCTAAGGAAGTGCATCCAATTGATGTTGGTGGACAATGCAGTGTTGAGTCTGTTTGGTGTGAAATAAGCACTGGGAAAGGAAAAGTGAGAGCGTGTGTTATAGGCCTAATGAATCTGATGAGTATAATAAGCAATTGTGAAGAGAAATAGAGTGGGGCAGTAAATCAGAATGTCTTATAATGGGGGATTTTAACTTTCCCGATATCAACTGGAAATTGTGGGTTGGTCACTCGCACACAAGCAAGACTTGTGGATTTACCGGATGACTGTTTTCTACAGCAACATGTTCAAGAGGCAACCAGAGGGAGTAATACTCTTGATCTGATTATCAGCAGTGATTATTCATGCATTAAGAATTTGCAGATAAAGGAACCATTGGGTGACAGTGATCACAATTTACCGATATGGGAATTACTTAAAGATAACGTAACTACCATCAAGGCTAAAGGGAAGAGCTTTTGCTTTTATAAAGGTGCCTCATAAAGGGGTCTCGGACAGTTTTTAAAATTCTGTACAGTGGGATCAACTGATGTGTTACCAACGTTCAATTTTAAATGAGAAGCCTTCAGCACTTAACCTTGGAGGCTACTAGGCTTTCCATTCCAACTAAGAAATACCGTTCAAGGTTGAGGCCTAAATGGATGTCAGATGAATTAATGAGGTGCGTGGCAGAGAAGAAAAATGTATAGGCATATAAAAATTATTAGGTGACATAGAAGCCTATGGCAGATATAAGCTTGTCTGTAATCAAGTCACAAAGGAGGTTAGGCAGGCAAAGGCAGATTAGAAGAAATCTTTGGCAAAGGATGTAAAGAAAAACAGCAAAGAGTTCTTTACTTATGTAAACTCTAGAAGGAAAGGGATGAATCAGATTGGACCACTTAACATAGATGGGTTGACCATTTATGATCATGCTCAGGTAGCTGATGAACTGAATGAGTATTTTGCATCTACATTCACACAAGTTATTCAATGAGGGGAATGCCAGAAATTTATCAAACTCTAACAGGGAGCTAAGTGATTTTGTAACAACTGAGAGCAAAGTGGAGGAGAAATTGTTGAAGTTAAACATAAGGAAGGCACCTGGGTGGATGGAATCTATCCAGTTATATTAAAAGAGGTAGCAAAGGAAGTAAGCAAACCCTTAGCCATTATAATGAGGGCTTCCTTGGACTCAGGGGAGGTCCCCATTGACTGGAGATGTGCAAATGTATCACCAATTCACAAAGGGGGATTTAAAAGACGACACAAGTAACTATAGACCTGTTAGTTTAACTTGTGTTCCGGGGAAAATAATGGAGTCACTGGTTAAAGAAGCATTGCAGGATCATCTAGACAAGACTGCAGTAACAGATAAGACACAGCATGGGTTTGTTAAAGGAAGGTCTTGTCTGACCAATTTGATTGGATACTATGTGTTCACAAAGGAACTGAATGTCAAAAATAATTTTGATAACTAGTTGTCGCACATGGAAGACTGCTGTACAAATAGGAGAGGTATGGCATTAAGGGTAAGTTGCTACAATGGATAAAGGGATGGTTGAGTGGGAGACGACAGAGAGTGGTAATCAATGAACACTGCTCTTCATGGACAAATGTTATTAGTAGAGTTCCCCACGGTTCGGTGTTAGGCCCATTGTTGTTTTGTGTATTCATCAATGATATCGATGAAGGTATGTCCAAGTTCGCAGATGATACAAAGGTTGGCAGGGTTGTTAACGACAGTAAAGACACTTTGCTACTCCAACTGGATCTAGATAAGTTGGGAAAATGGGCTGAGAAGCGGCAACTGAAGTTTAACATTGACAAATGCATGAAAAGTACTGCATATGGGTAGCAATAACCGAAGAGAACTCTATTAACTGTGTGGTACTACACTCAAGGAAGCGGAAAGTGAAAAAGACCTGGGCGTAATTTTGCAGTCAAATATGAAGTTCGCTGAGTAGCGCAGACGGGTTGCCAGGGCAGGTCACGGAGTCTTGTCAATGATATACAAGAATTTTGCTAGCAGGGACAGGGAGGTGATTATCTCGTTGTATAAGGCAATGGTCAGGCCACACCTTGAGTACTGTATACAGGTCTGGAGACCTCATTTCAAGAAGGATGTAGAGCTGCTGGAATGAGTACAGAGAAGGGCAACAAGATTAGTGAATGGAACAAAGGGTTGCTCTTATGAAGAAAGGCTTAAGTTTTGCAAATTACAGTGTCTGGAGACAACGATGCTGATGGGATTCTTCCTCTTGCTCAGAATAATCACCTGAGAGGGAATAAATTCAAATTGAGGAAAGACAGATGTAGGATAGACGTGTGGAAATTTACCTTTAGCCAGCGGGTAGTTGGTTGGTGGAACAGACTTCCATCCCTTGTAGTGGAGGTTGATAGCCTAAATAAATTTAAGGCTCAGCTAGACAGGTATTTCGAACGAACGGAGGGTTGAAGTGGAAGGGTTTTTTTTTTTTTTTTTTTTTGGCTGATGCTGCATAAGCTTTCTTTCTTGCATCATATGCCTCTACTAATGCTAATTTTTTCTGCAATTGCCACACATTTAGCATTGTTGTTTAAATGCATTGATTTGGTTTTAAAAGGTTTCAAGCTCCTCACAAGTCAAGCAAACATCCACCCGAGGCCTTCCAAACCTATACCCATGATTTAGAATTAGCAGAGGCATGCAAGAAAGCAAGATTATGCAGCATCAGCAAAAAAAAAAAAAAAAAAAACAACCTCCCATTTCACCCCTCCATTCACTCCAAATGCCTGTCCAGCTCAGGACAGGCATTTGGTATTATAATGAAGTTGATAGCCTAAATTTATTTAGGCTATCAACTTCATTATAATACAGGATTGTTAAAATTAAAGTATCCCTATGTAGAGAGCTCTGGAACGAGTTCTAAGGCTCATACTGAAGAGAAATTTGGACAACAGGTACAATAAGGAATGCACTCGCCATTTATTGGAAAAAAAAAAATTAGTTACAAAATTTGTCACTGTATGGCACGTAACTATCTTAGTTACGATTATGCAAATAATATATGTTATTTGTATAATTGTAAGTTATTGCCACAGTGTCACTACTCAGCTCTATTGTACTGTAAAGCAAAGCAGTCTCTTCAAAATCATACAGTAGATGTTTGCCTGCAATACAGCAGCAATGCCAACAACATTGCAGGAAAAGGCGCTATTAGTGAAGTTGTACTATCAGAACAGCAACGATGCAGCTGCAGCTATCAGAGAATTCCAGAGTCAGAAATCCATAAGGTGTGGACCTATGACTGTTTGTGCTGTCCGAAAAATTATTGCGAAATTTGAAGTAAAAGCATCTTGGTGTTCAACCAGGTAGGGACCAAAAATGAGTGGACTTCTCTTGTGTTGAAGATGTGGCTAAGGCTGTCATGGATTTATTAAGTCAATCGCCATGTGGTAGCAAAAGTGTGCCAGCTGTTTCTCGTGAAGTGGACATTCCGTATTCCACTGTAAGGCTAGTAATACGCCAGGTGTTGCGGTACCATCCTTACAAGATGCACATACTATGCAGCTAAAGCATGGTGATGCAGATATTCATTTCACATACACACTTCAGTTTCTGGTGCGAATGACAGTGAATATCACTTGGCCATAGAACATCCTTTGGAGTGATGAAGCCCACTTCTGGTTAAATGGCCAGGTGAATATGCACAACTGTCGCATTTGGGCAACAGAAAACCCTCAAGAGGTCCCGTTGAAGTCTCCAAAAATGACAGTGTGGTGTAGATTTATGGCCACATTCATGATTGGGCCAGATTTTTTTTGCAGGTAACAACACCGACTGGACCCCACACCTGTTCCATCACTGGACAGTGATATGAAATATTGGCAAATTTCGCAATACCAGAGCTGCAACAACGCAGGTGCCTTCAGGATACCATATTCATTCAAGATGGTGTGCCACCCTACATCCACTGTTGTGTCCAAAGATTGCTAAGGCAACACTTTATAGATCAACGAGTCATCAGCCATTGTTTCCAGACATCTTGGCCAGACTGTCACTGGACCTCACCCCATGCAACTTCTGGTTGTGGTGTTTTTTGAAGAACCAGGTGTATCGGGAAGGATGTCAATCTCTGGAAGATCTGAAGAACAGCATTAGACATGTGCTGACTATTCCAGTTGACATGTTATGTTCTGCTATAGAAAATGCTGTTCTTCAAATGGAAACTGTTGTTGACCAAAATGGAGGACACACTGAACAATTGAAGCGCTGTTCAAGTGATTTGTATTGCCACAGCGCCAAAAAAAGTGACAAATTTTGTAACTAATTTTTTTTTCTAATAAATGGCGAATGCATTCTTTATTGTACCTGTTGTCCAAATTTCTCTTCAGTACAAGCCTTAGAACTCGCTCCAGAGCCCTTTACATAGGGATACTTTAATTTTAACAACCCTGTATTTACAGTAGAAATTGTACTTGATGGTATTAACAAGATCAGGGTATTTAGTGCAAAAGAGCTCATACACTGTTTTCATATTAAGGTATTTATTTTACCAGATATTTTACTAGTTTACTGCTGTAGTGAGACTCCTTAAACAAAAATCCTCGAATATGCTCATTAGTAGTATTAAATACTTCACGTGGTAGGGCTTTTGCATGGTTCTGATGCTTACCAAGCAATTCTATAGACGACTTTCCTGCAGTAATCAAAGAAGTTAGCCAAAAAAAAAGAGCTTCATTTTTTACTGCATACAAAATTGAGAAAGCCTTTTTATACATATTTACTTTTTCTGCATCCATCAGTACAAATTAAGCGAAAGTACTATTCCACAGTTTTGGTGTTTCTTTCTTAGCATGTTTGAGCATTATATCAATTTCATAAGAAATTGTGTCTTACTCATTTTTTGGCTCACGTTTACATGAACACTGCCTCCGTGTTTGATTTAGCCACCACATTAAGTCTTGTTGTAGTACTCCATACTCTTCTCCATGAAGATGTCTTTTTTGGAACTCGCATTTGTACATGTGGACATTTTGAACTTCCCTTTTCCTCTTGCGTAACATTTCACTTTCGTCACGACTACAGCTAGACATGTCTCAGAGAACAGTCTTATTAATATGTTTGTTATTGTTATTTGGTTTTCAGGAGCATTAGCAACTAAGGCCATATTGCTCTGGGGATATGCGGTGGTCATTCCCTGACCTTTCCGCTGTTTGTTTGTTATTTGGTTTTTAGGAGCATTAGCAACTAAGGCCATATTGCTCCAGGATATGCGGTGGTCATTCCCTGACCTTTCCGCATCCTCCGTATTTGGTGGTGACGGGCTCGAATCCCGGTCTAATCAAGAAGTGTGTGCTACGCACTGCTGCTCCTGCCCACCTGGCTATGGAGGTGCCCTTATTAATATGTAAACAATACTGTTGTTGTGATTCTTCAGCAGAAACTGGTTCTCACTTGACAAGAAAATAGTGAAGTACCATGCTGCGATCTACTGGTGAACAAAAATGTTTGAAGAAGGGAATAAGTTCAGGAGCATACATAGACTACTTAAAGCTAAAAATATTGCATTAAAACTACATTTAATCTATGAATTTCTTTTTGTCTGATTTTAAAGAGAAATTTGGGATGGCTCAGTAAATCTTTATATACAAACGAAATATAAAATTTCATAAAATTCTTCTGCTGGGAGTTAAGCTGTTACATGTGGGTAGGCAGACAGACATGGATGGGTACAGTGAAGACAATAGGCGCTTATGCATATATACTAACATGCCAATTACATAAGTTTATTATTCCAATTCCTACTGAACTTAACAGCAACTTCTATTATTTGGCATGTCCTTTGTCACTGACAGGTCTAACCCACTGTCTGTTCACACCCTGTCACGTCCCCATAAATATTCTTCAAATATCGATGAATCTCACTGAGTACAAAAAAGTCCTCTGCATTTAAGAACTTGATAATACACTTTTCTTTATATGCATATCAATGTAATCTTCCATTTTCACAGACTATTAGCAGTAACATTTAGATTTTCCCCTGACATCATTACATATTGCGTGCACATCACAATCACTGGCAACTAAACTATGACACTAAGTAGCTATTATGCTCTAAAACCTAAAACAACAAGAAACGTGAGAAAAAATTGAGTCATTAATTTTGGAGCAGCACTTGTAGCACAAGGGAGGTTTCACAAACTGTCTTGGTGCTTCCTTTAGTAACAATGGATAAATTCGTCAACACCTCTTACCCTTTTCCACATTCAACTGTTATTAATTTCTCTTCCAAACGAGCTTTCAGTAATCATATTCTTTTAGTTCCTAATGCCTGTTACCAAGCCAAGAGTACTATTAAGTCAAATCCAGAGGTGGTATACACATGAATACATTATTTAACTCATAATTGTTTAGGGTCATCAGTGATGTTACAATAACTTTCCTGTATCCAATATGGTTCAGGCATTTTTGCACTATATTCACGCAAGTACAAAACTCTTTTCATAGTCCTCCAGAAATTACTTTATCATAGATTAATTTATATTTTTCATTTGAATTCAGAATATTCTAATAATTTATATTAATTTCTAATAATCTTTTCTATTACTAACTTCAATTCAGCAGTTTGCACATTTTATTAATAACATGTGGCTCTTAAGATGTAATGGTAGCTCAAGCTTCAATATATATATACAGGCTTTGAAAAGTAAAAGTTTTAAAGGCCCTTAAAGCCTCTGGAGGGAACCGTGCTAGATAAGTTTAAGCTATCTAAAAAAAAGAAAGGTGTTCATCAGGTTTGGCAGGGATTAAGTAAGGTAACATATGCTTGTACTGTAATTATTAGCAGATATTGCTTAAATAATGTTTATTTTTTTCAAAAAGGTGCTCTTATTTTCTTCAAAAAAGGAATGTGATCTTGTAGGTGTATTTCAGGGTCTGGTTATAGGTTATTACTTTTTTAAACAGAAACATATAGCCACTGTTTTCTGCTCAGGAAGGTGATAACTGTTGCAGTTTTTCCAAAGAATTTTATATTTATCAAGAGTTTAGTGTTGTCGTCCAATGAAAGACATAGGAGTGACAATATATAGATCATTTGCAGAGATATACTTGCACTGAATCTGAAAGTTCATTAGTTATTTAATTATTAAGTTTGAAAACAGAAAGAATAGCAAAAAATTAGATAATATTAAATGCTTTTTTCTTTTCTTTTTATGAATGTTCACCATAATCATACAGTACAGTAGTACCAGAAATCCGGCATCCTTACGGACATAGCACAATTTCCAGATTTTTGAAGATTATGTATGTAGCCTAAATATTCGGGGGCAATTTGTTATTTTTATTAGATAATAAAGTACCTCCGATCCATATAATCTCCACAGAATAACAGTTGCCAGCATTAAGTTGAAATGTTAACCCATACAGTCAGTTTGGTCCAGTGAGAAACAAATAAAGGTTGTAGGTTCAAGGTATGGGTATAACCTATGTTGCAACACCCATACCAGAGGGTATGGGTGCTGCAACTATGCAATATGATGTATAAATAGGGCAATATAATAACAGCAATCAAATCACCTTAAAAACTAAATAAATACTAATGTACTATACTGCAAACTAGAACTGCATGTCTTGTAAAAACAAGTGATTTTAAATGTTAGAAATACATCAGTACAAATACATAGTAACAATGACATACATTTTAGGAAATATGCAAAACAGAAACTGGTGTTTGGAAATTATTAATGGAACAATTTTTTTTAAGTCTAGTCAGCCTATTTTCCCCTCTGCCTTTATGTAGTCAACTACCCTTCGGAGAAATATTCAGGAAGTTCCATATTTTGAGGTGATACCATATTAGACTGGCCAAACGATGCAGGAAGGTAAACTTATTCTAATTCTATATATAATAGAATTCTATAATAGTTTTAGTTTATTCCTTTAGTAGCACTGCATTTAATACTTTGTTTTAAATATTTTTTATGAAGAGACATTAACTTAAATTGTGCTTGTGATATCTTCAGAATTGGAATCTCATTTCGAAGTACTGAATATGAGTGAAGGTTACCATTTGTTACATCTTTTGTGTGTAGATATTATTTGCAGGGAATCATACAAATTAGTAATGTAGGACAGTACTTGTAATTCGTGTAATATTACTGCTGTTCAACTGTACAACTGAATATCAGAAACTCTTTTCAGAAGTTGCAGCTTTTCCAATAAGCATGAGGCTATTAAAAATGGAAGACCTCAACCTGATCTCAAGGAATTAAAAACGCAAAGCAAAAAATTCACATGAAATCTTCAATTAGAATATTAAGAAAAGCATGAAGTAGATGACTGGATGTTTGAAGAGGAGAGAAAATTGTTCTGCTACCCTTGCAATTTACTTTCTATAGATAGTACAGTCAAATCTTGTTAATACAAAGTTCAAGGAACCTAAATTTTCATGTTTTGCAATAATGAGGTTTGTAGTAACAAGGTCCCTCAAAAGTGTCAGAATTTTATCCCCCCCCCCCTTTTTTGGTACATACTATATATATCTAAGAATAATAATAATATCAAAAATAAATAAAAAAATAAATTAATAAAAACAAAAGCCTCGTCTAACAACACAGTAATAGGAATAACACATTTTTTAAAGATTTTATTTTATTTGTAAGATAAACTAAGAGAAAGCAATTAAGAGGAATGAAAATATTGTACAGTATATATTTTGATACATACAATATTTTTGTATCACAGTAAAAAGAATTACAATCTTAATATAAAAGGAGCCATACAAACCATTAACTTTTTAAATTAATCTAATTTAAAGAAAGAATCCAATGATGTTTGCAGTTTTCGTCCTATATGCATTTTTAACTATAGCACAGACATTATCAAATGCAATAGTTGTTTCTTTATCAACGTTACTGCAGGCCAACACATTCTCTATTATGATCAATGCAATTTGGGCATATTTTTTAGATGGTAGTGCATGGCTTCTTCACTTTTGCTCGTAACAAAAATGTCCTCGTTTTGCTTAGTGCTCAGCAGCTCTTCTGGTGTTGGCATTGCTGTAGTAGCAACTTAATCATCCACCTTCACAAACTCCAAATTCGGAAACAAAATCCATATGCTCCTTTGAATTTCTTCATTCCTCAATGTTGCCATCACATTCATCTGCTGGATGTTTTTCGATGATATTCTGTCTAAAGCCACTCTTTCTGAAGCAGTTGATTATTAAACTTGATGCAATACTGTCCCAAGCAATAACAAGATTACAGATAGCATCCAAGACATTCCAATTTGGCTGTAAATTGTTCCCTCTTTCTATGTTGCAGATCAAGTACCTTATCAGGCAGGCACTATATGCTCTCTTGAGGTTATAAATAATTCTTTGATTCAGTGGATGCATAAAACTGGTGGTATTGGGAGGCAAAAACATATTTGTCAACTTAAGTGTCTTGGCAGAATGTGCTGTACAGCAATCTAGAATCAACAAAATGTTCCTTCTGCTGAAGCCACTTTTGATAATCAGGACTGAAACATTTTGACCACAAGCCAAGCTCTCCTATTAGCCTCATAATCACAGGGAAGTTGGTTAACTTCTTAAACCAACTTGGCTTGGAAATCTTGCCAATCACAAGTGGGCGTAGTTTTTCTACTGCCATCTGAATTGCAGCATAACAGAACAGCAAGTCTTTGTTTACTTAATTTTCCAACACGACAAGCCTTTCCTCGAACATCAAATGTTTTGTTTGGCAGCAAATTATAAATAAACCATCTTGTCAGGATTAAAAATATTCTTTGCCTCATACTTTTCAAGAATGGTCCATACAGAACACAACCAGGCTGTAACCTTTTCTTTATCAACTAATCCAAGTTATTCCCTGTTTTTAAATCTTTGGAGCCAGCCACTAATTCCATGTTGCTGAGCCGGATAATTTGCCTTTTCTTGCAAAATCGGAACTGATATTGGCAAATTAGATGAATACATTTGTTGGTACCACTCAAAGTTTTGTTTCAAGCTCCTCTTGTTTTGCACCACTAATTCATTTCCTGTTTTTTTCTAGCTGCTCCAGTTTCACGCACTTCCAGTTTTTTAGTATTTTAGATAAAGTAGGTAAAGGGATGTTATATTCCTTTGCAATGTCCATTTTGCTTCATTCCATCCTATGTCTCTTGTATAATTTTCAGTTTAATTTCCAGGCTTAATCCCATCCGTTTACGTTTTGTCACCATAACACTGCTAGATGAGATTTAATATAAACAAACTTTAAATTAATTTAAAGACAAGTTCCAAAAAAGACATCAGCTCAGATAAACTGGCACAAAAAATAGATTATAATGTACTATAGCAAAAGACTCTTTGAACTGCCGTAACAATTGCAACTGACCTTAATCCCGTGTAGAGTGCGGGAGTACTATTTTTATTCTTTTGTTAATTTAACAGCTCATCCTTCACAAAGATGTTTTTCAGAGTACACTTAAGTTGTAGCTACCATAAACTGATTTTGTTTACACAAAAGTAATTTCTAACAACTCAGTGCCATCCTTCAGGAAGCATCGGGCAGCTGTGCCAAGATTTGTATTAAACATACAAAATAACAACATTTCTTACAGGGTGAAAACGAACTTTGTAATACATATTAACCGAATTTTGTAATAAACAACTATATTTACATAGAAAAGCCTATCCTTTCACAGGGGAATGGTAGAATGGTATGTGCCTCAAATAAACATGTACTTTGTATAAACCGAGTTTGTATTAACACGAATTTACTGTATTTGGATTAGGATTATTTAAATAATCTTCATAAAGCAATTTGATACAATGGGCATTCATGAAGCCTCATGAATGCCCATTGTGGCTTCTCTCATTAAGTAACATTTGGAAGAATTCAAATTGAATTTTTTTTTTTTTTTTTTTAATCTTATTATTTGATATAGTGTCAGATTTAAGAATAAAATTTTTAAAGTTCCTCATTTTCAAGTAATTTTTCTGTTGTTTTATCCCTAATAAATGATTGTTGTACTTTGTCCACAATGTACCTACTGCCATGATTTTTATGACATGGGTTTGGGCAGTTAACTGATTTTATAAACTTGAAAACTGAAGCAACTAATATAAGAAAGAATTAATAATACCACACTAATATATCACATAATAACTGCAATTAAATTGAAAACACCTCAGTACAATTTAGTTCAGTTTGTGTACTTTCTTGTAAAGCAACTATAACAATGTTTTTTTTTAAAAAGCAGAATTAAGAAAAAAATTGTTTCACAGAAGTTAACATTTTTACAATATTGACTTTCATAAAAAATTTAATAAAATACATTTAAAACCTATTGCAATTCATTAGCAAAAGATCAAGCACTGGTATAATCCAAACATAATTTAAAAAAAAAAAAAAAAAACTCTCAGAAATAAGGAAAATTTGGAGTCTGTCAAACCAGACACCACCATTTCGTTAACCGATTGGTTAATAATGACTGCTTTTTCTGTTTCATGTCAGAAAACTACATGTAATGCAAGTTAAATTTTCCATCAGAAATTTAACACACCAACTTGACTACCCCTTTTAGATCCGATACATTTATTCACCATTCAACACAAGGCTATATATTATATGTTGACCGAGGCTACTTATTGTCTCAGTCAAATAGGCCAAATAGGTCGGAACCTGGTGCTTTCAAGTTTTTAATGACCAACAGATTCAGCTTCTTGGTAATGATATTACAGTAATAACTTCAGGTTGACTCACAGATGATGATGATGTCATTTTTAAAGTGGGTACAGTAGTCTAAGTTCCGTTACTAGAGGGATAATAGCATTCCCAACCAGTAAAGACAAAAAAAAAAAAAAAGCAAGCATGATACAAAATAGTATTACAATATCTGTATTGAAACAGTACCCTGCTTCTTCACTAAAAACATTTGCTAGTTTTTTTTATTTCTCTCCCCCACCCACCCCTTGAATTTAGGATTGGGCCCAATCCTCCCATGTAATCATGTGTTGGATGTTCATTAGCTTTCTCATAAATTCTGCATCTTTTTTATGATAATTTGGAGGTTTCTTGCCTAACAAAGTTGTAATTTATAGTAAAGAATAATTTTAAGTCCCAGTGGAGATTTGTCAATTTTTGTATAGTATAGGCATATGATGCAGGAAAGAAAGCTTATTTAGAATCAGTCAAAAAAAAAAACCCCTTCCCTTTTCACCTATCCATTCACTCCAAAAGTTTGTCTAGTTCAGCCTTGAATTTATTTAAATACTATCTAGAAAGTTAAACATTAAGTAAATGTCAGTCACAGCCACTGTGAAAATCACAATATTGATACAGTGGAAACAGAACCACAAGTAAGTGTAATTCTTTAATATTTTCTTTTAGGAATTTTTGTGGGATATAATTAATGCTGTAGTGTTTTATAAATTTCACATAAAACATACTGCTACAGTAGAAGGAATAGTGTAATGTTATCACTATCGCACTACTAGGTGGTAGATGACTCTCATCAACCGGTGCAATACCACCACTTTGCTTACTGGAGGCTTGAAGTGGTGGAACCCACATTTAGTCTCCAGAGCTAAGTTCCGGACAACCCTTCTCCATCTCTCCCACATGCAGTATGACTGATGACTTTTGAGGTTATGATGGACATCATGGCGAGATCCAATCTTCCTTACATTTCGAGGGTACAGCTCTAAAACGGTGTTCACAGGCCGGCCGCTAGTTAGTACACTGAATCGAACCTATTGGTAGCTCTTTAGGAAGCTTCCGGATCAGCTAGTGTATAATCTTGCTACACTCTTGTGTATAATCTTGCTACTCTGCCAGATAGTGACTGGAGTGAGTCCGAATAGTGTTTATGCGGCGGGGTGGGGGGGCATTGTTGAGGCCACGTTATGTCAAGGATCTAGGTATATTCTTACCATGCGTACGCCATATCCAAAAATTTCATTACTTCATACAGCATGTCCCTTTTTCTTACTATTGAATACACCATGAATTGTCAAACTAATAGAGTAAGCTTATCTGAAAAAAGAACTAAACCCCCCAAACACTTCCTAGTTCACTTCACAAATATACATGGTCTCAATTCTAATCTCAATGATGTCCATTTCCGCTTGCAGTCTGCCAAACCCCATGTACTTTTTCTGACAGAATCTCTGTTATCGGTTGATTCAACTACTGCTCATCTCAGTTGCCCAAATTATTCGCTGTATGATTCCTTTCGCCTCAAAAGTGGTACTTGTGCATATGCCCCGTTCTGATATTCCCTGTCAGAGACTTGGTAATTTGGAATCTCCTATTTTCGATCTTCTCTGGCTTAAAATTTCTCTACCTCATTCTCTCAAATTTATCTGTTATCTCTACCGTTCTCCCAAATCTACTAATCACTTGGAGCTCTTTGTCTTCCTCTCTTTGCAAATTGACTTTCTTCAGTCCAACTTTTTTTAACAGTGAGGTAATTTTTCTTGGTGATTTTAATGTTCACAACTCCAGCTGGCTTCCGTTTTCTAGTCACACCGACCCAGCTGGTCGAGATGCTAAAGCTTTTGCGATTACTAATGACCTTGCACAGATTGTTCATTTACCTACAAGAATACTGGACAATCCTAACCATACAGCCAACACGCTTGATATTTTTCTCACAAACAATCCTTCTACGTACACAATTGAAGTGAGTGGTCCATTAGGCACCTCAGATCACAATTTGAGAGATTTCTAGAACTGCTGGGAGTCATCATGGAACAAGTAAATACATGGGCTCTCTTTGGGTAACTAAGAATAAGAACAGGTGCATGTACACCAATGATAGGAGTATAGTAAATAAATTTGATGAATTTAAAGTGCTGGTCAAGATTACAAAGGTAATAATATTGTTGGGCTATCAGAGATGTCGTGCCACACAGATATAAGGAATGCAGAATTTGAATTTGGGAAGTACAATGTGTACAGGATAAGAAGGGAGGAGGAGTTATGCTGTTAGTTAAGAAATACAAAATCGAAGGCAGTGCATCCAAGTTGACATGGGTGGCCAGTGCAATGATGAGTCAGTTTGGTGTGACATAAGCACTGGGAAAGCAAAAATGAGAGTAGAAGTGTGTTATAGGCCTAATGACTCTGATGAGTACAATAAACAACTGTACAGAGAAATGGAGTGGGCCAGTAAATCAGAACATCTTATAATGGAGGATTTTAACTTTCAAGATACTGACTGGAATTTGTGGGTTGGTCACTCACACATTAGCAAGACTTGTGGATTTACTGGATGACTGTTTTTCTACAGCAGCATGTTAGAGAGGCAACAACAGGAGTAATACTCTTGATCTGATTATCAGCAGTCATTACACTGAACAAATTTTGGATCATATCTTATTACGGGCATGAAAGTAAGTTTACTTAATAGTTTGGCGTGGTTAAAGATGGAAATAGTGCTTAAAATGGGAGATTGGCTCGAGTTATCGAAAAAAAGTAGTTTTTTTATATTTATACAAGGTATTTTTTTATTTATATGGAAGTAAGATGTAGCTATGAACATACCTGTATCAAACAGGGGACCATTTTGCCTTTCGTTTGTATTCAACTTCAGGAGCATCACTTTTTACCATCCAACAATAATCGGCTAACTCAACAGCAGTCCATTTACTTTTGTATCTTTGTTCCATTGCTGAGATGCCTTGATGGAAAGCACTTGCCATGTTCGTCGCTGACAGCACCACAGTTTGGCGGGAAGAAATCCTGGTGTGAGCGCAAGAAATGCATCCTCAATGACATGTTGCACCCTAGTTTTGTAAGTAATGAGATCTTCCACAAACTGCCTGTAGTTGCTGGCTTTAAAATTTCCTAGAAAACCAGTCGAAACATTTCGAAAGGCTTTCCAAGCTGATTTCTCGCTATCACTAAGGGCATGTTTGAACTGTTAGTCTTTGAAAAGTTGCCTTATTTGTGGACCAATGAAAATTGCTGCCTTAATCTTCTTTGTACTAAGTCTTGGGAATTTCTCTTGCATGTATGTGAATACAGGACCATTCACTTCCAAAGCCTTCACGAAATTTTTCATGAACTCCAGTTTGATACAGGGAGTGGTGGAAGCAAAACTTTATTTGGATCTACCGGGGGTTCAAATGCCGTGTTCTTCATTCCAGTTATTAATGATTTTCGTTGAGGCCAACTCCTCTTCTCGTAGTGCATATCATTGGCACAACTGTTCCAATCACAGAGAAAGCAACAATACTTAGTGTAACCCTTTTGTAGTCCTAACAAAATGGTGATTACCTTTAAATCACCACATATCTGCCACTCATACTTCTGATAAGAGGATGTTCTCCATGTCTGCGTATTTCTTTTTTGTGGACATATGCAAGAGGTATCAAAGACAGCATATTTCTATTGTGTAATAACACAGCCTTAAGGCTAACCTTAAAAGCGTTTATAAGTAGTCGCCATTCTTCAGGACCGTGGCTCATGTTCATTGCTGCCACCAGACCACCAATATCCTTACAAACAGTGAGCTCATGTTCTGTTTGATGGAATTTATCATAGTCTTTGTTTAGAGTAAGAAATGTTGTTACTTTCACAGAATGATCTAGAAGATTCCACTTTTGTAGCCTCAAGGCCAAAAGCCCTGCCTAATTCTTCTGCAGTTTGAGATCCCTGACGAGGCCATTAAGCTCACTTTCTGTGATCTTATGTGGTTCGGAAGAATAGTTTGGAGAAAAATGGTGGATCCCTTAACGCAGATGACTGTACTTGATGTACTTCTTCATGTACATCAAGTTGATGTTCATCAGAATATTCATCTTTATCAGAGTGTACAGCAAAACAGTCTGGTGTTTCAGGAATAAATAGTACTTCACTGTGAGGCATGGGACGAATTGCAGCTGGTATATTTGGATACATCACTGTCCACTTTTTCTTCATCATCATCCCTTTTCTAATAGAAGCCACCAATACAGAAGTAAGTCTGTGATGTGATTTGTTGGCTCCCTCCACATCATGGGCAATGCAAAAGGCATAAAATGTATCTTTCAATTCACCCACGCATGGTGGTACTGCAACTGCGGTGTTACCCTTTGTTTTGTCGAGAGCGGTAGCTGATAATGTAGAATAACTCACTAATATGAGATCCCAACTGTAATTCAAAAACAAGAGCCATTCAAGAAATTTTAATGTGATTTCCATGTTCAGCAGCATAAAATTAGTCAAGATCGGGTATATTTGTTTTCGTAACATTTCACGTGTTGCCCAGTATTATTCATGCATTAAGAATCTGCAGATAAAAGAACCACTAGGTGGCAGTGATCATAGTGTGTTTATTTTAGATTTACTTAAATATGTAACTACCATCGAGAGTAAAGGGAAAGGTTTTTACTTCGTAAAGGTAACTACAGTGGTCTCACACAGTTTGAATTCTATACAGCGGGAACTGATGATGTTACTATCAGGAAATTCTAAATGGGAAGCATTCAAGGAATTAATTATAGAAGCTACTAGACTTTTCATACCACCTAAGAAATACTGTTCAAGATTTAGGCATAAATGGATGTAAGATGAACTAATGAGACTCGTGGCAGAGAAGAAAAATGCATGGGATGCGTATAAATTATCAGGTGACACAGAAGCCTATGGTAGATATAAACTAGTCTGTAATAAAGTCAAAGGAAGTCAGGCAAGCGATTATGAGAAAGTTTTGGAAAAGGATGCAAAGAAAAACAGCAAAGACTTCTTTACTTATGTAAACTCTAGAAGGAAGGGGATGAATCAGATTGGTCCACTTGACAGCTATGGTCATCGATATCAAGAAAAACAGAAGAGGGAGCATCACATGGTCTCCAGAGAGTCCACACTAGATTAACAATTACATGGATTGTGTAAGAGTTACTAAAGCACAAGGGGTAAACATTTACTTGCTTGTACACTAATGTTAGGAGTACAGTAACAAGTTTCATGTTTGAAATATTGGTTAAGTCAAATGCTGGCATTACAAGGAAAACAGAAACATGGTGTCACTCTGATAACCGGAGATGCGGAATTTGAATATGGTCATTATAATGTGTACATAAAGGATTAGACGGGGCAGGAGGAGGGAAAGATTCAAGCTTTCAGTTAAAAAGCACATAACAAAAACAGTGCAACAACCAGTAGACATATATTGCTATTGTAATATTGGATCAGTCTAGTGTAATATAAATGGTGAAAAAACAAAAGTGAAAGTTGTATTCTATTATAAGCTAAATGACTCTGATAAGTATAATGAACTATCACAGGTATGATAGTTCATTGATGTTGGATTTATTCAGTGAAATAACTACTGTCAGATATTACAAAAGAGACTATAATGCGCTCAAACATTTTTTAAACCTTTTTTCAGTAGGTGCATCTAACATTGTTGAAAAATGTATATGGAAAATGGAAAGCATCCAGAAGTACTCCCATAGAAGAACATTTTATAACTAAAAGATACTGTTCAAGATTTAGACCAAAATCAGGCTAAATGATTATAATTTGTACAAACTAGTGTCGGCGCCTCCGTAGCCAGGTGGGAAGGAGCAGCAGTGCGTAGCACACGCTTCTTGATTAGACCGGGGTTCGAGCCCGTCACCACCAAATACGGAGGATGCGGAAAGGTCAGGAAATGACCACCGCATATCCCGGAGCAATATGGCCTTAGTTGCTAATGCTCCTAAAAAAAACCAAATAACCAATAATAAAATAATAATAACAAACTAGTGTGCAATCAAATTACTCTGAGTTTGGCAGGCTAAGGTAGTCCAAACACAAAAGGTATTAGAAGATAGTGGGGAGAATTATCGAATATTCAGGACAGTGCCATGAAAGTATTTATAAAAAAGGCATACTGTAGAAACAGAGCATCTATGAGACAGTAGAGAGAATCTCGATAAATTTTAATACCGAACGGCCCTCTTTCGAATGAGGTCTAGAAGCCTGAGAGAGGATATGGGGAAACAATATTCCATGGTAGGCAGATCTGAGATTTGTACAGAATGAGTAGCTGTTTAAAATAAAAGTAATGCGGAAAGTGAAAACTCAGTTTTTTAGATGCAGAGGAAGCAATATTTGTGATATTCTTAAACCAAGAGATTAGAAGTCAGGATAATCCCTAATAGAGATATGCAATCTTGTCTAGAAATCTGAGTGTCATTGAAGATAAGAATAGAAGAATCCTTTTAGCTAGATATAAGACAGGACTGAGTTTTTGATCAAGATTAACTAAATTATCTCTATTCCATTGGAGAATTAAACAGAGACCAGCATTTAAGGAATTGGTAGTGGACATTCAAGAAGTTGAAGCTGTTTCTACAGGGCAAGTTTTCTCAAGCTGGAAGGTTGAACGTAAAGTGCTAAAATATCAACAAAACTATGGATAAAATTTCCAGTCAATGCAATAAGGTCATTAATATATGAAAGGAAAAGAGCGAAAGAAATAACTGAACCTTGGGGAACACCAGCACCAGTGGAGAAGTTAGGACAGAGAGCTGTCCTGATGCTGAGAGAGAGAGAGAGAGAGAGAGAGAGAGAACTAGATATCCAATTACAAAAAACAATCACCAATTAATAAGATGGAAGCTTATTTAAAAGACCTTTATGCCAAACATGATCAAAAGCCTTTAAATGTCAAGAGCAACTGCTTGAGTTTCATTCTTAAGGATATGAGAAGTCTTTGGCTAAGAATGCAAAAAATAATAATAATAATAAAAAAACAGCAAGTAATTCTTTGTATATGTTAACAATAAAAGGAAATGGATAAATCATATAGGTGCACTGGATAAGATTTTATAATTACAGAAAGGGGAAAGAGAAACTGACACAGTTAAAAAGTGAACAAAGTGCCCAAGGCAGATGAAATCTATCCAATTATCAAAAAGAATCTCCAAAAGAATCAGCTAAATCTTTAGCCATAATAATGAGAGTATCTGTAGATTAAAGAGATGTCCAAATGTATCTCCAATTCACAAAGTTGGTTCAAAAGGTGAAGTGAGTAACTACAGACCTGGAAGTTTAACCTCTGTGCAAGGGAAAATAATGGTATCAACAGTTAAGTAATGCAAGATCAACTTGATAGGAGTGGAGCCATAAAGCAATTACAGTATATGGATTTGTTAAAGAGAAATAACATCTCACTAATCTTATTAACTACTATGAGATTGTTACAAAGGAAGTGAATGCAAAGAGTAATTGTAACATCATATATTTAGATTTCAGTAAAGTCTTTGATAGTGTACGTGTATGATTGTTGTAAAAATTTTAATAATATGGCATTAGGGGAAAACTAAGTGGTAAGAGACAAAGGGTGGCCACCACTGTTCATGGACTAATGTGATGAGTGGAGTTCTACAGGGGATAGTGTTAGGCCCCTTAATGTTTTTAACATTTATTAATAACACTGATGTAAGTATTTCAAATCTGTCTAGGTTTGCTGATGATATAGAAGCTGGGTATAGTGATTAATGACAGCAATCAGGATATACTACTCTAAGAGGATCTGGATAAATTACTGGAATAAGATAAATTTTGAATAAATTTGAGGAAGACTCTGACAAATTATTAAAGGGTTGGATGGATGAGGTGGGTAGTAGTTTTATTATTATTATTATTTTTTTTTTCTGATGCTATATAAACTTGCTTCCTTGCATCATTTGGATATTATTAATAGGAATAAAACAGATGGGCTTAATGATAGCAATTGAGGTTTAACCTAGCAGCGGTGGCAAGTCACCTAACAGGTGACTCCTGAAAATAATAATCCCACATTATCTGTTAATTAAAGATTAAAAACC
Organism: Mastigoproctus giganteus; assembly: GCF_048544385.1. NCBI lineage: Eukaryota > Metazoa > Arthropoda > Arachnida > Uropygi > Thelyphonidae > Mastigoproctus > Mastigoproctus giganteus. The sequence continues at coordinate 198,898,602 of NC_143581.1, forward strand.
TGAAATTTTTTTCTATCTTCCTAAATACAGACACCTTTACTACTACTGTCTCTGAAGTGATTTTTTTACAATTTGCACAGGGTAACTGAATGCAAGAACTTGCCAAAATGTTTCAAATTACATGTGTTGATAGTTTCGTGTTACACGTTTTTACTTTCCCACTAGTTCAATAAACATCTAGCCTTATCCTAGTTGTTCTTAAGATTTATTATTGTTTTAAAAATGAGAATATGAAATCCAATATTCTCTCCAGATGGCCACTACACTGCAAGAAGAAAGATATGTATTTTCAAATTTCACATGCCATAAAGTGCATCAAATATGTAATTGTGAAATTAAAATTTATTTTTAAAAAACAACCGAAAATTTAAGTGAATAATAGTATCTAACACACACACACACACACACACACACACACACACACACACACACACAGTGTAAAAACTACAGCATTTTTAAAAATATTTAATTTTTATTAAAAAATAAAGTGTTACATACAAATAAGATTGCAATACACTAATAAGAAATGATGGAATACTGACTGTTGAAGAATTCAAAAAACCCAAAACTTTTTCTAGAAATTTAAAACCCAAATTAGTCACCTATCAAATGATCTGCCACTGTGTTTGCTACAATTAGGGGTACCACCATTGTGCTGGGTTAACAGTAATAAACAGTAATCCCCAAATAATATTCCATCTGGGTGGCATCAAACTCAAAGTAATGGAATATGAAAACAATCCAGGATTACACAAAATTCTCTGAGCAGTACAAGCAAGTTGCTAAAACAGCACATGTGGTGCTGTCAATAATATACAGGAACTTTGCCAACAGAGATAAAGAGGTGATTATCCTGTTATATAAGGCAATGGTAGATCCCATCTTCAATATTGCACAACAGGTTTAGAAACCTCATTTTTAAGGACACATATGTTAGAAATGGCAAAGAGAAGGTAACAACAAGATTAGTTGAGGGCATGAAAGGATGTTCTTATTAGGAAACATGTAAGTCCCCAGAACAGTGGTTCCCAATCTTTTGTCACTCTAGTCACACTTTAAGTTAAAAGACAACATTAATGGCACACCAAAATGGTGGTTACCATCGAACTCAATAGAATGTTTCCTAATCTCGTGGCACACCAGTTGGGAACCACTGCTCTAGAAACTAGGTACTTGTGTGGTGACCTAATATAAGGCTTTAAAAGGATTAAATAAAATAAATTATGATGGTATCTTTATCCTTTCTCAGATGAAACACATTAAGAGGGCATAAATTAAAACTGAAAAAGGAATGTTGCAGAATAGATGTGGGGAAATTTGCTTTTTTTTTTTTTTTTTGTTAGTTGTTGGCGCATCGGCTTCTGTGGCCATAATTAACCTTCCAAGGTTTTTGCACTACTCTAATACAAGCCCGAGGTGGGATTCGAACCCACAACCTTTGGGTTGCCAGGCAGGCACTTTACTTACCGGCTAGCCTGGTCGGTTAAAAAGGAAATTTACATTTGGCCAAAGAGTAATCCATTGTTGGAATAAACTTCCAACTAATATTGTGAAGTCAGGGCCGTACTTATAAACAGGCGCATGAGGCACTAGCCTCAGGCCTCCCCATATAGGGGGCCTCTGTAATCTCAAATTTTTAAAGCTATCTTTGTATTACAACATTTGTGTTTAAACAGATTGATGAAAATAATTGGGTTTTTTTTCCTGATTATATTTATATATGCAAGTTGTTTCTTTTTTGGACTCTGGACCTCTGGTATCTTTACAGGGGGGTCCCCGTAAGAGCTTAGCACCTCGGGCCTCAAGAAGTGTAAGTATGGTCCTGGTGAAGTGGGTAATTTGAATAAATTTAAGAAAGGTTTGGACAAATTATACTACTGTGCATTTTGGAAAAAATTCACTGATGTTTTCTCAGAAAAGGGTGTTTCTGAACCATTAACTAATGCTGATTTCAAAAATGGCTTCCATTTCTTTCCATCATGGCAGATTACTTCAAAATCATGAAAAAAAAAAATTTGATGATTTTTCATAAATTTTTATTAATTTTGGCAATTACAACAAAAAATGCTGAAATTATAACAAAATGCTACCATTACCAGGCTTTTATATTTAAATACATGTTGAAAACACTATTAAAAAGGGTTAGTGTGGTAACAAGTCCACTAAACATTCACCTCTCATTTTAAAAACTAATAAAATCAAATTTTTGTTTCTTTCATTTTATCATGAATCATTCTACTTTACAGTCTTTCTTCAGCATCTAGCAATGGTCAGCCATCACGCTGACATCCCACCTCCCCTGGTAACTCATCTCCATTTCTTTAATGTCCTAGTGAAACCTCTTGCCCTGTTCTTCACTAAACACCTCCTAGATTTTCTGGAAAGTAGTCTACTTGGGAGTGTAAAAAATTTACTTTGACACTCATATTGCAGCCCAGCTTCTTTGCCAAGACATTAGCCAACATATTTTCAAATATATTCTTGCAGTCTGAATCCTTATTATTCCCTAAGAAGATCTTAACAATAGTCTTGAAGCTAATCCATGCCTGTTTTTCTCTTTTATTCACAGTTCCCTCAAAATCTCAATTCCTCATCAGTTTGCAAATTTGAGATTCAACAAAAATACCGTTTTAGCATCTCTTGGGTGATTGATGGTAATTTAATACAAAGGTAGTTGAAGCAGGACCTTACTGAGGAAAGGTTTCACAAACTGTTTCATCAGAAGAGGGCAGTTTTGGGGCTTACCAGTGGTTTATGAACTACATTCTTTGATGCAGGCAACAAACTGCCCCTCTTTTGACATTTGACATCCCAGTGCTTACTCCCTGCCCAACTGTCCCACTCATACAAAAAAGCAAGGCATTTTTGTGTAGCCAGATTGCTGTCCAAGTATTGTCAAGAGGCCTGATATAGCCGAGTGGTCAGGAGTGAGAGTGCAGTAGCATGCACTCTTTGAGTGGACCACAGTTAAAGCCTGTGACTGCTAAATACGATAATGACTGCATTCATTTTGTTGCAGAATAGGTTGGGGAATGTATTTTTATGCTATTATGCATAAAAATCTTTGACCTGATGGTCGTGCTGAAGTATGGTATGAACAAGATATAAACTTTGAGTTCTCATTTGTTTCTTTCAAATGCACAGAGTGAGCTACTGGAATTGACCCATATTTATTTCTATTGTGAAGAAACGCATTTGAGACTGCTCTTTAATGAGTCAATAAAAGTCTCCACTATGTAGAATTGTAACTGATTCCTAAATAGGTCATCAAGTCATTTATATTACTGCAAAAAAACCATAGAAATCCTCAGAAAAGTAGGAGACTAGTTCTCATTTTATCTATACCACAAGAAAAACGTCCCATGTGCTAGAAGATTTTTTGACTTAAGTCTAGAACTAAGAAGTTGTGCAGATTCCTTTGAAAAATTACCAGATCAATGAGTTCATGCTGTGAAAACAGTTGAGCTGGACTCAATATCTCCAGGCATGTAGACTTCAGTTTCATCTTCAGAAGCTTCACTTTCAGCCTTCTCTGCTGCCACATTCTCCAATATAAGTGGAGGGCATGGAATCAGCAGGTTATCTCCATGTGGGACTAGTCTATATTAGGAATATTAGGACACAACAATGCCCTTCTTACTCTTTGTATCCCTCTACATTAACTAAGCAAAAGTAACAGTCACCACAGTGGTTTTTAGGGTCTTGCCAAATCATGGGAATTGCAAATGATATAACCTTTTTACCATTTTTCCACAATCTCAATGCTTCAACAGAGGTTTGGCAAATTTTATGCGGAGCCCATTCCTTATCTTGATCACCGAGTTTTACTCCAAAATAAGCACAATACACTTTAGATATTCTGTAATGTTTTGTCTTTGCTTGATAACTACATAACTTCCACAAATATAACAAAATTAGTTTGCATTGTTCAAACACTTGTATGAAGGCATTTTACTCACTTTTCAGCACAAGTTTAACATGATAACCTCAAAAAAAAACTGAGCTCACAATGATAAACACTGCTGCATGGAGCTCTCAAGGTCAATAAACAAATGACTAAAGGCAGTGTTGCCAACATGTGAAGATTTAGTTTACATGTTTCCAGCATTTACTCCTAACTTAATACATTCAATAATACAACTCGTGACAACTAAAAGTGATTTGTGAAAAAATGGTATGATATTAAAAAAAAAAAAAAAAACATTTTAAGAGAATAATAGCATAAAAAACAGTTAAAAACAGCTAATAGTTTACAAACATTGAAAACCATATGGAGCAATGTTATTGGAAGGGAAGTGGTTTTTTTTTTTCTTTTGGCTGATTCTGTATAAACTTGGCTTCTTTGCATCATGTTGCCAACACTAATACTAATTTATCAAATTTCTCCAATTGGAGTACCTATAAATGTCATCAGCAGTTGTTTTTCCAATATGAAATGTCATATTTAAAACAAAAATCAAACAGTCTCCAAAATAATTTATAAACAGTCATAATAAATATTTTGACCAAATACCAACACACTTATTAAAAAAAAAAAAAAACAAATTCACAAATAACAATAATACAATATTTTTTCATTTAATCTGTTATCATATAATAATTTTGTGCAATGATTTGTTACATTTTTATTCCATTTGTAATATTCCTCATAAGCTGTTTCACTAATTACAGTTACTTAAAAAAAATCCTTGTAAATGATTTTTTTTTTTAAAGTAACAGTAATTAATTTTATTTATTAATAATAAATAAAATGTTCATTTGGCCTGCAGATGAACAAAGGCTGCCCACTCCTGGATTATACTATCAACTCTGGTATGGCTGACTGTTAGTAAATGCAGTTATCTCCTATATCCCCAGGGGCTCACATCTGGTGAGTGTGGGCTTGGCACGCCCAGGGTCCTGAGCTGGATATCATCATTCTTCTCATCCTTGGTGATTCCCTTCTACTTCTGACTCTTGTTTTCTCTCTCTCTCTCTCTCTCTCTCTCTCTCTCAAGGTAATTCAGAATTTTTTTTTTTTTTTTTTTTGGCTGGTGCAGCAAAAGCCTCAGGCTTCCTTGCACCATATGGCTGATGATAATAATAATAATAAAAGCCTTCAGATTACAGAGGTGGGCACCTGCTATATTTTTAAGTTGTATTTTAATTTCACAAGCTAATTGTCTTTTCTGTTTCAGATTAAATAAAGTCTGAGAGACTATGGATTGAAATGCTATTTTATGCATCTGACAACCACAATGAGCACAATGATAAAAGATGAGATTTCCAAGCATGCTTAGAAAAGGAAGTGCCCCAGAGCTTGAATAGCCACTAGATGCTATTCAAGTCCTGGTTCCAATACAGTCAATACTTCCAACTAATACTTTAAAGTTCCTACTTAAATTAACATGTTAAAAGTTCAATGGAATTTTAAATACCACTAACAATGAAAAGAGATATGAAAGAATTGAACTAGCACCCTTACGAATCACAATGGATTCAAAAACAAGCAAATAACACAGTAGACCTTAGTAAAAATTTGCCATAAATACAATCAGTTTTAAATGCAATACAGTCATGGTAATGAGTCTTGAGTACTGCTACAGGTCTGGAGGTCTCATTTTACGAATAAATGCAAAGGATGTATAGCTGCTGGAATGGCAATGAGCTTGGTGAGGGGAGCAAAGGAGTGAGTGCACTTACCAAGGCTTCTGTTCTGCAAAATTGCAGCATCTAGAGCCTAGGCACCTGCAACATGACTGACTGAGGTGTTAAAGGCCTTGAATGGCTTCAGCAAACTTTATGCTGATAGGATTCTTCTCTTGATCAGACTATGCACACAAGGGGGCATAAATTCAAACTGAGGAAGGACCGTTGCTGATTAGATGTGCAGAAGTTTGCCTTCAGCCAACAGGTGGAACAAGCTTCCATCCGTTGTTGTGGAAGTGAATAGTTTGAATAAATTCAAGGAAGAACTAGACAAACTATTGGACGGAATGGATAGGTGAAATGGGGTTTTTTTTTTTTTTTTTTTGGCTGATGCTCTGTAAGCTTGCTTTCTTGCATCATTTGCCACTATTAATACTAATCAAAATCCATGATACAATAATTAAAATTTCCATTAATAAATAAAATTTTCTGTTTACACTCCTGGAAGCCACATAGAGGAATAAAGAAGGTAGAATAACATCCAGATACTGATTTAACTAACTCTTTTCCCAATAATTAAAAAAAAAAAAAGTTTTTTACTAAACAGGAATTTTGGAGTACAGTTGTTGCATTTTATGTGAGGGACGCAGTCCTGAAGACAGCGCATAATTCAAAATTAGTTTTATCATAAGAATAAATGTCAAGTTGGGTGGACGTTGTTGTTATTTATTTTTAGGAGCATTAGCAACTAAGGCCATATTGCTCCGGGGATATGCCGTGGTCATTCGCTGACCTTTCCGCATCCTCCGTATTTGGTGGTCACGGGCTCGAACCCCAGTCTAATCAAGAAGCGTGTGCTATGCACTGCCGCTCCTGCCCACCTGGCTGCGGAGGTGCCAGATGGGTGGAGTGGGAGATGTTTCTAAGAGCACATAAATCTACAACCATTGCAGCATATTTTTACTTTTAAAAATGGTAATTTTATTAATTAATGTATTCTTCATTTTTATTACATTATATAATCAATCATAGTCGATGACATTTAAGTAACAGACATTATCCTCCCCCCCCTCACTTGATGTTGAAGGCTGGCCCAATTCCATTAAAATTCTTTTGCTGAAGAAAGAATCCAATGCTGGTTTGAGTTTTTTTTTTTCCCTTGTTCTTTCTCAGGATTTCCTGGTATGCAGGCACTCATTCCATCATCTGATGCACAATCAAGAGGCACTAAAATTTGTGTTTGGATTGTCTTCTTCAAAAATAGCAATAGCTCCTGATATGTGGTCAAAAGTCACTCTACCATCAGTTGACTTACTGGTGGCTCAAGCTGATTAGTGGTGAAGAAATGTCCTCTCCTCCTTCCTGTTATCTATCCTTTTCTAATTCTAGAAAGTCTTCATTTGTTAATTCTTGGGTGTGTGACTCAAGCAAATTTTCAATGTCTCCTTCATCAACTTCGTCCAAACCTGCTTTCTGCACCACCTTCAGAGATTCCTTATTAGCAATTGTTATGTTGTCTTCAATGTAAGCCTCTTAAGTCGTGGTAGAACTGGGGGCAAATTTTCTTCCATATCCCATTCATACACTGCATAGGGACCTGTTGCCATAAAATGTTGATGATATTAATAGCATCCTTGATGTTAAATGCTTTCCAAAACTCCTTCACTGTTATACTATCATTCATTGCCTTGAGAAGGGTGCATTTAATGTTAACTGTAAATAGTAAAAATTTTAATTACATCTCAGTCCATAGGTTGTAAAAGTGAGGTTGTATTTGGAAGCAGAAACATGATCTTGATGTTATTGGAAAAACCTTCAAGAGCCGAGGGATGACTATGCATTATCTAGCAGCAGAACAATTTTAAATGGAATTCCCTCCTATATGCAATAATGTTTCAATTTAGAGTACAGTTGGCTTCCAAAATAATTTCTGAAAACAGCCAGCCACCCAGCTTTTTTTTTTTTGTTTGCATACAATGGACTGGCAGTAAAGTTTTTTCGTATCCTTTCAGCATCCATGCATTTTCAAAATGGTATACAGCTAGTGGTTTCAATTTGAAGTCTTCTTCTGTATTTCCACTCAACAGAACAGTAAACCAATCTTTGATAGCTTTGAAACCTGGCACTGTCTTTTCTTTAATGGAGACATGTTTTATCAGGCATTTTTTTTCCCAACACACCTAGTCTCATCCACATTAAACACTTGCTTAGTGGTATATCCACCCTCTTCTATGATATCACTCAGTTCTTCAGGAAATTTTTTGGTTGCTTCAAAGTAAGCAGATGCAGCTCCCCACTCATTTTTATATTCTTAAAACCATGATGGGCTTTAAAATTGGAAAATCAGGCATAACTTGCAGTAAAACGTTTTGTATCACTATCACCCCCTTTCAAATAATCAAAAATACTTTGTGCCTTAGCACAGACAATAGCTTGGCTTAGGGACATATTACATCGCACTGATCTTGCAGCCATGTCACCAGCACTTTTTCCATTATCGATGTCCACTTATAACAACAGTTTTTGCAAACTTAAAAGGTGTATCGCCTTTAATGCTGCTTTTTATTTTCTCAGCATTATCTCTAATATTTCGCAGAGTACACTCTCCTAAATTAATAGCATAGTGCATTGTGGCAGTTATTTTGCCTTCTTCATAGTGTTTTTATCACACGTAACTTTTGATCCAGAGTTATTGATTTTCGGGCACATTTTTCATCACTACAACTATTACCACCACATAATGAATGTTCTGATGACATTGTTATGGGATATAAAAAAATATTTTAAATTATAACAAGAATGAAAGTTAAAATAACAGCAATATCACTTGAAAAATTTCAAATGAATGTAAACAACAGCATGGTACACACAATACTGACAAAGAATGGTGGGAATTTCTGTTTACCAGCTAAAGTTGTGCCACCATGTGATAAGAGCATAAACACACTTGGCCCGCCAGTTTTTAAATACTTATGTGATCCTTGCCAAATTTTTCAAGATTCACATTTAAAATTTTGTACATAAAAGTGCTTTATTAATATATTTTTTATCCCACTATCTCAAATTCACATAAAATGTGACTGCACTATACCATGAATCAATGTTTTGTTAATACCACTGTTACAAAAGTCAACATGAAGTCTGGAGACACCAAAGACTGTTGGGATTTCTCTCATTTCCAATTTTCCTCAAATGATGTTGATCAGTGTTCAGATAAAAGCTGTCAAAATTTATGATTTAAAAGTGGATCGGATGGTAGACAATTGAGATAAGGCTATGATGCCTGAGAATGACTTAAGTGACTATATCATATAGTCTGAAAGACAGCAACTGAAATTTAATCATAAATGTAAGGTCTTCTTCCACTTGAGAAAAAAAAAATCTGACAGTTTTTTTTTTTTTTTTTTTAATTTACATTTTGCTAGCTGACAATACATATAACTCCTAATGTTGTTGTTGTGTTCGGATTTAACAACACATAGGCTGCTAGGGCCACATTGTGTCTTTCTAATGAGTAATAGGAAATGCTGTTATTGCAATACCTGTTATATTTTATGGTATATTCCTATGTTATTTAGGAAGGTAAACAGTTCTTTCTTATTAGGGTCATCTCCAAAAATTTGCAATAATGTTAGTGATGACTTTTTTTTTGTTAGTTGTTGGCACATCAGCTTCTGTGGCCATAATGCACCTCCCAAAGTTTTTGCATTTCACTCTGATCCAAGCCCGAGGCAGGATTTGAACTCACAACCTTTGGGTTGCCAGGCAGGCACTTTACCCAACTGGCTAGCCCAGTCGGCAGTGATGACTGTGCATTATTAGCACATGATTTAAAGCTGTTTGAGCAGATATTAAGAAGGTGAGGACAGTCCACTAATAAATGATGAACAGTCAGTTGCACATGACATGATGTGCATCAAGGAGCGCTGTCATTCGTTAATAGATAAAGGTGTGTGAGGCAAGTATGCCCAATTCTTAGCCTTCCTAGAATTATTTCTTCTCGTCTGCTTTTCCGGAAGCTGGACAGCCACAGCTTTGGATCTGGTTTTATTCAGTAAAGTTTGTTTCCTGGACAACCTCTCCTGATTATTGACCAGCTATTGTAACATGCTTTAAGGATGATGGGTTTGAAATTGATATATGGACCTTGGCCAGTCTATAAAACAGAAGTATCTGGTTGTTTGGCTGCAAGATCTGCTTTTTCGTTTCCTACTATCCCAGAATGCCCTGGGATCCAGCATATAACTCCCAAATAAGGAATTTTTCACAACTGTGTTCAAAATAGATAAAATAAATGACATCAAGAATCAAACAATTCTGAATTATTTACTGCCCATTTCCAAGGTTATAAATGGGGTAACTTTTCCTGAAGTGCATGTCATACCCAAAAAAGATTGCTGAAGTTAATTACTTTTTTTCTTTAAGTTTTTTTTTTTAAGAATTAAGCTATACTGAATGATGCACAACACGCAACATGACCATTCACATAACACTTTTTGATCTACAAAAGAAGTTTGACCCTGTAGGCACGTGCCTGCAACTTTAAAAAAGTAAAAAAAAAAAAACCAAATTGCTGTAGTTGTATTCCCTTTATATAATTATATTAATGGAGGGCATTAAAGTGGACAATTTTAAATTATTTCTATCCAAAACTTTTCCCAACAAACTGAATAGCAACTTTTTTGTGACTGCTGGCCAGACACATTCTGATGAACCTGATGAAGGTTAAAGCTGAACAACAGATACGAACAAATTATTAATATAGGGTAAATCCAAACCCAATTCTGAAAAGTCTAACTCTTATCATCGAAATAATAGCCACTAAAAAGGTCCAAAAGGAATTAGGTCAATAAAAAATTTACTGCCGAGTGTGTGAATAGCTTTTTTATGAATCCGAATGAGATCCTTGCATTTTGGTCCCGCGCTAAAGCCTCTGGCTACTTTATCCAGAGTTTTAAACTGACCTATTGAAATCCTACATTTCCTGTTAACTTCTGCATTCTCAGTAAATCTCAAGTTATTAAGTAAGAAAATTTAAAAAGGACTAATTAAATTTCAAAAGGGTGGAAAAGATTTCAAATGTATTTGCAAATTAAATAGTTTGACTGTCACCAAAGGTAGAAAATTTCGTATACAAAGGCAAATTCAATTAATTAATTAATTCACTGCTCTTCATGGATTAATGTTATTAGTAGAGTTCCCCAGCATTCAGTACCGGGTCCATTGTTGTTTTCAATATTTATCAATGGTACTGATGAAGGTATATCAGGCTTAATGTCTAAGTTTGCAGATGATAAAGGTTGGCAGGGTGGTTAACGAGTTACCAGGGTGAGCTACTGCAACGATATCTAGGAAAATTGGGCCGATGGACTGAGAAATGGCAGTTGAAGTTTAACAGTGACAAATACAAGGTACTGCACATGGGTAGCAGTAATCGCAGAGAAACTTATCAATTGTGTGGTACTGCACTCAGAGTAGCGGAGAATAAAAAAGACCTGGGGATAATTGTGCAGTGAGACATGAAATTCTCTGAGCAGTGCAGAGATGCTGCAAGGACAGCTCGTAGGGTTTTGTCAATGATATACAGAAACTTTGCTAGCAGGGATAAGGAGGTGATTATCCCATTGTATAAGGCCATGGTTAGGCTGCATCTTGAGTACTGTATACAGGTCTAGAGGCTTCACTTTAGGAAGGATGTTGATCTGTTGGAACAGGTGCAGGGAACGGCAACCAGACTGATGAAGGAATCAAAAGCATAATCTTACCCAGAAAAGCTCCAAGTTCTGTAAATTGCAACATCTCAACACCAGGCACCTGTGGGAAGATCTGATTGAGGTGTTTAAAGCCTTGACTGGATTAAGCTGAATGTTAATAGTATTCTTCCCCTTGCTGAGACTACACACGAGGGGGCATACATTCAAGATGAGGAAGGACGGTTGCAAGATAGACGTGCAAAAGTTTCCATTCAGCCAGCATAGCGGGTGGTTAATTGTTGGAACAGGCTTTCATCTGTTGTTGTGGAAGTGTATAGGGTGAATAAATTCAAGAGAGAACTAGACAAATTCTGGGAGGGTATGGATGGGTGAACTTTTTTTTTTTTTGGCTGATGCTACATAAGCTTGCTTTCTTGCATCATTTGCCACTACTACTAACTAAAAAAACTGCAATTGTTGTCAACGTTTCAGATATACTTTGGGATCGGATTCGCAAGTCAAGATCTATATTACCAAGGCAACTGGATTCGGTTTACAACCTGTCTCAGAAGAGTCCAGTCACCTCTACTAGGTGGAACAGGAACAGGGTATGTCTGCCAGGGGCAAAGGTTGATGACATTGTAGAGCAGATATCATCTTTTAAGGGCACAAAAGGTGATACAGTTGTACACGTTGGCACTAATGATATTAAGAGTAGCAGACCGGCAGAATTACTTAAGAAGTACAGGTCACTGTTGAAAAAAAGCCGTGAATTAGGGTTGAATTTGAAAGTGTCTGCAATTCTGCCCAGACACAATAGGAGGGAGTATATGATGAGAGCCTTGTCGATCAATTCAGCCCTAGAAAGATTGTGCAAGGCTCAAGGGGTAGAATTTTTTTCAGCCTGGTCTGTACTTGTTAACAGAAGAGACTGCTTCTACAGGGATGGGATACACTTAAATAGAAAGGGTGCAAGAATATTTGCTGATGCTATCGAGACAGTGTTAGGTGGGTCAGAAAACGTCTAGCTCGGGGGGATACAAGGACTAATAGATTAACAGTATCCACTGGCAGAGGTGAAAGTGATTCTTGCACTGCTTCTATTGGAATGAGCAGAAGCCTGGAAAACAAGATGCAGGATATTTCAGAGCCTGCTGGGAGCCATTGCGGTACAAGTAAACACATAGGTTGTGTTAGGGTAGCTAAGAATAGGAACAGTTGTATGTATACTTGCATGTACACCAATGCTAGGAGTTTGATAAATAAATTTGATGAATTTGAGGTATTGCTCAAAGCATCAAAGGCGGATATTGCTGGGATATCAGAGACGTGGTGTCACACAGATATAAGGAATGCAGAACTGCAATTTGGGGAGTACAACGTCTACAGAAAGGATAGACAGGATAGGAAGGGAGGAGAGGTTATGCTATTAGTTAAGAAACACATGAAATCCAAGGAAGTGAAGCCAGTCGACATCGCTGGACAGTGCAGTGTCGAGTCAGTTTGGTGTGACATAAGCATTGGGAAATCAAAATTGAGAATAGGAGTGTGCTATAGGCCTAATGACTCTGATGAGTATAATAAGAAACTGTACAGGGAAATAGAGTGGGCCAGTAAATCAGAGAGTCTTATAATGGGGGATTTTAATTTCCCAGATATTGACTGGAATTTGTGGGTTGGTCACTCACACACTAGGAAGGCTTTGGTGGATTTATTGGATGATTGTTTTCTACATCAGCATGTTCGGGGGGCAACTAGAGGGAGTAATACTCTTGATTTGATTATCAGTAGTGATTCTTCATGCATTAAGAATCTGCAGATAGAGGAACCACTAGGTGGCAGTGATCACAGTGTGCTGAAGTGGGATTTACACAGAGGTAACTACCATCAGGGGTAAAGGGAAGGGTTTTTTGCTTTCGTAAAGGCGACTACGATGGTCTCAGACAGTATTTAAATTCTATACAGTGGGACCAACTGATGATGTTACCAACAGCAAATTTAAAATGGGAAGCATTCAAAGAACTGATCTTGGAAGCTACTAGGCTTTACATACGAACTAAGAAATATTGTTCAAGGTTTAGGCCTAAATGGATGTCAGATGAACTAATGAGACATATGGCAGAGAAGAAAAATGCATGGGTTACATATAAATTAACATGTGACACTGAAGCCTATGATAGATATAAGTTGATCTGTAACCAAGTTACAAAGGAGGTTAGGTAGGCTAAGGCAGATTACGAGAAATCTTTGGCAAAGGATGCAAAGAAAAACAGAAAAGAGTTCTTTACTTATGTAAACTCTAGAAGGAAGGGGATGAATCAGATTGGTCCACTTGATATCAATGGTTCAACTGTTGATGATCCTACTCAGGTAGCTAACAAACTAAATGAATATTTTGCGTCTACATTCACACATGAAGAGTTATTCAGGAAGGGGAATGCCAGAGGTGAAGTAAACTCTGGCAGTGAGCTAGATAATTTTGTAATAACTGAGAGGAAAGTGGAGGAGAAATTGTTGAGGATAAACATTAAAAAGGCACCTGGGGTAGATGGGATCTATCCAGTTATATTAAAGGAGGCAGCAAAGGAAGTAAGCAAACCCTTAGCCATAATTACAAGAGCTTCTTTGGACTCAGGGGAGGTACCCACAGACTGGAGATGTGCAAATGTGACCCCAATTCACAAAAGAGGGAGGATCAAGGGCTAACACAAGTAATTATAGACCTGTGAGTTTATCTTCTGTTCCAGGAAAATTAATGGAGGCACTGGTTAAAGAAGCACTGCAGGATCATCTAGACAAGACTTCAGTTATAGCTTGGACACAGCATGGTTTTGTTAAGGGAAGGCCTTGCCTGACCAATTTGATTGGATACTATGATGCAGTCACAAAAGAAGTGAATGCAGGGAATAACTTTGATATTATATACTTGGATCTTAGAAAGGCTGTTGATACTGTTGCACATGGAAGACTGCTGCACAAATTGGAGCAGTGTGGCACTGGAGGCAAATTGCTGCTATGGATAAAGGGGTGGTTGATGGGGAGAAGACAGAGAGTGGTAATCAATGGACACTGCTCATCGTGGACTAATGTTATTAGTGGAGTCCCTCAGGGCTCAGTGTTGGGTCCATTATTGTTTTCTGTATTTATAAATAATATTGATGATGGTATATCAAGCTTAATGTCCAAGTTTGCAGATGATACAAAGGTTGGCAGGGTTGTTAAGGACACTACTGATGCTATGCTGCTGCAACAGGATCTGGAAAGGTTAAGCAGATGGGCTGAAAGGTGGCAAATGAAGTTTAACATTGACAAATGTAAAGTACTACATATGGGAAACAGCAACCCCAGAGCAACGTATCAATTCTGTGGTACTACACTGACAGTGGTAGAGAATGAAAAGGACCTGGGGGTAATTGTGCAGGCAGATATGAAGTTCTCTGAGCAGTGCAGATGGGCTGCAAGAGTAGCTCATGGTGTCTTGTCAATGATATACAAGAATTTTTCTAGCAGGGATAAGGAGGTGATTATTCCCTTGTATAAGGCAATGGTCAGGCCACACCTTGAGTACTGTATACAGGTCTGGAGGCCTCATTTCAAGAAGGATATAGAGCTGCTGGAACGAGTACAGAGAAGGGCAACAAGATTAGTGAATGGAACAAAGGGTTGCTCTTACGAAGAAAGGCTTAAGTTTTGCAAATTACGGTGTCTGGAGACTAGGCACCGGCGAGGTGATCTGATAGAGGTGTATAACGCCTTGAATGGTTTGAGCATGCTCAATGCCAATGGGAATCTTCCTCTTGCTCAGAATAATCACCTGAGAGAGCATAAATTCAAATTGAGGAAAGACAGATGTAGGATAGATGTGCAGAAATTTGCCTTTAGCCAGCGGGTAGTTTGTTGGTGGAACAGATTTCCATCCCTTGTTGTGGAAGTTGATAGCCTAAATAAATTTAAGGCTCAGCTGGACAGGTATTTCGAACGAATGGAGGGGTGAAGTGGAAGTTTTTTTTTTTGGCTGATGCTGCATACGCTTGCTTACTTGCATCATATACCTCTACTAATGCTAATGCTAACTATAGTTTTGAGAATGGAATCCCAGAGCAGATCCAAAACACTAACTTCAACTGCAATTTTATTTAGTTAATTGTGTAGGAAATCTTTTCTATTTCTTAGTAACAATCCATAAACCATTTAATTTGCAGATATATGTGGAGCCTGATCTTACTCCTTGAAATTTAATTACTAGTTTCCATTAATTTCCTTCACATTACTTAATACTTCATAAAAGACACTTTACTAAGTGAAATATTTAATTATATTAAATTTTTAAAATTAAATCTCTTGCAACAAATGCAACTTTACATTACATGAAATGTTTCCGCATTAGTGAGTGCATGTTATATACATATGCATATGCACATTAATGTTTCCTTTGAATCTCATTACAGCAATGTGAATTATGCATGATCTTGATATCATGCAAGTCTAACCATGAACTGAATAGTTCACAATTGCATTTTTACAGTTGTTCTAAAAGCCTATGCTCAAGAATTAACTCACATTTTGTCTTTCTACTATGATGTTGCTTTTTTCCTCTGAAATGTTATAATTTTCTTATAATCAGGCAACTCCTCACGAAGGAAGCTAGCTCCCCCCAGACTCTCTCTTATGCATTTCATGTTTTCAAACACTGCAAACATGAAATGCCAAATTTTACACTATCTTTTTTGAATGATAAATGCAAATTTCACCACTGCTGGTTCACAGGGAAGCTTTTAGGTCAAGATAAGCAAAGCTTTTTACCTCCTGGCATCAAATTTATAAATATCAATGCTAAGTAATAACAAACAGTAACATATACAAAAATTTGGGGGGGAACGGATACACACATTTCTCCATATATCCAGTGTGCACCTATAATTTTGGAGGAGACATGCACAACCAGCAATATTTATTACAACAGTATGTAACTAATGAGACATTTTCTGCTGTAATTACTGGATAGCTTCTTCACTCAGCTTGTAAGTGGACGTTTTTAAAGCAAAACACTATTAGTAAGATGCTTACATTTCACCATGCAATTCAATAGCATAGCAAAACTATTAGTAAGATGCTTACTAATAGCTTACTTACTAACATCATGCAATTCAATTCAGTAGCATCCAATTAGTATTTCTTTATTATGCCTTAAAATATATTTACTGTTGTGAGTAGAACCAAAATTTGATTACAGAAATAAGTACTACTTCTGGTATTAGCCAAACCTTCAGTCTCCAACAAGTTTGGTTTGTGCCAATGGCTCCCTATTTCTGTTTGAATTCATGTCATCCATCTTTGAAACAATTAATATAAAAAAAAAAAATTTTAAAGTCAATTCCTACTTAGGTCAACAACGAACTTTCGACTTCAAAAATTTATCAAAAAATTATTGATTTTCGCAAGAATTGAACTCGCATTCTTCACCTTCACGTGAAAAATACTGAAATCCTTGCATTTTACCGATTGAGCTACTGCCTGTTGATTTCAATTTTATTCCTAAATTTATATCCTGCTAAATATCTTATATAAGAGAAATTTTTTCCTCCCATATAAAACTAAAATTAATTAATTAAATTTAATTAATGAATTAATATTTTAAAAAACTGTATTAACATCAAGTGTCATCCACTACAAGTTTAAAAAAATGTTTTTTTTTTTTTTTTGGTTTTTTTTTTTTTTTAAGGAGCATTAGCAACTAAGGCCATATTGCTCCGGGTCATGCGGTGGTCATTCCCTGACCTTTCCGCATCCTCTGCATTTGGTGGTGACGGGCTCGAACCCCGGTTTAATCAAGAAGCGTGTGCTACGCACTGCTGCTCCTTCCCACCTGCTACGGAGACGCCTTAAAAAAATGTATTTGAACTTGAATGGATGAATAAAAAGTATTTTATTAACGATTGAAAATTTGAACAAGATATATAAATATATATAGGGAGAGTGTGAACTAATAGTAGGAATTGAAAAATTACATGGAGTGTGCAGATGCTCAATTTTGATTCTAACTTTTCACAGGCTTTTAAATGGTTCTCTATATAAAGTCTTTCTAAGCAGGTTTCCATCCCATGATTTTTTCTATCTTTTGTGGTTGAGTGGCCGGTTTCTTCTCTGACACTCACTTCATGTGGCAATAGATTGGTCTATCTTTAAACTTTTCAAGTGATATGTTTGTTTGTTGTTTGTTATTTGGTTTTTAGGAGCATTAGCAACTAAGGCCATATTGCTCCAGGATATGCGGTGGTCATTCCCAGACCTTTCCGCATCTTCCATATTTGGTGGTGACAGGCTCGAACCCCGGTCTAATCAAGAAGCGTGTGCTACGCACTGCTGCTCCTTCCCACCTGGCTACGGAGGCGCCATTTTCAAGTGATACCAGAATACTTCAAATCTGATCTTTTACTACTCTTTCCCTTTCTGACTCTTATCAAAAAGTTTCAAATGAATTTTTATTAAAACACATGTAACATTAATATACAATTACACTGAATTTTTCAAAATAATTACATTACTGCTTACACAATTTTTCTCCTTGGTTATATAATCGGAAAAAAAAAAAAAAAAAAGTCCTTTTAGGTGAATACGGTGGATAATTATTATTAGCCATATGGTGCAAGGAAGCCTGAGGCTTATGCTATACCAACCAAAAAAAAAAAAAAATTCCCCAAGTTACCCTGAGAGAGAGTCAGAAGTAGAAGGGAATCATCAAGAAAGATGATATCCAACTCAGGCCCCTGGGTTTGCCAAGCCCATACAGAGCAGATGTGCAGATTGGTCCTTGAGGTTGTCACAGACATTCTCTCAGATATGCCAGACAAGCTGTTCTTGCTACCTGGGAGTCTAAAACGCTGATGGAACTGATATTCGGGTGACACTTAAGTCAAGTGGACCCAATTTCGGCGAAGTCCGGACGGTCTATGACAGCCAAATCCTCTGCTTGCACCTTCACGATGGTGGGACTTTTAGTAATCCTGGGTATAACCTCCATGCACAAGTACATGGTGGGTGACCACCCAGGTGTGAACCAACGTAAGCAGGGGTAGAGGTGTGGCGCCCACACCACATGGAGGAACGCCGCCCCTCTATGTTACCAGGCAGTACTAGGTGGTAGATGACTCATCAACCGGTGAAATACCACCACTTTGCTTATTGGAGGCTTGAAGTGGTGGAACCCATGTTTAGTCTCTAGAGCTAAGTTCCGGCCAACCCTTCCCTATCTCTTCCATCATGCAGTATGATTGATGATTTTTGAGGTTATGATGACTGTCGTGGCGAGATCCAATATTCCTTACATTTCGAGGGTACAGCTCTAAAATGGTGTTCGCAGGCCGGCCGCTAGATAGTACACCGGTCCAAACCTATTGGTAACTCTCTAGGAGGCTTCCGGATCAGCTAGTGTATAATCTTGCTACCTCTACTCTGCCAGATAGTGACTGGAGGGAGTCCGAGTAGTGTGTATGCGGGGAGCATTGTCGAGGCCACGTTATGTCAAGGATCTGGGTATATTCTTACCACATGTACGCCATATCCAAAAATTTCATTACTTCATACAGCATGTCCCACCCACTTTTTCTTACTATTGAATACACCATGAATTGTCAAAATAATAGAGCAAGCTTATCTGCGAAAAGATCTAAACCTCCCAAGGACTTCCTAATTCATTTCACAAATATACGTGGTCTTAATTCCAATCTCAACGATGTCCATTTCCACTTGCAGTCTTCCAAACCCCATGTACTTTTTCTGACTGAATCTCAGTTATCAGT
This sequence comes from Mastigoproctus giganteus, assembly GCF_048544385.1. Classification (NCBI taxonomy): domain Eukaryota; kingdom Metazoa; phylum Arthropoda; class Arachnida; order Uropygi; family Thelyphonidae; genus Mastigoproctus; species Mastigoproctus giganteus. The sequence goes on from NC_143581.1 coordinate 198,917,722, forward strand.
TGATTCAACTACTTCTCATCTCAGATGTCCAAATTATTTGCTGTATGATTCCTTTCGCCTCAAAGGTGGTACTTGTGCATTTGTCCGTTCTGATATTCCCTGTCAGAGACTTGGCAATTTGGAATCTCCTCTCTTTGATCTTCTCTGGCTTAAAATCTCTCTACCTCATTGTGTCAAATTCATCTGTTGTCTCTACCGTTCTCCCAACTCCACTAATCACTTGGAGCTCTTTGACTTCCTCTCTTTGCAACTTGACTTTCTCCAGTCTAACTTTCCTAACAGTGAGGTAATTTTCCTTGGTGATTTTAACGTTCACAACTCCAGCTGGCTTCCATTTTCTAGTCACACCGACCCAGCAGGTCGAGATGCTGAGGCTTTTGCAATTACTAATGACCTAGCACAGATTGTTCATTTACCTACAAGAATACCGGACAATCCTAATCATACAGCCAATACGCTTGATCTTTTTCTCACAAACAACCCTTCTAAGTACAAGGTTGAAGTCAGAGGTCCTTTAGGCACTTCAGATCACAACTTGGTGATTGTCTCTTCTCCAATGGAACCTTTATCTCATGGCTATTCCCAACCTCGTATTGTTTGGCATTACAAGAGTGCAAAATGGGATGACCTGTGAGACTTCTTTTCTTCTTTTCCTTGGTCTGATTACTGTTTCAAAACTTCTGATGTCAACGTTTGCTCAGATCGTGTCAGTGAAATTATTCTTGCAGGAATGGAATCCTTTATCCCACACTCCACTTTAAAATCTCGTCCTTTATCTAAACCTTGGTTTTCCAATAAATGTGCTAAGGCTGTCCAAGAGAAGAATGTTGCATATCGTAATTGGCTTGTTTCTAATTCTTCAGTTTCATTTTCTGCCTACACCAAAGCTCGCAACAATTGTAAAGCAGTTATTAATCAGTCCAAACTAGAGTTTGAACAGGCTAAGAGTAGAAAACTTGCTTCTTGCCCTAATGGTAGCCGAGCATTCTGGTCTCTTGCCAAAGCTATTGGCCGCAACTTTTGCCCATCTCTGCTCCCACCTCTGTCCAAACCAGATGGTTCTGTTGTCACTTCAGCCAAGGATAAATCTGACCTGCTAGCATCCCATTTTTCTTCCAGCTCATGTATTAATGATCTTGGTAAAACACCTCCCACCATTCCTAACACGCTCCATTCAATGCCTCCTGTGGTCTTCCGTCAAAAGGATATCAGAAGGATTTTGATGAATCTTGATGCTAAGAAAGCTCCAAGTCCTGATGGTATTTCTCCACTTCTTCTCAAAACTTGTGCTCCTGAACTTACTCCTATTCTTTGCCGCCTTTTTTCACTTTCTTATTCCAAAGGTGTTTTTCCTTCTGCTTGGAAATTTGCTCATATCCAGCCAGTTCCTAAAAAGGGTGACAAATCCCTCCCATCCAATTATCGTCCCATTGCAATTACTTCTACTCTTTCTAAAGTAATGGAGAAATCAATTAACCGCCAACTCTTAAACTACCTAGAAACCTTCCGTCTGATCAAAGATCGCCAGTATGGATTCCGTCAGTGTCGATCCACTGGTGATATTCTGGCTTATGTTACCCATTTATGGACTAATTCAATGGAAAGGTTCGGTGAAACACAAGTAGTTGCTCTTGACATCTCAAAGGCTTTTGATCGTGTTTGGCATAAAGGTCTTCTAAACAAGCTTCCATCTTATGGTTTGCCAACTGTTTTTAGTAATTGGTTATCCAGTTTTCTCTCTGATCGCTCACTGAGGGTGATGGTAGATGGCTCTCTGTCTTCTAACTTCTCCACTAATGCCGGTGTCCCCCAAGGTTCAGTTCTTTCCCCCACTCTTTTCCTCTTGTATATCAATGGCCTTCTTCCATTGACTGGAAATCCTATCCATAGTTTTGCCGATGATAGCACATTGCATTCAACTTTCCATTTTGAGAAACCTTGTCCTGCTCAATCAGCTTCAAGTTCTCGAAAATCTGCTGCCAATTCCTTAAATGCCGATCTTCAGGTAATTCTCCAGTGGGGCAAAGACAACTTAGTTGATTTCAACCCTTCTAAAACTCAGTCTTGTCTTATATCTCGCAAAAAGGATTCTTCTGCTCCTATGCTTATCTTTAGTGACACTCCGATTTCTAGGCAAAATGATATATCTCTTTTGGGGATTACCCTGACTTCTAATCTCTCTTGGCACAAGCACATTACAAACATTGCTTCCTCTGCATCTAAAAAACTTGGTTTTCTCTTTCGCTCTTGGCGTTACTTTTCTTCCAAACAGCTGCTCACTCTGTATAAATCGCAAATCCGCCCTGCCATGGAATATTGTTCCCACATCTGGGGTGGTGCCCCAAAACCTCTCTCAGGCTTCTTGATTCCATTCAGAAGAGGGCAGTTAGGTTAATTAGTGATTCATCTCTAACAGAGTCTCTCCACTCGTTTTCTCATAGACGTACTGTTTCTGCTGCATGCCTCTTCTACAGATACTTCCATGGGCACTGTTCTTCTGAATTGGCTTCTATAATTCCCGCTCTCTCTTTCAAAACAGTCCGAACACGTGCCGCCACCAGCCAACATCCATTTACTGTGCAACTTCAAACCCACAGAACCAACTTTTCATCTTCCTCATTTATTCATTCAACTGCTGTTTTCTGGAACAACCTTCCTTCATACGTATTTCCTGAAAATTACAATCTACAGAAGTTCAAGTCCAATGTCAACAAATATCTTCTTTCGTCTTCTCAACCTCCAACCCAAGCACGGTACTAAGTACTATAGGTTCTAATACCTCTCATGTTTGGGGTTCTCATAAAAAAAAAAAAATACTTGGAAAGGTGTTAAGAAAGAGATGTAAGTATACATGCACCTGTTCTTACTCTTAGGTAACCTAACACAGCCCACATATTTACTTGTTCCATGATGACTCTCAGAAACTCTTGAAATCCCCAGCAACTTGCTGTCTCGGCTGCTGCTCATTACAATAGAAGCAGTGCAGAAATTATTTTTACACAAAAATCTCTTCTTTTTGACTGCATCTCTCAACTGCTTAATGATTTCTAAGCATATTAACAGTATGGTCTGATAATATAAATTCATAATGAATTATACCCCCCAGGGGCTCACATCTAGTGAGTATGGGCTTGGCACACTCAGGGTCCTGAGCTGGATATCATCATTCTTCCCTTTCTCGGTGACCCCCCCCCCTCTCTCAGGGTAACTCAGAAAAAAATTTTTTTTTTTTTTTGGCTGGTGCAGCATAAGCCTCAGGCTTCCTTGCACTATATGGCTAGTAGTAATAATAATTAGTAATAATGCCTTTATGGTCAAAAAATAATTCTAGCATAACTTTACCGTAGTCTTGTCAATTCCAATAGTTTTACCCCCTTAGGAGAAAAATCCATTCAGCAGATTAACATTTTGTCTGCAGGTAATAAAAGTAACACAAAATTTCATCTACTACCACTATAATTTTTAGAAATCCTGCATCACAATCACAAATTTCAACCTGTTCTTTTGAAAGTTCAACTGTTGTTTCTATCTAATCTACTGTTAAAAACTTATGAACAAAGAAGTTAAATATTCTTTTAGCAGCCTGGTGCAGATATATCAAGAGCTGGAAATTAGTAAAATAATGAGCACTTAAACCTGCATGGAGTGTAATCTGCCTTTAATTTCTTAAAGAATTACAGATTATTCTTAAACATTTTGTGGCACCACTTCCTGTTCTACTCCTACATTGATTCTAAAGACAGCAGAACTGGTAAATTATGGTGATGAGATTTACATAAAGTTGTTAATTTGATTATATATTCTTATTTGTTAAAGTCAAGGTTTAGTCTTGATTTAATTAACAAATAGCCATTGGCAACCATCAGCTAAAGAATTAAGTTTTAATAGTTTTAAATAATTTTACATTAGTTATTAATTTAGTAATTTAGTTATTAATAAATTAAATTAAGCTACGCTATTATATTGTGTCTGTTATTAATACAGGGTGTTTCAGTTAAACGTTTCAGAACTTCTAAGAGGGGTAGGGTACATCCTGACAACTCGAAATCATATAGCAATGTGGGGTCGGAAATGCTTTCCTGAAGCGGTGTTGTACACAGAAGCACCATAAAGAAAACAGACCGTAAGTGAGAAATCGTTTTAATAATACATGAAAAGAAGCAAAAGGTACATGGATTAAAGTAAGTGTTCGAAGTTTCTTCCACGGGCTACAATGCACGCCTCACATCCCCGACGCATGGACATCCGAACATTCTGGAATACTCCAGGCGAATTTCTTCGGCAGCTACTGCGATTCTTGCAACCAGCTCCTCAGCATTGTCAACAGGGGTGTCATAAACTAGCGATTTCATATGACCCCAGAAATAAAAATCAAGACATGATAGGTCGGGTGACCGAGCAGGCCAATGCACGGGACCACCACGTCCGATCCACTGTTGACCAAATGTGACATCCAGGTAGTTACGAACATCTCCGCTATAATGGGCAGGGGCTCCATCGTGTTGGAACCACATTGTCTGTTGCATCGATGCAGAAATCTGTTCATCTCTCAAAAGTTGTAACACGGTAACAGGTAAGGTCCGATGAGGTGATCTCCCATAATACCGGCCCATACATTGACCGAAAATCGAATCTGTGCTGCACGACGTCGTATTGCATGCGGGTTCTCGACCGCCCAGATATGGTCGTTATGCGTGTTGAAAATTCCTTCCCTTGTAAAGGATGCCTCATCGGAAAACAACACTTCAGCAGGAAAAAGGGGATTTGTAGCACATTTTCCAAGGTACCACTGTGCGAAAGCAATACGAGGTGCATAATCCTCCGGTTGCTGTGTCTGGACACTCTGCCTGGAGTATTCCAGAATGTTCGGATGTCCATGCGTCGGAGATGTGAGGCGTGCATTGTAGCCCGTGGAAGAAACTTCGAACACTTACTTTAATCCATGTACCTTTTGCTTCTTTTCATGTATTATTAAAACGATTTCTCACTTACGGTCTCTTTTCTTTATGGTGCTTCTGTGTACAACACCGCTTCAGGAAAGCATTTCCAACCCCACATTGCTATATGATTTCGAGTTGTCAGGATGTACCCTACCCCTCTTAGAAGTTCTGAAACGTTTAACTGAAACACCCTGTATAGTTAATAAGATTAATAACAAATCAATTAACATTAAGTAAATGGATAACTATGAATACTTATACTTCTGTAGTGCTGTCCTTACGATACCATCAGCCTCACATAACAAGAGAGTGGTTTACAATTCATTATATTTATATGTTCTGTACCAGATTTAATTCCAGATTTTCTTAAACTAAGAAAATCTGGAATTAAAACTCCAGATAAGGCCTCCTGGGGCCAATTTTAGGTTAGTTTATTGCTGAGCATTAAGGTATTTAAAATGAGAATAGGGATTTGGATGTTGTAGGATTAGACAACAGTTTAGCATGCTAATCTTTGTGAGTGCCTTAACTGTGTGGGTGGGTTCACGATTACATTAGAAGGGGGGGATGGGAGTTATTGTGGTTCTTATTTTTGTTTTTTATCTGCTTTAATAATCTGATTTGGAAAATATGTATGTGGTTATTGTCTTTGTTTTGGTCAATATTGTTTGTTATATCGATAATCAACAATTGTTTGTACAGTCTGCATGTTCTGTATCTATCAGTAGTTAGGACTGAATTGTTGAAATCCCACTGGTGATGACTGGCACCAGGCATGGAAAGCTAGATCTGATTTTGTTATTTGGCCACTGGCTATGTTGCATTTCTGTTCTTTAATTCTTTTGGGAGATTTTCTAGCAGTTTGTCCAATATATGATCTTTAGCAGTCTTTGTCTTGTAAATTGTATAAAGGGCGTTTAGTAGCAAGAGTCTTCATCAGGGATGGTATTAGTGCTATGTTTTTAATCTGTTCACTAATTTGGGGGAAATAGGAGATGGTGATGTACTCTTTTTTTGGTTCTCTGTTAGATGCTTATGTGTTAAGATATTTCTCTTTTGTTGTTTTAATTGTTTTCATTATGAGTTTTTGTGGGTACCTGTTGTTGCTAAATATTTAGGAAATTCTGTTGATTTCTCTATTGAGTGCTTGATCTTTACATAGTCTATAAGCCCTAAGGCTGAAACTTTTAAGTCTACTTTTGTGTTCATGATGTGATTAGAATTAAAATTTATAATAGATGCTGTCTGTTGGTTTTATGTATATTTCTATTAGGAAAGAGTTATTATGCTTCTTTAACAAGAGATCTAGGAAATGGTATGTTATCATCTTTTTCTATTGCTTCTATTTTTGACAGTATTTAGATAGTTGAAGTTGTTTAATTTCTCTAATCCATATAGCCAAATGGTTAGAATGCAATCAACATATTTACCTGAGTATATGGGTTTCAGAAGGAAATTTTCTAACGCTATGTCTTCAAATGCTATCATGAGGATTTCTGCTAGAAGGTGAGAGAGGGGATTGCCCATGCTTAGTCTGACTTTTTTGTTTGTGTATAGTGTTGGAGTGGCCTTCCCCCAACTGATAGATCAATTAAACCCAGGATATCTTTAATGTTGGGGGGGGGGAAATCTGTGTTGTTCTAAGAGTTTCTGAAAAGAGTCAGCAAAGGCACCCAGAGAGATGATGCTCAGTTTGGCAGTTACATTTTTCTTTATATTCTCAACATCTTGAAATCTCTTTCCTTTGAAAGCAGTTTTCACTTTGGGAAAGAGGAAGCAGTCTGCTGATTGGAAGAGTAGGGTGGTGTTGTGAAGCATTTCTGACAAAACATGGCATCTGTATAACACCACATTTTATCAGAAATCACAAGTTCAGAATGGGAAAGTCACTGTGGTGCAAAAAGGCAGGTGTGGTGCACCTGCCTTTCTCTCGAAATTGAGGCCTCACCTGAGAAATGCACTTCAATAGTATATGCAGCACGAGAAGAATGCAGCATTTACTCTCTATGCTTCAGGCAGAAGGGGAGGAAGTTTGAACTACACATCACTTCCATTTATTTTCAAACTCATCAAACATGATTGCAACAGCACCAGTTCAAGGAACTTTTTTGCCACACCTTGTATATGCATGTATTAAATAACATCATATTTTTAAGAAAAAAAAATGCATCTTTTTATTTGACTTAAACTAAACTAAACTAAACTTATAACCAGAGGTCAAAATGGAACATTCATCATGATCATATGTTCAGAAAGCAGTTAACACGTATACTGATGCATGTGACAAACAAGAAGACTGTTCCAGCATCCATCCCAAGCCCAGTTTCTAACCTTTCTTGACACATTGCAAATATCTTCCAGAATAACCAAAAATCAAAGCTTTCTCTTTTTGTAAAAACTATGACTAGCAAATAAAATTTTTGGCATATCTTTTCTTTTCTGGGTACTGCCATTCTAGTTAACTGAACACCTTAACGTGCTCGTTAGCTCTGAGAAGGTATATGTGCAAGAAATATTACAAACCCATCATCAGAGCTTTTGAAATACATTTACTGCACATAATCTTTATGAAATATTTCATGACTAGTGAAATCATAATATCAACCTAGATAATTAGGACAAAAATTGTCTCCTTAGAACAGCATCCTTTAAAAACATGTTGAAAAAGTGTTGATATTATCTGCATCACCGACATTGAATGAAAGCAATTAAACAGTAAAAGTAATAATAAAAAATAAATGCTAGTAGAATAAATGCTAGTTAAGATGTTTCCTGAAATATAAGAAAATAAAGTGAAAGAATTATTTTTTACATCTTCACATCATATACTTATCCTCTGAAAGTAATATGATATAATGTCAAAATCAAGACAATCTTATGTCATATCAACATAGAATATTGATAAAATACACTGAAAATATTAAAACAAAAGCAGCTAATGATAAATGCCTATTCTAATAAATTCAAAAGTTGTTATTGTAAGAATAAATGTTTGCTACATCTCTGTGATGTCAGTATTTCAGACTGACAATGCAATATATGAGAAGCACACAAAAAAGTTTAGTACCATTTTATTTTTCAATATAGGCTCACATCTGGTGAGAATGGGCTCACATCTGGTGAGAATGGGCTTTGCACACCCATGGTCCTGAGCTGGATATCATCATTCTCTTTCTTGGTGATTTCCTCCTCCTCCTGACACACACACACACACTCTCTCTCTCTCTCTCGGGGTAATTCAGAAATTTTTTTTTTGCTAGTGCAGCATAAGCCTTGGGCTTCCTTGCACCATATGGCTAATAATAAGTTTTTTTTTTCACAGTTAGCAGTTCCTTCCAGGTGTTTATATTTCATATAAAGGTAACCCTTGTATAACACAGTACTTTGGTTCCTACAAAATCTCATGCAATGTGAAACCATGTTATACGGGACTAAGAACCAGTACAACAGGTGGGTTATGTTCCAAAAGCTAACAAAAATGCGCCATTTTTTTATAACTATCGAAAACTTAAATTTTTATAGTAGTAATAACTTAATATTTTTATTTTATTATAGTAGTAACTTAAATAGTATAACTGAACAAACGTCTTACCTTACAAACTGTGATACTTATATTTCAGATAATGTACATTCATTTAATTTTCTTCCTCTTCATCGCTGCTAAGCACAATCTCTTCTGCAGCATCTAGATTTTGTGTACCTTCTGCTCTCTTTAAAAGTCATGAACTGCACTCTTCGAAGTCAATTTTTTATGGTCATACTAATGTAATTAGTATTATGTACATAATAATTGATGTTTCCGTTCACTGACTTTTTTTTTTTGGTTGTAAAATTTAAAACAATAAAAGTGATAAGCAATTAATAACAAAGAACTCTGGCATGCACAAGTTGCAACGAACATGATACACACAAGTGAGATATGGAGTAATCAGTTTCTGAAAATTTATGTTTTTTATATGATTGAATATTTCGTGGAAGGGTACACACATTTCACCATAATAACGTGAAACCAACAGAATTCCAGCTATCCGTACTACAGCAAATGCAAGAAGATTGAGTTTACTACCCATTTATAATTGATTACACTAACAGAAAAGACCAATTAACTGGAAACTGCAAATTGTTTTTATTGTTTTATGGAAGTGACCTCCAGAAATATACCATGAAGGCGATAACAACTAGCGAGTCAATGGCAGGGATTCACAAAAAGGAATGGAAACGTTGAAATTTACCTCTAACATTGTAACAGGGTTTTCCCCAGCATAAAAGCTCAAAAATGCTGTGCTATATGAGATTTCCAACAATTCTCAAACCGTGTTAAAGCGAAACCCTGTAGAAGTACCGTGTTGTACGGGAGTTGCCTGTATAGTTATTTCACTTTTCCGCCATTTCCATATTATTTCCAGCAGACAGGCAGCTTTTTTTTCCTTTCTTTTTTTGATTATCTGAATATAATCATTGGGCTGTCATCTTCTGAAGCAGTTCATTGTGTCCTCCAGCAGTAACTAAAGTACTATATTTACAACAGTCATTGGTGCCTTGTGGCCATTCCTAAGGTGATAAGACAGTGGCTGTCAGCTATGTTGTTTTTTTCTTTGGTTTTTCTATTTAAACTCTGTTCATTCTAACTTAATATTTAATTCACTATCTTCCCACTCTCGTTACAGGAGCATAGATAATTAGCATAATCCCTTAAACCTTCTTTAATTTGTGATCATACGCATTTATGTATGATCACAAATGTAGTGTTAATGATATAAAGGAATTTTGCTAGTAGGGAAAAGGAAATGATTATCCCTTTGTATAATGCAATGGTCAGGCCACAACTTGGGTACTGCATTCAGGTCCGAAGGCCTCATTTTAGGAAGGATGTAGAGTTGCTTGATTGTGTACAGAGAAGGGCAACAAGATTGGTGAGAGGAACGAAGGGGTCCTCTTACCAAGAAAGGCTTAAGTTCTGAAATTGCAGCAGTTGCAGACTAGGCGCCTGCAAGGTGATCTGATTGAGGAGTATAAGGCCTTGAATGGATTAAGCATGCTGAATTCTGATAGGATTCTTCCGCATGCTCAGATTACGAACCCGAGGAGGCATAAATTCAAATTGAGGAAAGACAGTTGTAGAATAGATGTGTGGAAATTTGCCTTTAGCCAGCGGGTGGTTAATTGCTGGAACAAACTTCCATCTGTCGTGGTGGAAGTTGATGGCTTAAATAAATTCAAGGAGTAGCTGGACAAACTTTTAGAGAGAATGGATGTATGAAATTGGAGGTTTTTTTGGTTGATGTTACATACTCGCTCATACACTTGCTTTCTTGCATCACATGCCTCCATTACTATTGCTTGTTAACTGGGCAGAAGAATGTAGCACTTACCTCATTTTTGATGCCAAAGAACAAGGATCATTCAAATCAGCTGCCTGGCAGCAGGAGTATAACCCCGATCTCTGCTTTGTCACCATCAACGAAAGGAATACATTCTAGGATAGAACAAGACCAGTGAAAATCTGTATAGGGACTTTCTTGAAAATGGTGATCAAGAGATAGTGGATGAGCTGCTACATAGCCTTGATGCCGCCCACCGAGAAAAATGGATACAGATCATTGAAACCATTGATTTTAAAAAGTCCAGCAGGAAAGCATGATCTCTCCTATGCAAGCTGGGAAACAGCAACCCTATGGCTCATGATAATATTCCATTTACACCAAATGCCATTGCAACACATTGTATCCATCTCTAGAGCTCCAAAAGACCAAGAACACACAATCCAAGTGAAACAGGAACTCAAGACTCTTAAACTTGTAAGTGCTCCAGAGAATCTGAGTACTCCAGACCGTTTTCTGATGATGAGATCACAGCTGCGCTTAAGGATCTGAGAGCGGGCAAAGCCCCAGGTTTTGATGGCATCCATCCAGAATTTCTAATTCACTGTGGAAAATACGCAAGAATATGTTTAGCATGCTTCCTCTCTAGCATACTACAAATGGGTGATATTCCAAAACCTCTTGAACATGCAAAAATTATTGCCATCCTGAAGCCAGGAAAACCAGCACACCTCCCTCAAAGTTATCGTCCTATTGCTTTACTAAGTGTAACTTATAAACTACTTGAAAGGTTTGAAAAAATTCCCACCAAGCAAGCAGAATTCCACCCAAACCAAAGCTGTGTAGATCAAGTCCTTGCCTTAACAACACACATTGAGGCAGGGCTTCAAAAACAACTGAAAACCTCAGTGGTATTCATTAATCTAACTGCAGCTTATGACACTGTTTGCAAACATGGCTTAATACACAAAATACTCTGTACAATACCCTGCAAAACTGCCAGACTTATTGATAACATGCTCACAAATAGAACTTTCCAGGTGATAATGGGACACACAATGAGCAATAAAAAGAAACTCAGCAATGGCCTACCCCAAGGCTTTGTCTTTGCTCCATTACTTTTCAGCCTTTACATGACAGACATGCCTGAGACTCGCTCCAGAAAGTTTGGCTACGCGGATGATTGGGCAATAGCAATGAGACACAAATCAGTCGAAAAAACAGATGGAATTTTAACAACTGACCTATCCATCTTGGGAAAATCCTTTCACAAGTGGAGGCTCCAACCTAGTGCAGCCAAGACTGAGGCATCTTGCTTCCATCTCAATAATAAGATGGCGACTAGAGAGCTGAACATACACTTCGAGAACACCCGTCTTAACCATAACAAATATCCAAAATACTTGGGTGTCACACTAGACAGAACATTATCTTTCAGCAAACATTTGAAAACTGAAATGTTTGCTGAAAGGACTGCAACAAAACTGAAAACAAGGAATAACATTCTGTAAAAGCTATGTGGTACCACATGGGGCTCCTCTGCCTTGACCTTGTGTTTGTCAGCTCTCGGTCTCATCTATGCAGCTGCTGAGTACTGTGCTCCAGTTTGGCTTAACAGTAACCACATAAAAAAGTGGATCTACAGCTAAATAATGCCATGCACATCATAACCGGAACAGTCAGGTCCACCCCTACCTTTTGGCTACCTGTCTTGAGCAACATCCTGCCAATAGACCTCCAAAGAAAATGTGCCCTCATCAGAGAATACAAAAAAAATAGACAATCCTGAACTACCAACTCCGACATTCGAGACCTAGGAATAAACAGGCTCTTTTTCAGACATCCACCAATCCTGATGGCTAAAACACTGCAACAAGCCAATTTCAACGTTCTGGATACCTGGACCCAAGAGTGGCTACAAAACTCCCCTCCTCAATGTCATACCATGTTTTGTATCTCTGAAACACCACCTGGTTTTGACCAGCCTCATAGGATATGGCTAGCATTAAACAGGGCACGAACGTGCCATGGTAGATGTGCAGACCTCCTCTATAAGTGGGGAAAAATTCCTTCTCCGACGTGTGACTGCGGAGCCAATAGACAGACCCCATCCAACACATAATAGAGGACTGTGCCTTGCGAGCCTACGAAGGAAACCCTGGAGACTTCCTGACTGTGAGTGACTGGTGTGGCAATTGACTATTTAAAAAAGTTAAAAATGTTCATCTGTGATTCTTGTTCTATTTAATTTAATTTTATATCAATCATTCACGAGTCATGTAATTTGATTCCACATGGGTACTGTACAAACCATATGATAAATAATAAATTACTATTACTACTATTTTGTTTTAGAATGGGTTTTTTCTTTTTTCTTAGTACCACAGTTAAAGCTCATCCTTAGGACAGGGGTTACCAGCTGTCTTCATCTAAATGAATTTCACTATTAACAACAGCAAGTACAAAATAAATAAAAAAATACTGAGCACTGCATTACAACACTCAACATATTTGGAAGAAGAAAAAAAAAAAAGGACACAATACTGTTTAAAACAGCACTTTATAATTTTATTCTAACAGTATGCTGGATAATAAGATCAAATAAATATCTTTAGCAATATTGTTATTTGAAAAAAAAAAAATTTTTTTTCTGACTACCTCACTTCTAATGCACAGCAATGCCCATCGAGAAAAACTCAAGCTGAAACCAAAATTCAACGAGAAAGTTGTGCACAAGGGACTGTGTAATGCATTTTGTATACAAACATGGTACAATGTTTTAGTTACTTCTCCAATTAAAAAATAACCAATGATGGATCTCAAAACTGGAGCATATAATTCTAATATATATTTTAATATTTAAATTTAGAGGTGAATGCAGTTCATCATTCTACTAGCCTGCTAGGTTAAGCAGGCTAGTAGAACCATAAACGTTAGACATCCTAGTAAAAATTCCTTGGCCTTCTTCATTTTTAGCAAATTGGTAAAAATTATTATCTTATGTTTGTTATTTTCTGGAAGTGGATATTGGTAATATTGGATTTATTCTTTGGGAATATTATGTGACAGACATTTCTACATATATATTTCTTACGGTTTTAGGCTAATTTTGCTATTATTGAATTAAATTTCGTGCTCATATTTTATTAATATTACATTTACATACTGTTATTTTATATATTGAGGTAAACTTCTCTTATTATTTTACAAATATTTATAACATTTAAAATAAACTATTCAATTGTTTTCAGTAATTTACTTGTTAGTAAACTGCATCTTTTCTTCATAAATTGATATAGGACACACCCTATATATTGTAATACAATGTAACATAACTATTATATGTTTTGCAGGCTGACATATATAGATGTTTTTTAAATTTTAAACATTTAACTTTTTCATTTTTCTGCAGCTGCTTTAACAGCTTCATAAGGAACAAAATACTTTCCAAGAAGACTGAACATGAAACAAAAGCAATCAGAGTTAAGTCTATCACAGAGTCTCTCTCTCTCTTAGAGATGTGATGGCTGTTAGAGATAGACTTCACACAGTTAAGTTCTAAGTGGTGAAACCCATGTTTAGTCTCTAGAGCAAAGTTTCCGGCATCCCCCTCCCCCCATACTTCTCCTTCAACCCATGCACGGTACTAAGTACTATAGGTTTTAATACCTTTCGTGTTTGAGGTTTTTCATAAAAAAAAAAAAAAAAAAAAGTACTCTGTACTTAGAACTTAACTCCGTGAAGTCTTCGTAGACATCACACAGTTAAGTCTATCTCTAACGGCCCAGAGTTAAATCCATCACTGAGGTGTTCAGGTCTCTCACAGCTACATATTTTGAATGGTAAAAAAAATGGAAATTATAGTCGGACTACATGATATGGCTTAAATTTTCAAAACTTTTTACTTGGCTTCTTTCATTATAAATAATCCACATTTTCACAAAAAAAAAAAAAAAAATTTGTCCCATTTTTCAACAGAGGATGGAACATGAAATTTTTTCACAAGGTGGTGAAGTATGTCTTCACTATTTAGATTCTGAATTGCCATTAGCTGATTCAAAACATTTTCCAATATTCAATTTCGGTTTCCAAATATGCAATACCACCACTTTGCTCATTGGAGGCTTGAAGTGGTGAAACCCATGTTTAGTCTCTAGAGCAAAGTTTCCGGCACCCTCCCCCTTCTCCTTCAACCCATGCACGGTACTAGTACTATAGGTTTTGATACCTTTCGTGTTTGGGGTTTTCATAAAAAAAATAAAATAAATAAAGAACTAAGTTTTAGGAAACAATGCCAACAAATATACACAACTCAACAATTTGTAACATCTTAATTTAGTGAAAAAAATTCTGTAATTCCTATTGTTTCCAAGTTTAGCTTGAAAACAATTAAGTTGGAGACAAGAGGAATTTTTTAAAGATCACTTCAATCAAGGCTGAAATTAGCTGGTTGAGTTCCCCCTCAGTTAAAGTGACCAGACATCCAGGATTATGTGGGATAGTCCTGAATTTAAGTTGTTTGAATTATTAAGAAAATTTCACTCAGCCGAAAAATATTTAATTTCTGTTGTTTTTATTGTTAAAAGAAGTATGTATTATTATTTCACAGAAATACCTATATAACATAGGTATTTTCACATATTTGTTTTATTTCTATGAAATAAAACAAATATATGTGAAAAAAAATGTAAAACCGACGTCCCACATTGGAATATTAAGAATCTGACCACTTTACCCTCAGTACAAGTTATTCAGCTCACACAACTATTGAACTGTGAACACACATTCATACAGATAATACACTTCATAAGAGATCACCAGAACTAGAATACTATGAGTATTGGGGTACTATGACCAAAAGTAGCCAAAGCACTAAAGGCCTGCAAGCTGAATAATCTTAAAATGATTTATGGCTAGATATAATGGAATTCACCTGAAACACTTAGTTGTAGTGTAATGTAAAACCACTTCCTTATAAGCCATTTTCTCATGAACTGCTTTGGAGGTGTTGCCTTCCAGACAAAAATGCTGTTACTACACAGTACTTCCAATTTGGTAATGTCCATACTTTTTTTAATCAACAACACAAAAACACTGGGGAAAAAAAAGGCCTTCTGCATCACGGCTAAGCATATTATGAACAAATCTTGTTGCCACCAACAAACTGTAGAATTAAAACTTTAATAAGTGCCTCCGTAGCCAGGTGAGCAGGAGCAGCAGTGCGTAGCACACGCTTCTTGATTAGACCGGGGTTCGAGCCCGTGACCACCAAATACGGAGGATGCGGAAAGGTCAGGGAGTGACCACCGCATATCCCCGGAGCAATATGGCCTTAGTTGCTAATGCTCCTAAAAACCAAATAACAAACAAAACTTTAATAAAATAACACTTTACAAATAAGTTAAATAATTAAAATACAAAATTAAAAGTATAAAGTTGATAAAACAAAGAACAGACTAAAAGTGATAACAAGTATAAAAAAAAAAGCAATAAATTAATATATGTTAGTAGCTTTCAAGGTGTGCTTCTTCATCAACTATAGGAATGACAGTATAGCAACTAATCCTTTTATATCAGAAAAGGATGATTGGACAGTATGTGAAGACAAAAAAAAAAAAAAAAAAAAAATTGTGCAACATATACTAAACACATTAGTCAGGCAACCATGGAAACAGGATGGCAATCATTACCACTGAATAAGCAGATAGCCAACACTCATTGTGATGGTGAATAACTTCCTCCATAATAGGGAGTATGCTGTTCCCCTATTGCATTTGAACCCACCACACACAAAGGGAACACTTCCAACCATGCAAGAAGGCAATAATTGTGCATGTGGTTTACAATTTCAATATGGGTTAAGATTTGCATGCAGCTTTATCCAACAATGCTGTGCAACAGCAGAATGTTTTGTACAAATAATACTTTTCTAAGGAACAGAGGCAGGCAGATAGCCCAGAACAGTTTCACCTGCATACACACCCCACAATCCAGGCAAGTAATTCAACAGACACGTCCCCACTGTTCTAACAGAAGAATAACCGATTTTGTCCTAGAAATAACAGATTGTAATCTCCTCCTCAGGAGTTGGACCACTGAAGTCCAGTGGTATACTTGGATTGTTTTGCCATCTTTAAAATGTTCCTGAAACTCAAAAACTCAAACAAACACACTAAACTTGAAACAAAACTTAACAGAAAATACACACTAGAAGGAACCACTGTAGAATAACTGGACTTTTGAAACATCCCATACATTTAAATGCACACATGTGGTAAGTAAAAAATGCCTCAACACCGTTTTTGTGTGGGTGATAAGATAATCTCCATTTTTAGTGTTTTCATATTCATCTCATATCTCAATACAATGACATATCCAGCTTCCCATTTTAATTTAGGCATATGGATATGCCTAAATAAAAAAATGGAGAATTTTATTTTCAGCCTTCCACTTAGTCATCTTCTTATAAAAATCAAATATGCACAGCAGGTAATGCTTTTTGATACTACTAACAGTATTGAGTAACGCAACAATGCACATGTAAACATTACCACTCAAACACACAATTACGTACATAAATACATAATTATATTCAACATACTCTTCGAACATATGTTTCTCTCTCACATATAAAAATAAAAAAACTAGCACTACAATCCATGACAGTATTCAAATCACTCAGGAATTTTAGAGAGAAAAAAAAATCAGCAATAACAGGGCATCCCTTTCAAATTTAGCTCAAGAGATAAGTGAGTACCATAACAACGTCAAAATAATGTGAACTAAAAATTAAAATGAACACTTAATATACTGAAACGTGACACTAAATTAAAAATGCAAACTGTTAGGCCTATGTCAGTATTTAACCGCTTCGATTAATACTGTGGCAATATGGTGCTGACTTACGATGTTAACACTCGCTTGGCGCAAAGCCCGATTTTCTTCTTGTAAACTTTTGACACGAAGCTTGTAAGTGTCGAGTTCCATCTTCAACACCCTGTTTTCTTGTTGCAGAGATTCAACTCTCTTCTGAAAATGTTCGCGTGAGGCAGGAGATGAGGGTATCAACATACCCCCATCTACAGAGCCGCTATCACTCTCACTTGCACTATCCGCCATCTTCTACTGCATTCAACGTGAAGGAGCTCCTTTAGGGTTTTATAGGAAATGACACAGATATTACGCTGAGATGAAAAATAATAATCTACCTCTCTACTTTGTTCATGCACACTGATATTGATTTACTTTTCGGACTGAGAAAAACGGAATAACTTGCGTATTAAAAGTAATGTTGCATCCAATTATATTTGATACTTTCAGCATCCCCATCAATTCCCTTTACAGACATTATTCCCATCCCGCCATCTGTTGGAGCTCACTGCATTAAAACTCAAGTAGGCGGAATGCCAGACACAACACGTGTCTGCTAGGCCTGAGAAATGGTTCCTCTTTCCTTAGTAGAGTGTGTAAGGTAAAGTGTACAGTGAAAGTCTAGGTATGAAGTGGTATAAACGTGGGTAGCGTGCGCACACTGCATGTTTAGGATTTTTAAAAGCATCTTCAGAAGTTTTCAAAATTCAACAAGATCTTTTTCAATCGCTCTTGATTAGAAAATAGCAGCAAACAAAATTCAAGGTTTTTAATGAAATGAAAATAGTACACAAATATGCTGCTAAGCCATATGACACCATTTAAAAAAATAATAAAGTATAGAAGAAAGAAGTCCTTATAAACGTATAGATAAGAAATTCTTATCGATGTTTATTTAACTACTGTAGATTATGAGTACCGTCTGCAGGATTTCCGAATTGGATGGGGGCAAATATACTAAAATTTTCTTTTAATGACAAGTTTGGTAAATACGTACTGATGCCACCAAGCCGGTTAGCACTGGTGCAGTAACGAGGAATTCAATATACTGTATTAGCAATTCAATATTCAAATCATTGAATTACTAATAAATCATTTAAAACACCTTTTATTTCAGTCATTTGAAATAAAATATAAGAACTTTATGAATTAGTAAAAGTATTGTTTTAAGCAAACAGGTAAAGTTAGCATGCTCAGACTCATTAAATAAATGTCCCCAATACATTAAATTAATATTGCTATCAAACGTTACTGTCTGTATAAGAATAATTGACTCCAACGGTTGTTAAAAACTGTGGTAACACCACTGTATATGCATTTCAATACATATTAGTTCATGAAAACTAAAAAGCAGATGCTCCATAAATATGCACCTGCTAACCATATTACCAATTCAAAATCTTAAGCATGATCTTTAAAGGTGTGTGTTTCAGATCACATAGGAAGAAGTGTTACACCAACTTTTTAAACAGCTCTGGAAGTTTGCAATATTAATCCAAGAAACTTAATTTCGATTTTAGTTTCTTTATAAAATGTAAGTTTTGTTATTGTAATTAATAAATTAAATTACTCTTAATTTATGAATAATTTAATGAAATATAATTCGCTTAAATTTTATATCATATGCCACTTGTGTATTAAAAATAAAAAATGCACCTCAGCAGCACAACTGGAGATTGTGACATATAGGGTCAAAATTCCTAGAACATCAGAAATGCGACTTTATATTTGTTTTCATAAATGTAATTAAATTGTGATTATAATGTAAAATTTTATTAAACCATAAAATAATACTTTTGATAATTTTAGCATTTAACTTCATTAGAAGTTAAAGGCTTAGAATAACTGAATTTGAGTCTTTAATTCCTTCCTATGATGAATCAGCGCCTGTGGCTCGGGTCACCATCGTCATACTCTAATTATACCTCTGATGCTTCATTCCATTTACTTTACTCAAACGGTCACCTTCAGAATTTTTAATACTGAAGACAACTTTTATTTTCTATAAGGTTCAAACATAGAAAAAATAATAATAATGCTATGTAACTAATAAATATTTGTCCTTTCTTAAAAATTTGAATTCCAAAAAAAAAAAAAAAAACTACTCCCACAGTTTTGTTTTCCACTTGTTTTGTTCACTTGAGTATTTACTAGGCAATACACATCTGATAGAAACTGCCTACATTATGCAGCTAATTTCTAGATAATATACTGGAATATGCTGAAGGAAGACCTGCTAACAATCTGGAACAACAAGGCAGTAGAAGAGTGGGTGGGTATCTTATGGATTTGGAAGAGAAGCAACTACAAGTTCTGGAGCTTGACTCCGAGTTTTCAAAATCCACCCGTTTGTAAATAATATCAAACTGTGGTAGTTGGACCCTCAGACTCTTTGTTTTCTATGTGGTGGCACAATCTATTGGTTTCACCAGTGGAATTTGACCATCTCTCTTATCCTGAAAGGTTGATTTCGTATGTGTGTGTGTGTGTGTGTGTGTGTGTGTGTGTGTGTGTGTGTGTGTGTGTGTGTGTGTGTGTGTGTGTGTGTGTGTGTGTGTGTGTGTGTGTGTGTGTGTGTGTGTGAGAGAGAGAGAGAAAGCAAGGCGAGAATTCCATTTCGTGCCCTGCCATAGAGGTAAAATGAAACATTTCCAGGTGTACCTCATCTTCAACGATTCTCTTATGTTGTGCCATTCACAGCTTCCTTCAATAGGATCAGAAAATCAGGGATAGGATCAGGAAACCTCTTCCCATGAAACATGCCTAACACCATTGCAGGCCTGTACTGTCGACAGACAACAGGATAATTCCAGTGCCTAAATAAGGACTAATTGGATCAGACCATGTAACTTACTTCCAGTTCTCTTGATACCATCCATTGTGTTCTCATTACTAACACAGCCGTATTTTCTGGTTGACGTCTGAGATTTAAATATTTAAAAAAATCTTACTCTTTACATTAATTTCATTTGTCCAGGGCCTCTCTGCAGTCCTTTCTTCCTAGAACTTGGGGGGAGGGGTCTTCGAGCAACTATGACCCACTAAATCTGGATTTTCTGAGATCAGTTGCTTCCATGACGGGGATCTACTCCCGTAGTGCGTTCTTTAAAGATTCTTTGCATGTTAGGGGTACAAGTGATTATCAAGTGTTTTCTTCTCCAAACACTCTGCCACCTTACAATTTTAGACGCAACTACTCTGTTCAGGAATATTTTCAGGTGGTTATGTTTATTAGTTTATTAAAGACCCAAAAGACATTTGCCTTGGAGCACTCGACGAGCGAAACTATCCTCTCAGCTTTAACACTTAATCGCCCATGGATGACATCTTTTTGGAGTCCGTAAGATGGTGTCCCTTTCCCATTTCCAATGAAATAATTTAAGCACTAGTAAGGTCGTAAAGTCACACTCGCTAATAGCGCTTTCATGCACACATCATACATTATAGCCCTCTTCCCTTTACATATTTTTGAGCAGATTGTTGTATATGGTCCAAACCTCCATGTTCTAGACAGAGTAAGGAGGTCCCGGCATATGGCTTGCCCCCAACAGTTGAATCTGGGTGAGTTTACTACTTAAGCCAGATAATTTTTGTCCAGTAAATCTAATATTTCGGATAAGTTTTAAGCCTCCTTAAAAATTTGATTTCCTCAACGATATATCATAAATCATAAGATATATCAGTGGCATTGTAACCAGTGGCTAAATCATAATAATATAACAGATGTTAAAAAAGTGTTCCAGCCAGCCTATTCTAACCGATTTATCGTCAAGAGGGGTGTGTAAACATGCAGAGTATAGTGTAGAGAGTGTGTTTAGTGTCAAACGGCACCAGGGGGTTCCCCCATCTCCGTTTGGTATACATTGTGGGCGTGAAACAGAACACTATCAATGACAGAGGTTTAAAAGTGTGTGGATCTTGTATATGTGTAGTGTCCTGTACTGTTGTTCCTCTGGTCAAGTAGCCACTGAGCCCCTAATGAGACCCAACATTGCCCACACTCCACCCCGTGGAGGCAGACCAGGTACACCAGTATTATAGTTATTTATTCTGGCAGGTCCTGCCACCTAATTTCTTGAGATTTCAGTGGCTAGGACCTATAGAAAAAACGCTATAGACAGTGGTCAGCCAAAAGGAGTACTAGTTACGCAATTTGATGTTATTAAGTTTTTGGGTGTAGGGCTCAAGCAATTTAGCGATGATTCGAATGCAAGTAGTTGTAAGTTAGAGAGAGGGAAGAGACTGTAGGCTTCGGGGGAAAAGACAGAGATACGGGGTCCATAGAGAAGATAACCCTCAAATCAGTGGAGCAGGTCCATACTCCACTAGAGGGAAAAGATGAGCAGAGGGCATGTGTAAGCATGCATTGTCATGCAAGATGATGATGACTCGATTAAGTAGCAACAATCACGTTTTCCAGGGCCGTGCAAATGGGGTGTGCATCGGATGCGCCGCACAAAGGTCCCCTTATCTAGGGGGCCCAATAGAGAGAGACATCAAAGTCTCAACATAAACGAATCCCCTTAACTCCTCTTACATCCAGGCCTCCAAGTACCTTTGCACGGCCCTGCATTTTTCCCTATGACATTTTTGCCTGTAGATTCTCTTTAATGAAGTTCTGCTTGAGAATTGCCAGCAGTCGTGATGTTTATTCTGCTTCAGAAACGTCAAAAACATAGATGTTCGTCGGCCCCAAGGTAATCCTTCAACTTCTCTCTCTCTCTTCCTGCAACAATCAACACCACTTATAAGCATTTCTAGAAGACATTGTTGCCACACCATGCACAGCCCAAATTTATTTATGATATTCTGTTCGTTCCTTGCCTTTATTCCACAAAAAACGGACAACTTCTTGCACTTCTTTTGTGTTTGTATCTATGCGATGACCATTTATAATACATTATCAAAAGTGATGGTACCCTTGCAGTTTGGTGTTGGTGGTAGTAGGGTTTTAAGAGCATCAACGACTAAAGCCATATTGCTCCGTATATACTGTCTGTAATTTGCATGTGTTTTGTGATCGATTTTCTGTTTTGGGGGAGGGGGGGCAAAAAATACAAATTCCGGGAGAAAAATCCATGCTACCCTTTCCTGAGACCGACTAACTCAGCCGCGTTGTTAAAAAGGCCCATAAAAATTCCTCGTGTCATCCATGGGACTCGAATTTGGATTTTTCCCACGTTTGGGGTAGGACGACGATTTTTCCAACTGTGCTACCTGTGAGAGCACTCGTAATTTGGAACAAAACATATTTACTCAAAGAAATTAACAGCATGTTAGTGCGTGTGGTCGGGAACGGCGCTAGATTAGCCGCTAGCGACTGGCGCCCTAGGTAAATCATGAAGTCAGTGCCCCCAAAACTCCAAAGGAAGTATAAGCTGAAGTCAATATTGCGCCCCTCTGAGATCTGCGCCCTAGGCGACTGCCTAGTTGCCCTAATGATAGCACCGACCCTGCATGTGGTGGACTTGCCCTACTATGGGTAAAGCTACATCATATTGAAGAAATCAAAATTTTGCTTTATGAAAAGAATCAGTCCGTGCGGTAGCACAGTGGCATTGTCACCGTTCTTTCCATACCAGGTGGAAATGGCCCCCTGTTCATGACGCAAAAAACTTTTACGGTTTTTTTTTTTTTTTCACTCCGTGGCTGAATTAGTCGGTGTCAAGCGTAGACAGCGAGAGCCCCCAACCTGGAAACTCGGGTTTTTTATCCAGAAAACAGGAAAATCGGTCAGAGAATATACGCAATTTACCAACATAATACACTAGGGCAAATCTTTTTTTTTTTTTTTAAAAATTCAAATTATTATATTAGGGCCACCCATAATTTCTTATATATACCCGTTTATATATTATGTCTGCAAATTTCGTGTATTCTCTGGTCGATTTTCCTGTTTTGATAGACCGAAAAACCTTGCTATCTACGCCTGAGACCGACTAACTCAGCCACGGAGTGAAAAAAGCCCATTAAAGTTCCTCGCGTCATCGACGGGATTCGAAGCCGGGCCTTTTCCATCCGGTGTGGGGAGGACAGTGACAATACCACTGTGCTACAGCGCAGACGATACACATGGGTAGATGAAAGTTTATTCTGGGTGACCCTAATATGATTTTTTTTTTTTTTTTTTTTGGTGAAAAAAAGCACTTTCATGTCGGAAGGTGTGAAGGCCAATTCCAGAAAATTGTCAAAGGTAAAGCATATAGAAATGGTAACTGCATCAATGTGAGACACATTTAAGACACATCAGCGTAAGACATTTAAATTGTTGTGTTTTTTAGGAGCATCGTTGACTAAGGCGATGTTGCTCCTGTAAATGTTGACCCTCCTGTTGCTCCTGCGATGTTGACCGACTAACTCACCCACGTTGTGAAAAAGGCCCATAAAAACTTCTCACGTCATCAACAGGATTCGAATACAGGACTTTTCCACCCGGCGTGGTAAGGATGATGATCCTATCAACTGTGATACTCACAAGGGCACACATTTAAGACACATCAGTATAAGACAGTTTGTGGTTCCATGCACAATCACCAGTGTACCTGGTCCAGATCACGACAATCACTCCCAGACCACACCTCTTACTCTTCCTCTCAACTTCATAGCTGGCATAGCACACTGAAGTAGTAAACGTTCTCCAGGCATCCATCATGCTCTCGTGATTAGCACAGTTGTTATTATCACCATCCTCCACAACCCGGATGGAAAAGATCTGAGTTCGAATCCCATCAATGACTCAGGGAATTTTATGGACCTTTTTCACAACTTGGCTGAATTAGTCGGTCTCAGGCTAGGGTAGCATGGTTTTATCTCCTGGAAACTCACTCGGGTTTTTCGTCCAGCAAAGAAGTCAACCACACGACACACTCAATTTACAGACATAAGACATATTATATACGACGAAATATGGCCTAAAAGTTGTTGATGCGGCTAAAACCCTACAACAAACATCTACAATACCCAAAGATATCCATAAGATTGGAAAAGCGTGTAGTGTTACCGTAGCTCCACAAGTCCAATTTTCATTTATCCAAGGCTCACGTTTGGTGTATCACGTATCATGCCAATTGATGGTGAGCATTTCTTTTTATTATCAATGACTCATGATCTGCATGTTATGGAAAGACTTTGGGTGTCTAAACTAATTTGGGAATTATAGGGAATTATACAGGTTAATGCATTGGTTTCCGATTACCTTCTCCGCCTGTGCTTATTTTTGTCTCTTTCAGAGTGTTTAATGACGATGTGAATGTCGTAAGTGTAAGTGTAAGTGTGTGTTGTTGTCTTACGGCACCAGGGGTTTCCCCCATCTCCGCGTTTCTTTCATTGTGGTGAACCAGTTCACTGGGAAATGCCAGAGATTTAAAAGTGTGTGGGAATTGTTCATGTGTTGTGTTCTGTACCGTTGTTCATCTGGTCATTTAGCCGTTGGACCCCTATTGAGGCCCAACGTTGTCCCACTTACGCCCCGTGGAGGCAGACCAGGAACCCAGTAGCTGTAGATTCACTCTGGCAGGTCCTGCCGCTTAATTTCCTGGGATTTCGGCGGCTAGGACCTTAAAAAAAAAAAAAATAAATAAATAAAATAAAAAAAAAAAATAAAAATAAATAAATAAAAAAAAAAAATAATAATAAAAATAAATATATAAGTAAATAAAAAATCTGCGCTGGGGTAATGTCGCTTTGGTTTGCTAGGCCGAGTTTTGGGCGTAAGGTAATTTTATCATATTTAGTTTTTGACGTGTGGGGCTTTCGCTATGATGAAGGTAGAGAGGGGAGGGAGACCGAAGATTGGGGGGAAAAGACAGAAATATGGGGCCAATAGAGTAGATAGCCCCAGTTTTCAGTGGGGCATGCCCATGCCCCACCAGAGTAGAAGTTTGGGGGTGGAGGAGAAGGAACAAAAAATGTCCCCTCCCCCCAAGGAAGTGGGAATAATAGGTGAAGAGGGCGAGGGTGTCCTCTTCAGATCGCCATCAAGCTGTTTGCAACTGTGCTGCGTTTAGTCTGTTCTCTACTGTCTGTGCTGCATTCCCCCGTCCTTGCTTTTCTCTTCCGTGTGATCAGCACTCTTCTTTTCCAAGTACTGGTCCTCTGCAAGGTTTCAGTTTTTTTGTCACATTTGGCGCCGATTTTTGTCAATCTCTGTGTACGTTGCTGTAGATAGCTATTAGTGTTTTTCTCCTGGTGAATAAGTCTTGCGCATACTGGGAGAGTGCCCTATATTCATCCTCAGTGTCCAGGAAGTGGTGCTCCAGTCCTTTTGGGAAGTATCTTAACCTTGTTATTAGTAGCCCTCTGAGGTCTTCATAGTGTTGACAATCATAGACTATGTGGCTCCAGCTTTCACTTTCTCCACATATGCAGTTGGGGTCCTCAACAAGTCGGAAGCCAAACAGCTTCTCCTTGTAGGGTCCGTGTCCGGTTAATAGTGTTGTCATATGGTACCCTGGGAAGTACCACGGTGGCTGCTTTGGGTATATTTTCTGGAGGTCTGGTAGAAATCTTTTTGTTACTTCGCCTTTTGTAGTCTCTGTCCATCTTCTCTGCCAAAGATCTAGGAGGTGGGTCTGTAGCCTATTTTTTTCGTGTTTTAGGTTGCCCGCCGGGTCAGTCGTGTATCCTTGGTGGGTAGCGGCCACTCCCCTGGCCAGCAAAAACAGTAGCCCGGCCTGAACTGCCTCCAGGTCCAGAGGGAGCGCTCCAGCAAGTACCTGCAATGCTGGGGTACTTACCGTGCTGCAGGCGCGCGTTGTTGATAGCAGTATGGTCCTTTGGGTCATTTCTAGTGTTCTTTTGTTGACTACCAGTGTCGTTTTTGGATACCAAACCGCTGCTGCATAGGTGATTGCAGGCAGGAAGGTTGTTTTATAGTAAAGCATCAGTGCTTTTTTCTTGAGTCCCCAATCTTTCCTTGTGATTCTGTTTACCAGTCCAGAGTATCCTCTGATTTTTCTTCTGATGTATTTCAGATGCGGCTGGAACGTCATGTTTTTATCTAGGATAACGCCCAGATACTTCAGTTGGCTCACAAATTTGATTGTTACATTGTTGATTTTAATTTGCGGGGGTCGTCGTAGTTGCAGAGTCCCCTTTAGCAGGATCGATGAGGTCTTGTCTGACGATATTTTCAGCTGGTTCTTTGATGCCCATTGCTGCAGCCGCTGCAGTGCCTGATTTGCCAGCGTCTCCAATTGGGCCCTGGAGTCCGCCTCTACCGTCAATGTCAAGTCGTCCGCGAAGGCGTGTACTGCCACAGAACCCAGGTCCGTAGTCAGGAATTCATCGAGGACCATTGTCCACAGAAGCGGCCCAAGCACCGATCCCTGCGGACATCCTCTGTGCACCTCTCTTGTTATTTTTTGATAGTGTACATTGATTTCCACTCTTCTTTGTGTTAAATAGCTTTCGATTACTTTGTAGAGGTTAAGAGGCACCTCAGCCTCCCTCAACCTTGCCAGGACGCTTGGCCACCAAAGTGAATCAAACGCCCCAGCAAAGTCAACAGAGATGAGCAGCAGATACTTTCGTCTACAATCCTGGAAAATCCTTAGCAAGTTTCCCAGTGCGTCCACGGTTGAGGATCCTGGTCTGAAGCCATACTGATTTCTGGCATGTAGGCCTGCCGCTTCATAGTGTTTTATAACTCTCACATGGAGTAATCTTTCAAACAATTTGCTTGCCACTGGGAGCAGTGCGATGGGTCGATATGAATCCGGAAATTCTGGATTTTTGGTAGGATTTTTCAGTATTAGTTTTAAATTTGCTGTTTTCCATGCAGTTGGGAAATGTCCTGTTTCCAAGCATCTATTGTATAGTGTTAGGAGTAGGTGCGGATTGTATTCCACGGTTTTCTTCAGTATTTCAGGCTCAATAAGATCGAGGCCCGGGCATTTTCTATTTCTGACCCTACTAGCGGCCACGCTGAGTTCATCCAGGGTGAAGGGAGGCTCAATCGCCTGGTTTCTGTAGTTATCGTTTCTGTAGCATGTCTGTTTCTGACCTGGCATAGTTAACATATTTGGTTTTTGATATATTCTGTCGAGTATGTTATTCATCGACTGCTCCCAGGTTGTGGTGAGATCTCCCTGCCGAGTCCTAGTGGTAGAAATCACCTCCCCCCTAGGCAGTCTATTGGTTGTTACTTTGTAGACAATGCCCCAGGGGTCATTGTTCCCTGCTGTGGAGACCAAGGACTCCCAAGAGCGTCTTTTACTTGTCTTTATGGCGTCAGTGTACCGGTTTCTTATTTGTCTATATATTTGCCTCAGGGCTTCAACCTCATTTGCTGGCCATGTTCTTCGGGCCCTCTGGAAGTCCTTCCTACTCTTGTTCATTTGTCGCCGGAGCATGGCAATGTCCCGGGTCCACCAGGGGACTGCGCCCAGTCGGGGTTGTTTCTTCCTGATAGTTTGGTTGCTGATATCTATCATCAATTTAGTAATTGCCTTCTGCAGTTCGTTCGGATTATTCTGTGGATCTAGGGACGGAGGTTTGTTGTTAACCGCTGTAGTTAGTAGCTCTTTGTATTGGGGCCAATCTGCCTTGGCAACTGCGTATCTGTGGGGTGTTTGTATATTTGCTGTTGTTCTTGGCAGCGTTCTTGTTACTTTGCAGGTGATGACTCGATGGTCCGAGGTGGTCCAAGCGTCTTCCACCCTCCAGTCGGTCACGTGGTTCGCCAGGTTCCTAGTTGCTAGAGTGATATCGATGGTGGCCTCCCAGAGGGTGTTGCAGAATGTTGGCAGATGGTGCGGTTGGTTCAGTACAACAAATTGTGATCCTATCAGATAGTTTTCGAGTTGCTGCCCATTTGTTGTTCCTCTTCTGTCGGCAGTAACGCTGTGCCATAGTGGAGAGCGACAGTTTACATCCGCTCCTATAATTATTTTTTCATTCGGCAGAGTGTTTTGGAGACGGCGCAGGTAGTTGATTGTGGTCTCAATTTCCTGTCCTGGCCTGCTGTAAAGGGCCACTACATATAGGGAGCCTAGTGCTGTAATGAGCTGGGCACAGGCAGCCCAGGTCGTGCACAGTTGAGTTACTTTTGTTGTTGTGAATGTCGTATGGGCCAAAAAAAAAAAAAAAAAAAATCCAAGAATAAGTCATGGGTAAAAACCTTATTCTTTTATCCTGACATTAGCTAAATTGGCCCTGACTGAAAAAGCAAATAAAAAGAAAAAATGTTATATTAGAGATACCTAATATATCATTTTATTTTAGCATTACCTAATATAACAACCACATTTACCCCTGTATATTAAAGTGTAAAGTATTTAGAGTCTAACAGCACCAGGGGTTCTCCCCATCTCCGCGTTGTATGCATTGTTTATGAAACACAGTACCCTGTGGAGGCCAGAGATTTAAAAAGTACATGAGTATTGTTCTGTAGTGTAATGTCGCAGTGCGTTGTATCTTCTGATCATTTAGCCGTTGGGCCCTAATGGGACTCATCGTTGCCCACACTTTGCCACGAGGAGGCAGGCCAGGTACCCAGTAGATTATATTTCGTACTCTGGCAGGTCCTGCCACCTAATTTCCGAAGATTTCAGTGGCAAAGGGCCTATTGTAAAAAAAAAAAAAAAAAAAGAGATAAGCGCTAGAGACTGATTAGGCCGAAAAGGTTTAATAAGAGTGAGGTTTGTATTTTAATGCTAGTAATTTGGCTGTGTTAATTTAGAGGGCGTACGCTGTCGTTTTACTTAGAGTGGGGGGGGACTGAAGACTGGGCGGAGACAGACAGAAATATGGGGACTATAGAGAAGGCGACCCCAGACAGATCAGTGGGGACATGCCCCGCCAGAGGCATGCCCCACCAGAGGAAGAAGGGGACGGTCGGGAGAGGAGGAGATAAAGGCCCATCCCCCTTCCCTCCCCTTCCGCCCAGGAGAAGGAATAAAGGTACCGAGCAAGTGAGTCGGTACGGATCGCCAGAATGACGCTGGCAGCAAAGCTGCAGATGTCATAGTCAAATCAAGTAGGTCAAGTCCGGTTGCAGTTCCTGGGACTGTGCGATCCCATCCAAGAGTTGTCAGGTTGGTTTTTGGTCATACGTGGGAACATTGTTCCGTCCATGGAGTCCATTCTTATGGCATTTCTAAGTCGTCTAGGCCGATGTGCTACTCCTACATTGGGTAGTGTAACGTTTGGAGTAGGAGTAGTCCAGTGTTGAGTCCTATTTGATCAATCAATAGCGGTCGTTTCCGGGAGTTACGAGTTTGCCACTATGAGGGCTTTTCTTTGCGCAAATATTGCTTGTGCAAACTTAGTAAAGGCTTTATATTCATCCGCCGTGTCCAGTAGGTGCGATTCTATGTTTCGTGGCAGGTATGTTATTTTTGTGATGAGAATGCATCTGATGTCTTCATAGAGTTCGCAATCAAACATCAGATGATGCCAACTCTCCACTTCTCTGCAGATACATAGAGGGTCCTGGGTGATCCCAAATTAGGCGAGTTTGGCGTTAAATGCACCATGGTCCGTGAGGAGGAACGTCTCGTGGAGTCCTGGGTGGGAGCAGGTCAGGGAGCTGGAGTAAAACCTGTCAGCTGTCGGGATGAACTTTTTAGTAATCTCCCCCTTCGTCCATCTGGTCTGCCATGCCTGCCGCAGGTGTCTTTGGAGTCTTGCTTTTTCCAGTTTTCGGTCGTTGTCCGGATCAAGTGTGAAGTCCAGGAGGCTACGCGTGGATCCTTTAGATAGGTGGTACAACATGCCAGTTTTTATTACTTCGAGGTCGAGCGGGAGAGCTCCCGCCAGGACCTGTACAGCGTGGATGCTTACCGTGTGGCAGGCGCGGGTGACGGCATGTAGAATGATTCTTTGGATTATGTCCAGAAGGCGTTTGTTGGCTACAGTGGTGGCTTTGTGGAACCAAACTGCAGAGGCATAAGTTATAATTGGAATAAGGGTGGTAGTAAAGTGACAGGGTTCGTCTGTTGAGGTCCCAGTCCCTTCTGGAGACTCTAGCGACCATCGTCTAGTATTTCCGAATCTTGTCTCTGATGTATATTAGATGTGGCCGGAAAGAGAGATGGGAGTACAAGATAACCCCCATGTATTTAATTTGTGTGGACAATTTAATAGTTTTACCTTCAATTTTAATCTGTTGTGGCCTACGGGAGTTAAGGGTTCCTTTGAGCAGTATTGATGAAGTCTTGTTGGGTGAGTCCCTGTGTATTATGCCCATTAATTATTATGCTTCTTTTGCTGGACGAATAATTCGAGTTTCCAAGAGAAAAACTTACTATCCTCGACTGTGAGACCGCTAACTCAGCCACGGAGTGAAAAACATTCATTGAAATTCCTCGTGTATTGCTCCACTCTTCGATAGGGCTCAAATCCAGATATCTAAACGATTAGTAAACAGTAAATCATCGTGCTGAATAAGTTGCCACACAGTACGACTCAATGGTTACTCTCTGCAGTTCGATCCATCCGTACCAAAATCTAGTATTCATTAATTCTTATTTTAATATTAGTATCCTTCTGGGAGTTCACCTCCAAATGAAGCCAGCAAAATATCATAAAATTTCTGCTGTACATAAAGTACCGTGCTTTATCCATTTATGAATTATATAATATTAAAATACAATCAATATGTTGTCAAAATTAACTCGTAACCTGTCTTTTAAAAACCTTTTATTATTATTATATCAATAATAGCGCGTCGGTTAATCTTTGGTCTTAATTTAACCCCAGGGACTCACATCTGGTGAGTATGGGCTTGGCACACCCAGGGTCCCGAGTTGGATATCATCATTCTTCTCTTTCTTGGTGATTTCCTCCCCCCCCCTCTCTCTCTTGGCTGGTGCAATATAAGCCTCAAGCTGCCTTGCACCATATGGCTAATAATAATAATAATAATAATTACACATTATACCCTTGTCTAGACTCCGAACCGATTTTTGATAAGGAGAAGGCGGTATTTTGGTCCATTTCGTCTTCAACGCAATGGTCAATTCAGCTGCTGATTGCGGGAGTGTTGGCATGCCCCGAAGTCGAAGGTCCATTTGATGCTGAAGGTGTTCCATGTGGTTTAGGTCGATGTTCTGCAAAGGAGAGTGAAACTTTTACATGCCAATGACTTTACGCTAAGTCATTATAGATGGTGTCATTATGTGTGACATGATGCATTGTAATTCTGATATAGAAAACGTCCCTCCCCATATTACTACCGTTGTCACAGTGTAAGAAGATTGGAATTATTCAAAATATCAATATATCTCTTGGCATTCATCGTTCCAGGCATGACGACTAATGGGCCAAACCAGGGCTCGAAATGAAAAATTTTACGAAACAGGACGCACATCAGGATAAGTGAAGAAAAGGTAGTTAACGCGTATAAGAGATATTGCAGATGCGTATGATAAACCGGAACGGTGTTCTAGGGTTTTCTGCACATTCCGAGCAGAACCCACCAACCAGAAACAATCCCAAGCCATGGTAGTAACTCCTTCACAGTAAGAAAGATTATTCTGGTAATTCTCTAGGCAAGACCAAAGATATCATCAAAGATTAGATAATCGTGTACCGTGATTCGTGACTCCATAACACAGCTTTCCAACAATCCGGGTATTAATGACAGCTATATATCAGTATGACTGAATTTTTCTATTACATAGATGTGTCTAATTTATTTAATGAAAGCTTTTATAAACGTGTTGTTAAAGACAATTGAAAAAACTGGTGGATTTGGCTTCGATCCTAAATGCAGTAACTGCGTAGTCCATTAGCTTATTCAAAAAACTTTGAAAGTCTAATGAAGGCATCTAAAATTCAAAACAGATCAATAAACAGATATATAGAATATTATATCTTACGAATATTCAAGGAAATTTTTTCATTAGAACAACAATGATACTAATATAGTTGGAGAAGGACGTTAAATGGTGGTCTCCACGAAAACTAGATTTCATGACTTATACAACAAATTATTAATCCGTAAGAAAGAAATTATGACATTGACCAAAACTTCTCCTACAGCATTTTAAATTTGGAAAGAATTACACAATTCCATACAACAAATTAAAATTCTTGGTTAGAAAATTTTTAACTGTGCATGATAAAAAATAAGAAATAATTTTGGTTTTTCCCTCATTTGATATGGAAAAAGTCATCACCTAATAACAATAATAATAATAGTTAACAAAGATATTGGAATACTACAGCTTAGAAAATGCTCGACTACCATACAAGTACTATACATACAACATAATATAATATTGTTGCAATAATCTAAACTTTAAAATTTCATATTAAAATTTTGTTACAAATCATGTATTATTTATAAAATGAACCAAATTATAATATGGTTTATAATTTGAATCTATCATCGGTAGCCGAGTGATAAAGTCTAAGTAGAGTTACGCTGTATTATTCTTGTATTCCTTATCTTGTAAACTCTCTTGACCTATGTGGCCGTCCTGAAACATAAACAGAAAATTATTTACTTGTTGTTGGTGGTGGTTTTTAGGCACATCAATGACTTAGCCCATACTGGGTTATTGTATATTATGTCTGTACAAGTATGTATTCACAGAGTCGAATTGCGTATTGTGCGGGCTGAAACTCCCAGAATAACTCATGGGAGAAAACTCTACTCCTTCCACTTGGGACCAGCTAAAAGCCTCTACAACCTTCATCCTACAGGCCTTTAGAAATTCCTCCAGTCTATGACGGGACTCGAACCCAGACCTCTCCGAACGAGTGTCACGGTTTTCTTTCATTTCATAACTTAATATGTAAATGCAATGTAAAATGTGACCTATTAACGAATAGATATATAACAGAAAAGAAAAAAGAACATATAAATATGATGGATAATGACAAGTTGGGAAAATATAATAAAGAACCGGAGATCCATTGACAAACGAAGTAGAGGAATGTCAAGAAGATGGGAGCTCGATCTAGCCTAATCCAACAAGCAGCATGCTTAATATGAAAGGAAAAAGATTTGAATATGTAATTTTTAGATGAAGGGTAACCTGTGTAGGTGAAAGAAATGAAACTGAAAGCGAATGAAAAGGTGGAAGGAAAGAGAGTTAATTCACAAAGAAAAAAGGGGACGTGACCTTAAATGGTTGTGAATCGATGAAGTACACTTATATAACGAAAAAGTACTTGGTATTCCTTACACCAGTACCATTTATAACATAGCTTACATCTTGGTCTTATGTCTTGGTCATTAGAGCACAGTTTCAGTATGCATTAAAAACAAGAAAGAATTTGTAATATCAATAAAACATATTTAATGATTAATTTGTAGCAAGGTATCTAAGTACATTAACTAAGTCTAGTTCGTTTTTAAACAGCAGACACACAACAAATACAGCTATAATTACGGGGAGTAGAGAAAACCGAGTTTGCCTTGAGACCATGAAAACGTGACTTCTCTTTTTCT
This sequence comes from Mastigoproctus giganteus, assembly GCF_048544385.1. Lineage (NCBI taxonomy): Eukaryota > Metazoa > Arthropoda > Arachnida > Uropygi > Thelyphonidae > Mastigoproctus > Mastigoproctus giganteus. The sequence goes on from NC_143581.1 coordinate 198,951,255, forward strand.
CTTTTATAAGTTAGCAATTGATATTAACTCGCACGATTAAATTAGAGAGACCTAATTAAACAATAATTACAGGTAATTAATAGTTGATGGATATTACTAATTATCCATTAGTCTAACGTGGTTGCGAAATAGAAATTAGCATTGTGAGGAGTTCAAAATTTGACGTAGCAGAAAAAATGAAATCAGACCACATAGCAAACAAAATATAGTACGTACAATATTAGGCTAATCGTATTTCTTCAACCCTCCAGCGTCGACAGTAAAGGATGCTCGAACATCTATTCAGATGTTCGAGCATCCTTGTAATCTTGATTATGTTTGTTATTTAAAAGTGGTCACGAATTGCATTAATAATAAAAAATCGTCACGAATTTTAAGAGTTTGTCTTTAATTACGCCTCATTTCAAAATGAAAAAAAAATTCCGTTTGTGTTTCAATACGGTCCCCAAGGGATCAGCGGAGTTCCCAGCTGTATTGCAGCTGATAAACCAATGCAAGAGTGTTTTTTTTTTTTTTTGTAGCTTAATCTTGAAATGCTACCTACAGTTTTTTGTGGTGCTGAAGTAACATACATTGCTCCAGTAGCACACACACACACACAAAAAAAAAGCTGTCATATTAGGGCCGCTCGAGAATTACCACATTTACCCGTGTGCAATTTCAATCTCTCTGAAAATCAGTCCCGACTTATATCTGGCAAAAAGAATCTTCTGCTCCTATGATCGAGTGTCTCTTCGATGACACTCGATTTCTCGGCAAGATCATATATCTCTGTTGGTGATTACCCTGACTTCTAATCTCTATTGGCATAAGCACATTAGAAATATTGCTTCCTCTTTATCTAAAAAATTGGGCTTTCTCTTACGTTCTCCGCGTTACTTTTCTTCCAAACAGCTGTTCGCGCTATACAAATCACAAATTCGCCCTATAGTGGAATACTGTTAGTCTCTCAGGCTTCTAGATTCCATTCAGAAGAGGGTGGTTAGATTAATTAATGACTCATCTCTAACAGTCTCTCCACTCGCCCTATAATGGAATGCTGTTCACACATCTGGGGTTGTGCCTCGAAAACCTCTCTCAGGCTTCTTGATTCCATTCAGAAGAGGGTGGTTAGGTTAATTAATGATTCAGCTCTAACAGTCTCTCCACTCACTGTCTCATGGACATTCTGTTTCTGCTGCATGCCTTTTCTACAAATACTTCCGTGGGCACTGTTCTTCTGAATTGGCCTCTATAATTCCCTCTGCCTCTTCCAAACCAGTCCGAACACCTGCCTCAAGCAGTCAACATCCTTTTACTGTCTAACTTCAAATTCACAGAACCGACTTTTCTTTTTCCTCATTTATTCATTCAATTTCCGTTTTCTGGAACAACCATCCTTCATATGTATTTCATGAAAATTGCAATCTACAGAAATTCAAGACCAGTATCTTTTTTCATATTCTCAACATGATATTTCATATCATTTGAGACTAATCGGTGCTGGGTTTTTTTTATTCCTCACAAGGCTTATTGCCTAAGTAAGACACCGTATACTGATAGGTTTGGTTTTATGACTGAACGAGGTTTCAGTCTGCGAAATAGCTTGACTATAGGTAAAAATCTTTCAGCTATATTTCTTGAACCACTATTAGGTCTACCTTGACGTGCGTAGTGTTCCATTGTCATAGAGAAAGACCACACAACAGTCCTCTCTTGATAAATAGCATTTTTCCATTCATGAAGAATAAGGATGTAATAATAATGTAATAATGTCACGCTAGGACCACCCGGAATATGCATTAATCTGCCCAAGTGTATTATGTTCATGAATTGCGTGTGTTCTCTGGTTCGATTTGCCTGTTTGCTGGACGGAAAATCCGAGTTTCCGGGGGGGGGGGGCCCTTGCCATCTACGCGTGAGACCGAGTATTCAAAAAATCGCGTAAGTTCTCTGTTCGGTTTGCCTGTTTTGATGGAGGAAAAACCTTAGTTTCCTGGGGAGTGGAAACCTTGCTGGCCTCGCCTTAGACTGACTAACTCAGCCACGCAGTGAAAAAAGCATAAAAGTTCCTTGCGTCACTGAGGGGGAATCGAAACCAGACCTTTTCAACCTGGTGTGGGAAAGATGGTGATTATAACCACTGTTCTACCGCCAGAACACCCACTCCCACAGTTTGTTTTGTAGGCATTGTCTGGCATTTTTAAAAATTGGCTATAATAATAACTTACCCTCGCTATGTACGGCCAAGGCCAAAAGAGTTTACTGGAAGTAAACTTTATAAAATAGGACAACAAGTAATATATAAATTTTGAATTACGTTATCAAATAGAAATACAGTATACAGAACATCTAGATGACAAAGAAAAGTAGTTATAAAAGCAAACCACATACCATAACATTGTTTCCTTAATTTATTTTTTCGTAAGGGTCGTTTACCAAAAATTGATATATCAATGTTGAAATACTAAATAAACTTGAGTGTGTGATAAGAAAAGACTTTCCCTACTAAAGAGATTCTATTAGCCAGAGGAATCAAGGAAGCCTTTTGCAGTGCATCTGAAAAATCATACACATCAACTTTTATCCAATACTTGAGGCTTAATCACTATAGACTAGTCCGAATTAAATCAAAGATTAATAATCAGATTATTATTGTCTGATTTAAGAGGGTAATCAGAAAAATGTGGGATATAACAGATAGGAATATTATGAGTCATAAACAGCTTCCATACTAGCGAATCGTTACCAAAAATAAAAAATAATAATAATAAATTTATAAAAGTTGCGAACATTAGAACATCTCTCTGATATCATATAAAATATGACCACTCCCACAATGATGGGAAATGAATCATTTCGGCTTAATAAAGAAGTCCTCGCTTACAGTTTGTGCTATATGTTGACATGTACAGCAGCATTTGTGAACTGTTAATTGTGTCAGCGAAAGAGTGGCTGTCTTTGGACTAGAGTCCTAGACCACTCCTAACAATTCCTCCCCCCCCTTGTTTTACAACTGTAACATGCTACAAAAGCTATTCGTCCAGGTAGCACGGGCCATTCTGCTTCTGCCCTCCCTGGTAGCACAGTCGATATAATCACAACTCTTCCAATCGTGGTGGACTCTACCACCATAAATCTTTTCCTCTTCTGAACAGTCCCCTCCCCTTGCGGAGGATGAGCTCTTCCACGGGGTGTCCCTCTATTCCTTTAACTTCCTATTTCCAGGTGGAAAGTATTCCCATCAACAACCTTCTTTATCTTCATCTGTTCCTCTCTTCCTCATCTGTCTCCCCGCTCCCTTTTCTACTTTCCAGAGGCTTTCCCTTGAAAGCTCAGGCTTCGTCCAGGGTTCGCCCCCGCCAGAGACCTTTCTATTCCCTACTACACCCATCCTGCCTCCCCAGAGCAGAGGACAAACAACGTGGGCCTCTCACCAGGCCCCCCCGGGCTAAATGGACGGAGGAACAATAGACCAACACGACTCAACATCAGGTGTCAACGGCCAGGACTGCAAGCAAAATAGCAACATGTGTCTTCATTGCTGATGTAAACCACAAGCCAAAAGGTAAAAATGCAAATAAAATTTTTGTTACCAAAACAAATGAAAATAAAATTTTGTAAATAAAAAATATGTAGCTAGTTTAACTAGTTTTTTTCCATGACCAATTCGCTGACTTAAATATTACAACAAGACTTTACAGAACGCATGCTCATTTCATTAAAAATTGTCCGTGATGTAGAACCATCAGCTAGTATCACGGAAGCAATTTTGTCAGATTCACCATCATTTATTATTTCACAAACTCATACCTTGTTCTGTCTCTCTCTGTCTGTCTGTGTGTGTGTGTATCTCTCTCTCTCTCTCTCTCTCTCTCTCTTAGCGTTATAATTTATAAATCGATAATTTTCAGCTCCGCTTGGTTTATTAATGTACCAGTAATTTTTACTTTCAGTGTTACTCTGTTCTGTGATAATCTGAATATTCATAACGTACTATTGGTTTACAACTACACCGTTGTCCAAAACTTGAATTACTATTTCCACGACTATTGTTGAAAAAAGAATACTAAGTATACCACGAAACGAATGCAGCAAATTAATGATAATAACGGTTTATACTTGGAAAGATGCAATTCTGCTATCTGATCAAAATTCTGAAAAATCAGAATAAAAATAAATTATTATTATGGTATCTGATATATGTGTATATATATACATATGTATTATGTCTGTTACGTATATTATTATATTATACCACATTCTGTGGTATATTTGTGTACATATCCAATTTCGTGGTATATTTAGTATACCTATTTCTACAGTAGTTTGGACTCACAACCACGTTTGTCTTTATACTAATGTTGATTATGCGTCCTAGTTCAATTTATCCTGACACTCTCGAACATGACTTCAAAATATGAATTAAGCATCGGAACTTGCAAATTAAGATAATCTAAGGCAAAATAGATGGCTATTGGAAGAATGCTGAGATGGACAGATAAGCTGAGATGGCTATCAGTTATTAGGGCTCATTGAAAAGTAAGGTAACAGAGGTTTTTTGAGAAAAGATATTTAAACTTAGAACCATGAAATTACTCAAATAAAGTAACATTTCCATTCCGCAGGTTTCAACACACAATTGATATTAGTAGTGGCAAATGATACAAGAAAGCGAACTTATATAAAGCATCAGCAAAAAAAAAAAAAAAAAAAACTTGCGACATTACCGGTCCATCCCCTCCAATAATTTGTCTAGTTCTTCTTTGAATTAATTCAAACTACTCATTTCCACAACAACAGATGGAAATTTGTTCCAACAGTTAACTACTCGCTGGTTGAAAGCAAACTTCCTCACATCTATCCTGCAATCATTCTTCCTCAATTTGAATTTCTGTCCCCTCACGTGCATAGTATGAGCAAGAGGAGAACGCCATCAGCATTGAGCTTACTCAATCCATTCAAGGCCTTAAACTCCTCAATCAGATCTCCTTGCAGAGCCTAATCTCCAGGCGTTGCAATTTGCAGAAATGAAGACTTTCTTGGTAAGACCAGTCTTTTGTTCCCTTTACCAATCTAGTTACCATTCTCTGCAGCCGTTCCAGCATATCTACATCCTTTCTAAAATGAGGCCTCCAGGTCTGTTGCACTACTGGAAGATGCGGCCTAACCATTGGCTTATACAAGTGGGATAATCACATCCTTAGACCTACCAGCAAAGTTTCTGTATATCATTGACAAAACCCCATGAGCTATGCTGGCAGGCTGTCTGCATTGCTGAGAGAACTTCATATACGACTGCACAATTACCTACAGGTCTTTTTTTGTTTTCCACTACGCTAAGTATAGTACGACACAGTTGGTACGTTAATCTGGGATTACTGGACCCATGTGCAATACCTTACATTTGTCAATGTTAAACTTCAAATTGCTTTTACCGAATCAGTTCCTTGCCACATGTTTTTCAAAGGCCCTAATAGGTCAGAACGAAAAATGTCTGGACTATGTCGTAAATGGGCAAGTAACTCCCATCAGTAACCATCAAACGGAGGTGTGATGCGCTGCACTTTCAGACAAACTAAAAAAAAAAAAAAAAAAAAAAAAGAGCCTTGTTTCTTGACTATATCTATTGAACCATAGATAGTTTCCCAAAAATATTTGTTACTTTACTTTTCAAGCAGCCCGCCAATGAAGACCTTTTAACATTATTAATTAAAGTAAATAATCCAATTAATATTTTATGACTTTGTATTACTTGTTGGTAATGCTTTCCAAATTACTGAATTCGTGTCTATCCTGGGAACCTTAGCTTATTAATCCAAGGTTAAGTTTTCAAGAAATCATCAATATAATCAATATACGGCGGTTATGAATTCACCATTACTTCTAGCTCCTAGTTCCATTATTAAGGTTTTCTTTTTTAATAGGTGTACGATTTAGAGCTAAAAAGCCTCAGACTGTAGAAAGAGTTTGCTGTACTATAAGTTAGCGGATTAGCATCATTACGCACAGTAAACCAATTTCAGTTGGTTTATTGAGTACAGAAAAAAAAAACAAAACAAACAAACAAACAGTGTATGTGTTTATTATTTGTAGAAAAATATACTATGTATAAAAATGACGCTAATGCACTAACTTTTATGACTGTAAACTCTTCCCTCAGTCAGGCTTTTTAGCCCAAAATCCTACACGTATTACACTGCATCGCACTTGGCATCTCTCATATTTGTGAAATTAATTCACAACTGGGTTATCAGCTCTTATACCATCATGGTACCTACTCGCTCACTGATGAGGGGGCCGAATAGCACCGAAACCGCTGTTTTGGTGGTGTCCACTGAGACTGAGAATAAGCAACAATAGTCTTCTCTATTGGGGAAGCGTTACTTATTCGCGGTATAAATGACAAGTGTGAGGTGAGTAAAATGGATATTGCTCCTTTCCTTCGGGGTAAACTTTCGTCTCCTACTAACCTTCTTACTCTACCGAATCAACGTTAGTGACTGAGTTTAGTATGTGACGTCATTTTCGTCTCGCATCTTCGTTACCAATCGGTTTTACTTCAGTTAGGTAGTTAGTAGGTGCTGCCAAAGATGTTTTCGCATCAATACAAACGCCACCAGATCAGAAGAGTTTACAATGAACCATGAAATGCAATCGTTAATTATATTTTAGAAGTCACGCGGACTTGAACACAGTCCACTTAAAAAAAGAGCGTGCTACTACACTCTTTCGCTCCTAACTAGTCGGGCTACCACATGGTACACCTAAAAAAACAGTTGAAAAAAGCGATTTCCAAGCGGCCAAACAATGCACCAAACAAATTTTGTTTTGAGCATTGTCATATGCACACTTTGTATATGATTACTGCAATTTCATTCTTTCAAAACGTCTTTCTTCTGAAAAAATTTAGTATACTCATTATGATTACCAAAGATTTACTTGCAATTTATTAAGAGACTTATGATATTTTAACTAGAGGTGTAACTGGGGGATTGTAAATACCACACAGTGTGTTGGTGGTATCCCGAATTCGAATGGAATCTGAAGATAACGGCGAGACTACCATACCGTCAACCGTTGAGGAAAACGCAAGGGTAGAATTTTTAGTTAAAAATTTAAAAGATAATAAGAGATTTAAAATTTTTTAAATTTTAAATCTCTACGCCTGGGAAGACATTTCTTTTTAATATTCATTTACATTCATTTGCTTTCCTCTTCTCTGAACAAGAGAGGGGGGAGAGGAAGTGAGCAATGCTCTTTTCAAATTTTTTTTTTTTTTGCAATGTTTTCTGTAATTTTGGTTTTCTTTAATTCCGTCACACATTGTAAGTAATTATGATCCTATTCGCATGAACATGTATGCAAAAAGAAAGGAGAGAAGTTAGCTGTGTAGTCAATAGACAGCAGAAAATCGAAGGCCCTCCACAAAATTGAAGGGATTCTCTTGCAAAACTGAGCTTGGGATTCCATTGGAATATAAAATGTATATCTTTAAGCGGAACATACTATATTTTATCGAAGGGATCCCCGTAATGCGGTCTGCAAGATCTGTTATTTCGCTTAATTCAAAACACTAATCAGTAAACATGTAAAAACATTTCAGTAAATTAGTGAGTTTATTCAGATTAAGCAGAAAATAAATCGCAAGATTATAGGTGAAACTTGATAACACCTTAAATATATAATATAATTAATAGAAAGAGGACCGTTTCAAACGTAGGTTATTGAAATATTTGAAACGCTTCTGTGTGCTAACTTTTTTAGTCAACCGTCTCTGTGGTCTCTTCAATGACGGTGACAGCACTCGACATGTGCTCTTCAGAACTACGATTGCTCACATCGTTTTTATTCGGATAGCATCATCCATTAGGCGAATCCATTTTCTATTAAAAACTCTAGGCACTGCTGTGACCGGTTTCGGGATTTTTTGATTATATTGTCATACAACAGGTAACCCTATTAGAAACCTTGTGTCGAGCAGTAAATGGATGTATCCAATCTAAACGAGAAGCCAAGCGGTAGATCGGAAGAAAACTTCCAATTGGAAACACAACTTATGTTACTTGGATGTTAAACCATCACGTTAAGTAACGTTTTCCATCGGAGGCTCATGGAAGATTCAAAAAGAAGTTAGACATACCTCAATTCGTGTCTCTAAAGTATTAATGGTACTCATTCGGATTCAGGTCCGTAGACATGACGGGACTTTCCGCGTAAACCTCCCTTTGAAGGAATTCACTGACCAGCTGAGTATGCGAAAGATCATTGTCCTCTATGAAAGTAAATTCAGTGCCCACGACACCTTTCAAAATCTTCACATTCGCTCGTTACCAAGTGGGCAATGTGAGAATGCAGTAGCATACACGTTTAATTTGATAATTTTTCGAGCTACGTGACCGCTAAATACAGTTAATGATAATATTCGTTGTCAAATGATTAATTGTTGCAAACACCCATCTAGTCAGTCATTCCGGAATACAACCCAGGGGCTCACATCTGGTGAGTAAGGGCTTGGCAAATCCAGGGTCCTGAGCTGGATGTCATTATTCTTCTCTTTCTTGGTGATTCCTTTCTGCTTCTGACTCTCTCTTTCTCTCAGGGTAACGCGGAAATTTTTTTTTGGCTGGTGCAGCATAAGTCTCAGGTTTCCTTGCACCATATGGCTAATAATAATAATAGGCTACCTATCTGATTGACATAGCGGTACCCAACACTAGTAACACTGCAGAAAACCCATGGGGAAAAAATCAGGAAGTACACGAACGTAAGACAGGAGATCAAAGAGATGTGGCAAATGAAAAAAGCTACGATCATCCCGATCGTCGTGTCAACCACAGGTATGGTGCCAAAGACCCTACATAACAGTCTAGCAGCAATAGGTCTCCCAGAGAACACCTACAAGGAATTCCAGAAAGTCGCAATCCTGAACACTTGTAGGATAGTCAGAGAGTTACTCGACCAACAGTAACACCAGACATAACAACAACTACCTTGTGTACTTGGTAGCAATACCCGTCATAAGGTGGAAATTCCAATCAGGGAGGAATAATATAAGGATAATAATAACAATAAACATAACATTTTTTTATAACTTTGAATGGCCAAAGCATCTCCCTAAAGGACATAGCGATCGGTGAGGCCCTTCGTCACGATGCCTCATCAGACCCATAACCCATGGCAGGGGTACCTTTTCCTTGAATCTGGGGGGGGAGTATATTCGCCATTCCCTCCAGACGATAACCCTTCGATAATTAGCTATAAGACCGAATATCAACTAATCTGCAAAATAACGTTAGCCGATTGGTCTTGATTCCAGAAATGGTGTTATCCGCAATCAAGCCAGATGGAATCTCATGATGGAAAAGGGACACAGACCACCGACCATACAGTCATTTTGCCTGTCTACTTTCGTTCTTCACCCACCCTATGATGTTGTAGTTCTTAGATAACCTTGAACATCTTTTCTAGACAACTTTCCTGTCACTTGATGTTGTTTCTAACCTTGAAATTGCTTTCATAACAAGGATTTGGCCACAGCTTTGCGACTATTGTTCCATCATCTTGCCATTGTTTATCCTTTGAATCTTCCAAACGTCTACATTGCATTCTTTGTTGAAAGAGCTCTCTCTTTCAACAAACTAATCAGATGCATTACTACGTTAGATTAAAAAATGCCATTGTAGTGGGCAATTTTATAGGTGTATTATGATTTGTGTGTTTTGGGGGTTTATAATCGTATTATAATTTCAAGTCTGCTCTTATCGTGTTAAATTACGTTCCCAGTGATAGTTATCAGTTTCTCTACTTATCACTTATTTTAAAGTGGTCTGGGTTCGAAATCCGTAGGAGACTGAACTTTTAAGAACTTTTCATTCGGGTCAGCCGAATTCAGACTTAGAGAGTGGTGTTTTGTCCCGTGAGCTATTCACGATTTTTTCAGTCAACACAACATGCAAATTGACTGTGAACACACTTGTGCAGACATAATTCAGTTCTGCAAATTACAGCGTATGGAGACTAGGCACCTGCGAAGAGATCTGATTGAGGTGTTTATGGGTTTGAATGATTGACTAAGTTCAATGCTGATGTAGTCTTTCCTCTTGTTCAAACTACACACATGAGGGGGCATAAATTCAAGTTGAGGAAGGATGGTTGCAGAATAGATGTGCGGAAGTTTGGCGGGTAGTTGATTGTTGGAACAGGCTTCCATCTGTTGTTGTGGAACTGGATGGGTTGAATAAATTCAAGGGAAAACTAGACAGACTGTTAGAGGGGATGAACAGGTGATATGGGAAGGTGAGAAGAGTTCAGTTTTTATTATTTTATTTTTTTTAAATAAGCTTTCTTTCTTGCATCTTGTATCATTTTCCACTACAAATACTAATACTAAATAATTCGCTGGCAACCTAACAGTAGCAACAGTATTAAATTATATCAGGTAACCAAATTTCATGTAAAAAATTTAGTCAGATATGTTGAAAAATAAATTTTAAAATATGTGGTTCTAACTTTATTTTCGGACACGAGTATATTTAATCTGTTTTTATAGATTTAGTGAATTCGGACACGGTGTTGGGGGAACAGCTCTGCACTTTTATCTTGGCCATTCTGTCACGTTCGTGTTTTAATTATGCTAATCATATGCTTTAAATTAGTTTCGATTTTCGACGACCAGTTCTTCAAATGGTCGTTACGCAGAAAAGTGATTAAATAGATAGATTTCTACATAAAACGAGAGGTATAAATATGGCCATAAATGGGACCACTATTTTTTCATAACAGTCATTTTGTTGGGTGCCTTTAAGGTGTATATGCAAATAAATTGACAAAATGTTGGCTTGTTTGCAACAACATTTTACATATGGTTTTGAAATTTGAAAAAAATTCGAACAAATGACACAAACTGAAAAATATTTTATTTCTTTTTATTAAGAAGTCTTCCAAAGCAGGGACACCAGCCATTAGCCTCTTTTGTGTAGGCCATAATCCAACTCTGATGTTCGCAAATTTCAGATTTCTATTTCAGTGTTATGATTAAATGAACCTACGCTGCTCTTTAATGTTTTTCAATGACCTTCTAAGTCTAACGCATTGAATAATAATCGATATCATACATCCTTACAAGATTAGGACAAATATAGTGAACCAGACGACTAGACCATTGCATATTATATAATACTGTACTGCTGTACATTACTCTCAAGGTTTTCAAATTATTTAAATATTTATAACGTTTAGGTTTACAAAACTGAACTCTGAAATGATTGTGTATGGATTAAAATAATAATAATAATTTCTTTTTCATTCCAGTACAGCGACCCAGTGGCATGTGCAATTTACAAAATAATTATAACTAATTTTAACAAAGAATTATCCAAAAATTTGGCATAAATAATACGAATCTAGTTACTGAAGTTATTATTATAAATAATACAATTTGTAATATTATTTATTTTATTAACACAATATAAAATTTATCCATTTATTTATAGAGATGTCGCTTTAAGTCTTATTTGTAATTCGTTTTTTTTTTTTTTTTTTTTGTTTAGAACGTAGAACCTAGAACGCTTATTTTTTTTTTAATTAACAAATGGATTTATTAGCATTATTGGTTTTAAAAGTATAATCCTTAATATTATAAAATCCTTTTCATATTAAACGATAAAAATAAAATTAATATATGTAGTTCGACAGCTCAGAAACAATGGTATAAATAAGCCAAGTAATTTTAGCAATTAATATTAGTGTAGTCAGTATTAGTATCGGAAAATGGATGCAAGTAAGCAAGTTTATGTAGCATCAGCAAAAAAAAATATAAATAAATAAAATGTAAATAAAAAATAAATAGATAAAATTTAAATTAAATAAAAGTAAAGTAGCCAGTGTTATCTTGCTTCCTTTCATCTATCTATTTCTTTCAAGTATTTTTCAGTCCCTCCTTAAATTTAGATAAACTTCCAACCTCCACGAGATTTGGTGGGAGTTCATTCCTTAAGTAAATCACTCTTTAACTAAAGGAAGTTTTTCGGACATCTAGTCTGCAATTATTCTCTCTCAATTAAAATTTACGCTCCCTTGTGTATGTCTTATGACTAAGTGGAAAAGTTCCCTGGGCACTTAAAAAAAAAAAAGTAAAGTGCAGCCCTTATCAACCCACTGCAGGGTGGAAGCCTCCTCAACAATTCATGCTGAGGGAAATGGACCATAATCTGCCACGCTGGTCCAGTGCGGGTTGGCAGATCGACCGTATTTAGCAGTCAGGGGCTTGAACCCCGGTCTACTCAAAGAGCGTATGCTACTGCACTCTCGCTCCTGCCCACTCGGCTACTTTCATCAAACCTTTCTAGGACTTAACACTTCGATTAAGTCATCTCGTAAATAGTTTACAAACATAGCTTACGAGACTCAAGTCACTCTCTCTTGATAAGAATACTCCATTGTGCCCTTCACCGATGGACACGTAAACTCGCCCCTCTTCCCTGTATCCGTTCCAATAGGCCTACATCTTTCCTAAAATGGAGGCTCCAAGTCCGTATTCGGTATTCAAGATTTTGGCTGACCATTTCTTTATATAATGGAACAATCACCTCTTTACCTCTACTGGCAAAGTTGCCAATAACAAAACCCCATGAGCTGTGTATACTGCTCAGAAAACTACATATCGTAATAAAGCTTCATTATAACGAACTCACAACCAAAAGTATTTATTTTAATTTTATTTTCAAGAGTGTACGTTATGTATATGGATATTAGTAGGGCCAAGTGATTCAAGTAAGTAGCCCTTTTCTGCATCTATTGCATCTATCAAAAAAAAAAAAAAAAAAAAAAAAAATCGACCATTTATGCCATTCCTATTGTCACAAGGTACCATCCAATTCCGATTTGAACTTTAGTCTCTCTTATCACCACTAGCACGTTGGAAGAAAACTTATTCCAGTGGTCGACAACCTACTTTATAAGTGAACTTGAGGTCCAGTCTTCTGCTATTTTAAAAATTTTATATTTGTGTCTCTAGTTTTTTCACACCTCTGAGAAAGAAAATGGGCTTTCCCATTCATTTTACTCAATCCTTCAGCACCTGTACATCTAAGTTGCCAAATTTAGGTATATATGGCAATATACACTTATAATGCCAAAAATAACCGGACACCTGCAGGTTCCTAGGAATATTTTTATTAATAAAATATTTATGAGCTTTTTTCACATCTTGGTAGTCAGTCTCAGGCGAAGGTGGCATGATTTTTTATTCCCGGAAACTCAGGTTTTTCATCCATAAAACTGACCGATGGACACGCAATTACAGACATAATATATTAACGCCGCATGGCCTTAGTTGTTTTGCCGCTTAACAGTCACCTAACTGATGTGCAAGCTAAAGTTCTCAGGGGAAAAAATAAGCGAGCACCATCGTAAGTTATTGTTTATGTAAGAAGTTTTGGATGACTATATTAGACACGATATCAATGAGAGTTAAAATGCAATCGCAAAAAGAAAAAAAATCTTTGAGAATAGAAAAAATAAGGAATTTACTTTTCATGTTTGCATTAACCAGCTTTCGTAATGCTACATACTCATATCTATATATTAATTTTTATTACTCTTCTACTCCAACTTTGATTTACGTGAATTAATTTTTATTTAAAGAAATTGAGAATATTAATTTCGATAAATAACAGCAATTGCAAAATCTAGGTAGAGGTCGTGACAAATACCTTACTTAATTTTAGTCTACAGAAACAAGTGAATGTGAAATCTTAATTAAACCTTAGTGATAAGAAAGGTAAGCTTCGTTGCAATAAAATAAGTTTTTACTAAACAAAATTAATTAACTTTGTATTGGACTTTGAATGTTTTGGCCATAAACTAAACATGTATATCAGTATTATTTTTGGTATTACAACCGAGTATTGATGCCCGGTTGTAATACTTTAGCAATGTAACTGTAATGCAGACACTGTGCAAGTAGGCGCCAATAGTCACTTGTACATACTTTAGGAAGTGGCTTCTGGTATTAGCTGACATAAAAGTAGAAAACATTTTCTTGTAGCACTGTAAAATAGTCGTCATTTGGTAGCGCTCAGAACATTCACGTGACTGTAACTTAACATCTATCGCTCAGTCTTGTCACGCTTCCAGAAGCAAAGAAACTTGGAAGAGTTAAATGTATTTATAGTGGATTTAGTTTTGTCATAGTCGAAGGTTCTGAAATAATCGATGCCAAGTATGAGTTGAACTATTCTAATGTGCTTTCGCAGCCTTCTAACCAGAAGGAAGTGGAATGGGGGAAAATATGTGTTGCAATGCAGTAAATATATTCTAGACACAAACTGTAAATGGGAAATGGTAATGCCAAGCTAGCATTTGTGTATAAATCGACATTTTAGCTCAGGTTGTTTCCCACGTGGCTAGCGAAGCATAAATTCGTCTTGGCCTCGAGGTTTGCAACGGAAATAATCTATCGACAAAATAAATTTTCAGTATGTCAACAGCGACTTTACAAAACCCCTTCCTCTAAGGTAGCGGTTCTCAAACTTTCTGAGCCCACGCCTCCCTTGACCTGTAAAATTTTCTCGGCGCCTCCCTTGAAGTAAAACATCTATAATAACTTTTTTTTAATATGTTAATACAATAATTATTAATACATGAAATAGTAATCGGGATATTATTTTATTCTTAAAAAACATTAATATGATGTATGTGCTTGCTTTTTATTGCATAATTCGTCAAACCTAGACGTCAGTTTCGAAATGGAGACGTATTTCTTTTTCAACATTTAATTTTGATCGGTACTTAGATTTAATGACTGCCAATGCCGAAAATCCATCTTCAGAAATGTAAGAATTTTCAAATGGCACCTAATATTCGCAAAGCTTTATTGCTACATTCCGAGTATTCGTCTTTTGCTAAACATCAAAATTCATATAAAGATAACAACAAAACTTTGCTTTCAGTGTGAGGTCTGATGTGAGCCTTGGAAATTACTCGAAAACAAGAGTCGAAGTAGGAGAGAATTCTGCTTCTGTCGTTCACTGTTCATTGCCTCAATATAAGAATGATATACAATACACTGAGTGATCACTGAATTATAATCGCCTACCTAATACTTCGTAGGTCCTCCATTTGCCCTCAGTACAGCAGCTATCCGACGTGGCATTGATTCAACAAGATGTCGGGAAGCGTTCGGGGGTATGGCCAACCAAGTTGTGTGTAATGCGGTCAGAAATGCAGGTATGGGAGTGGTTGGTGTGTCCAGACGCCTGATATGCCTTTCCATAGTGTCCCACAAGTGCTCTATGGGATTGATATCGAGGGAGTTCAGAGGCCAATCGATATGCTGGAAGTCAGAACTGTGTTCTTCAAACCATTCCTGCACAACAAGTGCCCGATGGCTCGGTGCCTTGGAAGACACCATCGACATTCGGGAAAAAGTGTAACATAGTGGGGTGTACATAGTCAGCATACATAGTCAGTTGACGATAGTGGAAACCACTGATACGTTGTTCCACATGCATGGGGGTCCAAGTTCCTGCCAGTGAAACATGCCCCACACCATACAACCGCCTCCACCGGCCCACTTTTGATACCATGAATGATGGATCAAGAGCCTGTTGTTGACATCAAATCAATACACGACCATACACGGTGTGGAGTAAATAACGTGACTCATTTGACCATCATACCTTTTTCCAGTCTTCTAATACCCAACTTGCGTGCCCTTTGCACCAGGCGAGTCTTTTACGCCGATGAACCTTGGTTAGGAGAGGATGCCGTAGGGGTCGTCTGCTGGTATAGCCCATACGTGCGATGCCAGATATTGTTCCGGGTTGGCCCATGTTGTATTGGGTAGTCAACTCTTCAAGTGCTGCACCTGTTAGCCTTTACGAGTCGTCGAACCCGGCACTTACCTCTAACATCAACCTTTCGCTGACCTTTGCAGTTTTGCCGTTGGATCATTGTTTGACTATTTTGACGCCAGTTCTGGTACACTTTAACTACGGCGGCTCTCGAACACCCCACCAGTACAGCCGTTTGGGAAATCGAGGTACCAGCTCGTCGAGCACCCACAATCTGTCCTTTATCAAAGTCCAATCCTTCCTTTTATCCATCACGCTCGGAATTTTACTACCTACTGAACCACTGACACCTTATCTATGCTACGTAGGTCGACTAACTGCGCTTCGTACCTCACGTGGCCAACGGGTCGCATTCAGTTTTCATAGGGAGGTCATAATTTAGTGATCACTCAGTGTAAATGCACTCTAATATTCTTTTATACAGGGTCAACCATAATCAATTGCACTTTTAAAAAATCACAATGAAAAAAAAAATGCATTTTAAAAAAATAATGTTTATGAAAGATAATGTACACTTAATGGAAAGTGGACATAGTGTGTATCTGTCAGCGGTGCCAGTGGTCCTCCACAAAACCGCATAAATTGCCACTGTGAAGAAACAAAATCTGCCAAGGCCAGATGGGCTTGTGAGCAGTGCATGTACCGTGGATATAGTGTTGTTCGCGTTGTTCATCTGGCCTCAGTTACTGGAAGGCCCCGTCACCAGGAAGAGGCATTCCAGCGTCCGTTCACGGCACGAGGAGCCGGACCAGGTTAGTAGAGGGACGCCTGTTGGAGTCCAGTAGAGCAAGGAAGGAGAACTCAAGAAATGAAATGGGGTCAAGGGAAGGAGGTAAGAAAGGAAAGAGGAAAGGCTGGGACCTCGAGGGAGGGAGGTCCTAATATAAAAATAAATAATAATAATAAAATAAATAAAAAAGAATAATAAAATAAAACTAAAAATAAATAATAATAAAATAAATAAAAAAGAATAATAAAATAAAACTAAAAATAAATAATAATAAAATAAATAAAAAAGAATAATAAAATAAAACTAAAAATAAATAATAATAAAATAAATAAAAAATAATAATAAACTAAAAATAATTATAGAAAAAAAAATTTTCTCCTTTTTTTTTCTATTCTCTTTATAATTTTTTTAAACTCCTACCCCTAAGGGTTAGCAGACCCTCAGAGCAGAACCTCGGTGGAATACGTAATGGAAAATTATTTTCTAAAAATCAGATCATCGAGATGACCCTCACGACGACGACACTCTTTAAACATAACCCTCAAATTTTCGAAGACGCGCCGAGAAATTACCGGCGGAGTGCTTGCAGTTTCGTGGCGGATATTTTTTTTTAATTGCTCCCTTGTTGTTGGATTATTGGAGTAAATACAGCTCTTGAGCAGTAGCCAACACAGTTCTCCAATTCAGCAATCGATTGGGCAAGTTGGTCTGGTCAGACGCCTCTAGTTCATGCGAAAGGTATTCAATATGGTTAATCTGGGATTTTTATTATTATTTTTTTTTTTTTTTACCGGCCGATGAAGCTTTTTTTTTGCCTACAGCTTCAAACCAAGTCACTGCAGGCTGTGCTATATGACATGGTGCCTTATGCTGAAAAACTACTTCTTAAACTGTAGTCACAGTTTAGAAGGGACCTTCTAAACTGAATTGACCAGAATATCAGTGATCGCACCCTTGCATTGTTCGAGGAACGATGACTAATCGGCTAACCCCAAACCACGCAAAACAGTTGCAGTCAATGACAGCACCTTTATAACACAGCTGATCAACGTTCTTCAGGAACCAACTATGATGGTTTGTGGCATGCTGACGCCATGCATTGCGTTCTATGATGTTTGGTTTGTGTTCTGCAGCTGTTAGTAAAATACGATGCTATCAGTTCCCTATGACCTTTCTGAACCCTTGGTTTACAGTATTCAGTGAGGAATAACAGGATCTGCGTATAACTCCAGTCTCTTTCCTCCAGTCGATTTTTGTAGCTATCCAAACTTTTCCTGAATGTAATAGCACCGTGTTTCAATTGACTGTTGATCTCGTATCTTTCTGTTTTGCTACAATGGCACGAACAGATTGATTGCTAATACGGCATTCTACGGTTACTCCCATTGGATGTCAGGGCTTCGACCCATCTGTATTTTGTTGAATAGTGGACGTATTTCAGCATCTGCTGCATGTCAAAGTGTTCACTGGAAAATCACATTTCTTATACATTGGACGACTCCTAGCTTAGCCACTAATTGAAACAGGTTACATGGCCGACAGGTTCTTTCGTGAACTAATGCTGAAGGTCGCACAGTCGCTTGTTGGCTTTTGTGAATTCCTAGGATAAAAGGTATAGCCAGAAAATTTTAAGCCCAACTCTCTTTCTGTGTTCCAAGAGAGTCAACCTACTTGCATACTTTCTATTTGTGATTACAGCAAGTCCCCGACTTACGTAAGCCCGAGTTACGTATTCTGACTTACGTAAATTTTTTTTCACTCAATTTTTTTTCTTCAAATAAGCAACGCTTCTGTAGTAGACGAATAAGTAACGCTTCTGTAGTAGACGAATAAGTAACGCTTCTTTACTGTTACTTATTCTCAGTTGTGCCCACTGAGAATAAGTAACAGTAGTCTTCTCTACTAGAGAAGCGTCACTTATTCGAAGTAGTGCAATACTCGGTATCCTGGTTGTGAAGGTAGCCACAATATGAGATATACTGTAATTAAAACGATTCCTTTACACTGCTTACGTAGTTTACTTTTATGGGTTAACTATGGTGTATCTACACCGATATTATATATATCAGTTTTTAAGTACAATAACATGCGTTCTTTTTTCCTTTTATGTTTTCTTTTCTTATGTGCCACTCCGGCTACTTCACAACTGTCCCCGAAAAAAAAAGTTTTTAAGTGAACTAATTAAAAATATATATCACTAATTAATTGAAAAATACAGTATATATAACTATTATTATTATTTATTTTTTTTTTCATTCTTCTGAGGATATGTGGTTTTTGTAATTTTGGCACATCAGGGATATAGTAGCAATATTTTATTAGTCATTCACGAGTTACGTAAAACTCGACTTACGCCAAGAAGTCTTGAAACGTATCATTTACGTATGTCGGGGACTTACTGTAATCATCCCCGAAACCAATTTCATATTTATGTCTCTTGTCAGCCTCTCTTGTCACCAAGTCGTGAGTACTGCATACAAGCCTGTAGGCCTCATTTTAGGAAATATTTTAGCTGCTGGAACGAGTTCAGAGAAGGGCAATGAGAGTAGTGAGTGGAACAAAGGGTTGCTATTACCAAGAAAGGCTTAAGTTCTGCAAATTGCAGAGTCTGGAGATTAGGCACCTGCGAGATGATCTGATTGAGGTGTATAAGGCAAGTGTATATTGAGGTGTATATCGAGATGTATATATTATATTAGAGTGAGGTGTATAAGACAAGTGTATATTGAGCAAGCTCAATGCTGATGGGATTCTTCCTCTTGCTTAGATTCTGCACCTGAGGGACCATAAATTCAAATTGAGGAAAGACAGTTGTAGAATAGATGTGCGGAAATTTGCTTTTAGCCAGCGGGTGGTTGATTGCTGGAACAAACTTCCATCTGTCGTTGTGCAAGTTGAGAGCTTAAATAAATTCAAGGCACTAGACAAACTTTTGGAGTGAATGGATGGGTGAAACGGGAAGGGGTTTTTTTTTGGCTGATGCTAATGTAAGCTTGCTTTCTTGCATCATATGCCTCTGCTAATGCTAAAGCTTCACATTTCGTTGCTCATCTGGTATCAGCAATATTGTTATGCTTTGTCCTCTGTGATTACTGTAGTTTTCTAACATTACCTCGTAAACTAGTGTTAGTTCTGTAGGTAACCCTTGTTGTTTTTGCCCTCTGTAGGCAAACTTTGCTGTTTTTGCATTCTGTATATAGGAGCAAAGATAAATCAGTTATTTTCATTATACTAACCCGTAACTAACACAATCAATATACCAACTCTAACCCAGAATATTTAAATGTTAGCTTCTTCCCCTTCAGTAATTAGTGTGTTAATCCCTGGGCCATATGCTTATCCTGAAGGGAGTTTTACCTACTTTTTTTAAAGCTTACAAAAGTTCCCCTCATCCAGATAGGAAGTATTTCTCAATTTCTACCGGCGACGAGATTTGAGCATAGGGTTTCCCACAATCTTGATAAACTATACTAATCTTTATACTGTGTAATTCTTACTATAGTTAAGTTACAGCTGAGGTTAAAGCAAGTTCCAGCCAAGTTTCGTTTTTATTTTTCAAATATAATTATCTAAACCTTTACATTAAATCTGATGCCCATTAAATTTAACATGATAAATCCGAATATGGTATCAAAATACGATCTTAAGCTCCGGAAAATGAAAATCAGGCGAGCGCACACTACAGTAGCATCGTAGTGCGCGCCTTCATTTCTAATCTAATACGGTACAGAATGCATCTGATTAGATTTTCTCATTCTGTAGAATACTCGCAGTTAGAATAGTTGTTACGCTCTGTCCTAAGATGTATGCAAAAGAACTGGCTTCGAGTATGTGTAGAGGGAGGTCACTCGCCAACCCCGTCGCACAGACGAATCTGTCTAATTTGGTGCAGACAATACTTTCCTCAGTGAAGACTTCCGGTTTCTTTACAGATGATTCAATCTCGAAACTGATTCTCTACGTGTTCTCATCTGATAAAGACGCTGAGTGCGCTCATCCCTCTAAAATCAGGAAAGAAGGCTATTATCGTCGTATGGGAGTGATATCACTACGAAGCTGTATCAATCTCCACATATTTGATGAGAGCACGATAACTACCCACTTGGGTTTGAGCCCTATATGAGAGACTTTTCTGGGGTTCCATAAGCCCTGAATTGATTTTCATGGACAAAAAAATATTTTTCCACATAGGATTTAACAAGAGCTCTGGACTTGAATCCAACTGAACACGACTTGGATAATTTAGGAAGACGAATTGGGGCACGACGATCCCCCTTCCTTTCCCAGAACTCTGTGCTTAGATATGCTCTTATAGCAGGGCGGAATTTATTATGACAAATTCTCATCAACAGACTTTTAAATAGTATGAGAGCAGTTATATGGCTGTCCAAAAAGGGAATCATCATTCCTTATTAAACAAATGAATTATGCAGGATTGATCCCTCAGTTTTTGGTAGATAATGTTATGATTATGATTCATGAAAATAGAGTCATATTTCTTTTAAAACGCATTATAATTGAATATTCTAATAATAATAATAACAGTCTTCCACAAAAAATGTAATGGAATTTCACGAAGTACGTATTTTTCCTGATATCTGATTATTTTATGATTGTAAGTTAACTTTTGGACAGTAGTATATTTAGAAGAGACAGAAAGAGAGGGTGGGTATTCTTGTGCGTCGTTTACCACGGTAAATTATTTAGCACATTTCAGTAATGTCACACTTTCGTTTCCCAAGGCTTTAGAACGCTAGTGCAGCCTAATGAGTTTGATACCCCCCCCCCCCCCCCTGTTCTATACAATGACTGAATCCCACATATTTGCACTTTTAAGTTTTTTCAACCTGATTATATCAAGCAGTAGTACCAATGAATGAAAGACCGTAGCAAGAAAACGAATACGGTATTCTTTCGAAATGTCTACGCCTTTGTTCCCACTTAAAATATGCATTAGGAGTGCTACTTACCTTTGTTGAAAATACTCCCCAGAAATTTCTCCTGGATGCGATTACAGTAGAACGTCATTTACAAGGAATAATATAACATTCGAAACAAACACAAAAGGCAATGATCATTTTAAAAGGCTATTGTTTGCTGTAGCAGTAAAAACAATAAAAATACATATGGCAAAAGTGTCATCCTGTAAATGACACGGGGGCAAGAAACTTTTACACACAGTTTCTAAGGCAATGCAATCGGAATCGGAGGCCGAGAGAGACATTTTAGAATTAGTTTACACCATGCATTCATGTACCAAAATAAAATATATGACAAGGCTTGCCCAGTTCGAAAATGATAATATTTTATCATTTCAAAAACTGTCTTCTAGTAATATATCAGCCGTTCGAAAATTTGATAATTAGAATGCTGAACTGCTTAAGAAATAAGGTTAAACTGTACGAAGGATTCCAGTTACTTGCCTACCAAGATCTCCATATTTAACCATTAACCACCTCCACAATTCAGTGAAGTTTCAGATAAATGGAGATAAAGTATACGAATCCTCATTGCCACTTCCACTGGACTGCAACCACCAAAAAGATCTTGCCTATTGACTGGACGAGAATACATACGAGGTATCAACATAGAACGTTTACAGATTGTAAACGAAAAGTCTTCGGAATCATTTTTCGCGTTGCTTCTTTCGAATTAAGTGTTTGGTTATTGCACTGTCAGTTTTATTTTTTTTTTAGGCGCGTTGTCTTCACCAAATCCATCTATCTGTATGTTCGTCCGTACGTACGTATGTTATAACTAGATTCATATTGAGTTATAATAAACATATTTGGCTCTTTTGGGAAGATTTGTCTAGCCGACCCAAAATTGAATTAAAATTGGACCAACAGAAATCCCACAATTATTATTAATTTTATTTCCTACTTATTACATGGACCAACCATATACCGTATATTGTAGTTGAAGCTCTAGATGTTATAGTTGTTTCAGTGCGCCAATTGGAGGAATAAGTGGGCAATATCGCGGATGTGCAGGAAAGGAATGTTTTCGGTTCTTGGTTCGCGCATATGAAACTTGAGGATCTAATTTTTTTTTTGTTACTAAATATATAAATTATGAATTATTGCTATTTGCTTACTATATTAATTCCAGAAGAAACGTGAATTGAAATCCAAGAGGAAAGCCCTCGTTGTACAGTTGCTATAATCACCGTCCTCCACAAACCGGGTGCGAAAGACCTGAGTTCGAATGCTGTCAATGACGCGAGAAATTTTTACGGTCCTTTTTCACAACATGGCTGAGTTACTCGGTCAAAGGCCAGGGTAGCATGGTTTTTCCATCCCCTAAATTGTCGTTTATCGTCTACCGAACAGCAAATCGACCATAGAGCACACGCAATTTACAGACATTAGTATTAGTATTAGTATTAGTAACGGCCGTATGGTGCAAGAAAGCCTATGGCTTATGCTGCACCAGCCAAAAAAAAAAAAAAAAAAACCCGAACAAAACAATGATAAAAACAAAAATTAAATAATTAAATAAATAAATAATAATAATTAATAAATAAATAAAAATAATAAAATGAAATAAAAATAAATAAAAAGGAAATTAATCCTCTCATCCTATGCGCTTCCCTTACCCGAAAGTACTATCCAGATGACCTTTGAATTTCCCCAAACTGTCGGCCTCTACCACCCATGAAGGCAACTTATTCCAGTAATTTACAACTCGCTGGCTAAAATAAAACTTCCTGCAGTCCAATCTAAACATTTCCCCCCGTAACTTGAATTTATGTCCCCTAGTTCTAGCATCATTTATAATCTTGAAAATTTTATCCTCATTCATTTTACTGATGCCTCTCAGAGCCTTAAACACCTCAATCAAATCTCCTCTAAGGTGTCTAGTTTCCAAACTCTGCAACCCACATATTCGAAGTCTTTCTTCATAAGGACGCCCTTTTGCCGATCTCACCAGGCGAGTTACCCTTCTTTGCACCCTTTCAAGAAGCTCGATGTCTTTCTTTAGGTGCGGTCTCCATACTTGAACACAGTATTCCAAGTGTGGTCTAACATAAGCCTTATATAATGGGATTATCACGTCCCTATCTCTACTTGCAAAATTTCGATAGATCATCGATAGGACACCATGGGCCTTCCTTGCAACCTGTTTACAATGCTCAGAGAATTTCATGTCTGACCGTATCGTAACACCCAAGTCCCTTTCCTCCAGTACTGGGTTTAGTTGAACTCCACCAAGTGAATAAGTTATTTTGGGATTACTGTTTCCCAGATGTAATACCTTACACTTTGTTGGATTAAAGCACAGCTGCCATTTTTCTGACCATTCTTGAAGTCTATCTAGGTCTCTCTGAAGAAGCTCAGCTTGACAGTGATCATTAACTACTCTACCAATTTTAACATCATCTGCAAATTTAGACATCACGCCCTCTATCCCTTCATCAATGTCGTTTATGAAAATTAAAAACAACAGTGGTCCTAATACGGATCCTTGGGGAACCCCACTTCTTACATCAACCCAATCTGAGGAATAGCCATTTATCACAACCCTCTGCCTCCTGCCCTGAAGCCATCCTTCTATCCATCTAAGGATTTTCCCAGTGATTCCAACCTGTTCCAGCTTATAAAGCAACCGCTCATGTGGGACTGAGTCAAAAGCTTTGCTGAAATCTAAATAAACAATGTCGAAATTATTCCCTAAATCCAGCTCGTGAGTGACCCTTTCGAAATAGCGAACCAGATTTGTTAAACATGATTTTCCCTTTACGAAACCATGCTGAGTATCCTTGAGAATTTCAATTCGATCCAAATGATCCTGAATTCCACCCTTGATCATTGCCTCCATGATTTTCCCTACTACTGAAGTCAGACTGACAGGTCGATAATTTCCAACTTCACTTTTAGAGCCACCCTTATGTATGGGAGATACATTTGCACTTTTCCAATCCAAGGGAATCTCCCCAGAGTCTAATGATGCTCGCATAATTAGCCTCAATGGTTCAATGCACTCGCTTGCCGCCTCTCTTAATACATATTTCATAAGCAGCGCAGTATGGCCTAAGTTGCTGATACGCCTAACATCCAACACAACCTTCTAATAAATAACCAGGAGGAAGTAAGTAAAGTGCATTAAAAAAATGTTGACTGCATACTGTAATATGAGATACGTGATGCTTTTCAGTTTTTATTAAAAATCTCTGTAGAGATAAGTATTACAAAACTTTGAGTAAATATTTCTTTGTGAGGTATGTATAGTGATGTGAAAACAGTTAAATTTATATATTATTAGCTAATTAATTAGCAACAAGATAATTAGCGTTTAGTTTCGAAAAATTTTGGTCTTCAAAAATTTCGGGTTAGATCATCTTGTTTATTAATATAGTGTACTGTCTGTAAGGAACTATAATCAGTCACTGGGAATTATTAGCGGAATAGTTGTGCTACCTGATAGTTTTGCGGTAGAAGTTTTCAGGATACCAAATTGTATGTAAAAATATTCACGTGTTGCTGAGTTATTTATTACTGTTATTTTCAAGGTCACAGTCATTCTACCGAGTCAGCCATTTTCATGAGATAAAAGAACTACAGCAGTGCCACCTGCTTGTTCAGTGGGATTAGAAATTCGGCATAAATTGCGTAAAATTATTAAATTGCGACATTACCATTGTATAAGAGCTATCACTTCTATATAGCTGCGTAAGGCTTGGCAGATCGGCAGCTTAAATCCCTAGCCCGGATAAATGGTGAGGGTTGACGTCAGGAAGGGCATCCGGTCGTAAAAACTATGCCAAAACAAAAGGTGATTGATGGAAAGTAGATGTGTCAAGGGTACCGAACAAAGGACGGGTCCGGTTAAAGAAGTTAGCTCAGCTAGAGATGGAGTTGAAAAGTTTTAGAATAGGGGAAAAATATGCTACCCCCATATGAACGTGGGAAGAAGGCGAGGACAAAGAAGAAGAAGAAGAAGAAGAAGAAGAAGAAGACTATCTGTAAGAATCTGTTGTTCTTTCTACGTAGATTTTTCACCCAGACAGTGCACTCTGAGAAATCATTATTTTGGAATTCATATTTTTCCTATTTTGTATTGTTTTGTGAAACATTTCTCATTTTCATAACGGACTTCAGGTGTTTTGAATGTTCGCATTCCGTGTCAGTATAGAGGTTACACATTTTACATTTCCCCTATACCGATGCCTCACAGTTACCTCAACACTGACCGAAACAAACAAATCCATCCTTTGAATTTTGCATTTCATATAGAGCATAACTAGCTTCTGTTTGTTTCAAACTGTTTCTCACGTTAATTGCTTATAGTTAGCTGCGTATTAATTTTTGGGCATACTTTATTTTGTTACATGCTGTGTTTGATGCATGAAAAAAACCAATGAAGGCCTCTAGTGTGTCCTAAGGTCTAAGATACAAATACTGCATTAAAATAAAATAAATAATCGATAAAGAGACATGTAGGATGGTAACACAGGTCTCTTTCTTTCCCTCTCTTTCTCTCAAGCAATAATCTAATTAGTAGGTAGTACCATATAATTACTTTATTTTTTAACTCCCCTCTTGGTCACCAAGGGAGCAGTTAAAACGCAGATAATATACCGTGTGAATGCGAAGGTCGTCAGTCAACCACAAATACTGGGCTACCATGCGTATCGCAGACTCACTCAGGGAGATAGATAACGAACCCACAGCGAAAGCCCGTAAAACCAAATACTGTATCTATTTATGTATTCTTTTATTACTTTTAAACTTTATTTGGTTTTTATATTACAATTAAAACATATATTTGTCCTTTGAATGCTCACTGTATTCTCAGATTGTCAATGTCATTTCTGGTAAAACTTATTTAAGGAGAATCAGCACACCAAAATTACGAAAATAATTAGAAGTGTTAAAATACCAGCTAAAATCGAATTTCTTGAAGTCAATGTGGGAGAACGCCATATTTTATTATCCTTATTGGACCTTTCAAAAATATATGTTTATTTTTGAATTTAAGTTAGTTCGTTTTCTGGGCCGTTTTAACGCATGGGCGCACTCGGCGGACGCCAGGGCCTCGCCTACTGGGGGCCTCGCTTAGGGTTAGGACTGCGACTAAGAGAAATCAAGAAAAAAATTAAAACAAAATTTAAACTGAATAGGGGCCACATTGGAAATTCGCCGAGGGACCCGAGAGTTCTTAAAACGGCCCTGTTCATCTTGTCTATATCCCCCAAAAATGGGGGCCTTTTTCATAACGTGGCTGAGTTAGTCGGTCTTAGGCCAGGGTAGCTTGGTATTTTCTCCTAGAAACTCGAGTTTTTGCTTCAGCAAACAGAAAATCAACTGCAGAACACACGCAATTTGCAGACAGCGTACATGAAGCAATATGGCCTTAGTCGCTGATGCTCCTAAAATCCAACTACAACAACTCCCATATAGATCTCTCTCTCTTTTATTAACCCTATTTTTAGGTTCATTCTGATTAACAAATTTCATAACGAAGTTCGAAAAGTTGCTTATAAACTTTATCGGTTTCCAATGTTTGAATATCATCCGGTTGTGAAACAGGATGTGCTAACTGTTTTGTACGAAAGAAGGAGGGAGGAAATCCTTTGCAAAACTGTAAACATAAAAAGTACATTTAGATATGTTTTAATATGGAAACGAACCCATTAAGTAATATTAATAGGTGACAGGTGGAATGTAGTAATTGCAGAAAGTTTAATTTTTTAATTATATTCTGTGCTATTTTTAGCCGACTCTCCGTTCTCCATTTTCATTTATGAAAATTAAAATAGCACAAAATATAAGTAATAACACAAAATCCAATTTCATTAATTTTCATTTATGAAAATGGTGAATAGACTTATGCAGTCACCTTTCCCGTATAGAAACACATCGCTTAACGACATGATTACGTTGTCTTTAAGCGAATCGTGATTTCTATCTACTTCCATCTTGTAATGATAGATGCGTTCCTTAAAAAAAAAAGCAGTGAATTTTAAATATTTTTATTTTTATTTTGCACCGTAGCAGAGAAATGCAGTAGTGTGGTAATAAATTACTAGGGTAAATACAGTAGTACAGTAAATAAAGAAATACAGCAGTAGGGAAAGAATTTGAGCTGTCTATTTTGTATAAACAAAGTAATGACAGTTCGCTGGCTATACAGCAGCATAAAAAGAAATTGAAACTCATCTGTTGTTGTAATAAGGTTTTAGGAGCATCAGCGACTAAAACCATATTTCTCCGTATATGCTGTCTGTAAATTGCATGTATTCTGTGGCTAATTTTCAGTGTGCTGGACGAAAAACCCGAGTTTCCCGGAGGAAAAAACCATGATGCACTCTCTTGAGACCGACTAACTCAGCCACTTTGTGAAAAGGGCCCATAAAAATTCCTCACGTCATCAACGGGACTCGAACTCAGGTCTTTTCCACCCGGTGTGGGACCAACTGTGCTGTCCAAGAGATCTATAGTGAAACGTCGGTACATGAACTGTAGTTAAGCGAGATGTATATACAGTACCTGTATGTTTGTGTGTGTTGTCTGCGCGGTAGCACAGTGGTATCGTCACCGTCCTCCCCACACCGGGTGGAAAAGGCCCGGGTTAAAATTTTTGTGGAAGAGTTTTTTTTTTTTTTTTATGTGACTCAAATACGTAGTATATTCAAAAAGTTCTCGGAATCGCACGCTGGTATTTAAATGGTTTTCCCCACGACCATAAGGTTTCGTGGGGTGTTGACGTTAACCTTGGTGCGCATGAATGCCAAGTGAGAACTGGCTCGACCACTTCACTCGTGTGTCACAAATCAAAAATCAAATGATTATATTAAGGTTACCCGTAATTGATTACATAAACCCATATTTGTGTCTGTAAATTGCGTGTGTTCTCTGGTCTATTTGCCTGTTTTACTGGACGAAAAACCCCAGTTTCTGTGGGAAAAACCGTACTATCTACGCCTGAGACCGACTAACTCAGCCACGGAGTGAAAAAAGCGCATTAAAGTTCCTCGCGTCATCGACTAGATTCGGACCCGGGCCTTTTCCACACAGTGTGGGGAGGACGGTGACGATACCACTGTGCTACCGTGTGTCACAGCTTATCACTATCTGATATCGCAGGTTGAACAGCGTGCTAACATCGAGTTCTTTAAACTTGGGAAAAGTGCTACAGAGATGCTGAAATCATTGCTTATGGAGATGATGCTTTGAAGAAAACAGTAGTTCACAAGTGGTTTAATCGGTTTATAAACGGACAGAAACACTGTAAGATCAACCTCGCAGTGGACTCCCCTCGACATCAAGAAACGACGAAAATGTCGCGAAAGTGAAGTAACTCGTGCGAAATGATAGGCGAATGACTGTTCATAAAGTTGGACTGAGTACACACGATCCTGATTTAGGGATGTCTTGCGTATGGAAAGTTTGTTCACGCTTGCGGTCGGACGATCACTATCTGATGTCACTGATGTCATTGGTTTCATGGCAACTTATGCATCATCATTGTATCCCATTATAACTTGTAAGATATGTTAATTTAATTGTATTTCTAGGATTTAGAGTTAAAATTCTAGTATCTTGTACAAATGTGAATATTTACTTCACTAAGTGTATTGGAGTTTTTCAAATTGGCTTGTATATACTGAGGCTTGGATATTTTTCCACGTTTTTTTTTTTTTTTTTTTGCTGGCTTCCAGGTTTGTGCAACCTAGAAGCGGGATTGCTGGCACCCATTGGTATTGCACTATCTCCGGTGAGTGCGGGATTTGTGCATAAGCCACTAAGGGTAATAGTAGACCCAGGCCCGACTCCTTGTGTCTGGGCGCGGGTGCCGGGCAGCGGCTGCCGAGGTGTTGGCTGCACAGACGTACAAGGTGGAGATAGGCTTAGGCCTAGGAGCCACCCTGGATACAGGTAAAACACACACACGCACCACTTGCGGAGATGGGAGAAATCCCAGGAGCCGCTAGACCCTCAATATACCTCATACCTCATACACGCACCACTTACGTTCTTGGACTTGTTCCTTAATGAAGAAAGGAATGTCTTCGAGGAGCTGTGTTTATTTTGCTGATTTATTTTTACTGTATATAAATCTTGTATATATATTTTGAGAATGTACATAAAATTGTGTGTGTAAATAAAAACGGGGAAAAAAAAATGGACAGTCAGACGATCAAATGGAATGCAGGAAAGCAATCCATATGATTGTAGTTCGCCTACGATTCCAAGACCAAAGTGGAATCGCATACAGAAAGTTCCACGGCCCAAGAAGTCTCGTGCGACAAAGTCCAACGTCAAAGTCATTTTAATCGTGTTTTTCGATGATGAGGACATAGCAACCACGAATTTGTGACTAAGGGGGAAAAGCATTACTGCTGCTTACTACTATGAGGTTTGACACGTTTGCGTGAGAATGTGAGGCGAAGACAACTTCAAAAATAGGATTGCTGTATCCTGCACCATAACAATGCGCCCAGTCACACGGCCACGGCAGTTTAGCAGTTATTGGCTGTGAAAAAAATCACTGTCATGCAGCAGACACCCTATTCTCCCGACCATGCACCGGCTGTTCCCTTATGCTGAAATTCGAGCTTCGGGATCGTCGTTTCGCTACAGTGGATGACATCAAAGAAAACGTCGAAGCGGCTTCACTTGCTCTAAAAAAAACACTATTTTAAAGAATGTTTCAAAGCTTGAGAAAACCGATGGAGCAAGTGTGTGTGTGTGTGTGTGCGCGCGCGTGCGTGCTCGTCCGTGCGCGCAGAAGGAAAGTACTTTAAAGGGGATTAGGTTAGTAAACCCAACTGTTTACTCAATAAACTTTTATAATAAAATTGCGGTATCTTTTTGAATTTACCTCGTATACTGAGTTTGAAAAGAAATATGTCCGTTTTTCGTGAATCAAAATAGTCAGATCATGACAACAAAAGTGAGGGATAAATATACATAACTTAGGCGAACGTTACATAATAGGATTCTCTGTTAGTCAGAAAAATTTCACCCCCATCATGCCATTCATCACGATGCCTCCGGAGACCACTGAAAACTATTTTTTATTCCTCTGCGATGTATGGTGGTAGTTTTGCCACTTGTCACTCGTTTGAAGAGGCTTAGGTTCAATTCTCGTCTATGACTGGAGCAATTTCTAAAGTCCTCTTCAATCGAGACTGTAGTAGCAGTCAATCTCAGGCGAAGGAAGGAGGATTTCCCTATATTAATTATTCCAGCTTTTTAAGCGTAAACAATATACTTCACCTAAAATACAACCATTCAACCAACCAATTATTTTTTACTGATTTTTTTTGACAAGAATATGATCATTAACTGTACTTATTAGACACATGGAATAGAGCGCAGGGTCGACTCAAACATGAGTGCTGCTGCTGTTGCACTCTTGCCCTAACCACTTGGCTACGTTCTTTTTTTTTTTTTTTTTTTTATTTACACACACAATTTTATGTACATTCTCAAAATATATATACAAGATTTATATACAGTAAAAATAAATCAGCAAAATAAACAAGTGAAAAAAAAAATGTGTGTGTGTTTTACCTGTATCGAGGGTGACTCCTAGGCCTAAGCCGATCTCCACCTTGCACGTCTGTGTTGGTGCAGAAACACTGCAAAGCTTTATGTATTAGTGTATGGTGTGTCGCTTGTGCCAGTCCACCTAGCCACTAGGGAGCAGCTAACACCTAGGCAGCCGCTGCCCGCCCCCAGATACATGGAGTCGAGCCTGGGTCTGCTATCACCTTTAGTACCTTGTGCATAGATCCTGCACCCACCTGAGACAATGCAATACTGGTGGGTGCACTTGGCTACGTTCTGTACTTCGTTAGAGAATGGGGTGGTTTTGTTTTATTGCACATTTCCTGACTGATAGCCCTCGCGGGTAGCACAGTTGATAGAATCACCGTCCTTCCTACACCTGGTGGAAAAGACCTGAGTTCGAATCCCGTCTATGACGTGAGGAATTTTTGGATCTTTTTCACAACGTGGCTTCACGCGAGGTCAGTCTCACGCGAGGATAGCATGGTTTTTTCTCTCCAGCAAACAGCAAATCGACCACAGAACACATGAAATTTACAGACATATTATATATGGCCTTAGTCGTTGATGCTCCTAAAATCCTACTACAACAAAAACCTGACCGATAGGCGCTTGTGGGGGCTTTAAATTGTATATTTATATCATAGTCGGATTTATCTTGTTAAATTTCGCCAGGACAATTTTTGTGTAAAGGGGACATGAAAATTTTGTTTTTAAACGCAGATAAGTTTAATAAAAAACATCATGTAACTTAACTTTTGGCAACTGTTTTATAGTAACAGTTGGATATCTGTGCTGATAACTGGTTTCATGTTTAGTTGCTATGATACACTACTATGGATACAGAACAATAAATTGATGAAAGGTGAACCAGACTAATCCAGTGTACGTTGTCTGCGGTTATTAGTCTAGAGATATTAGCCAATGCGTTGTGTCGATCGACAGGAAGGAAGAGGTGAAAACGAGAGATTATGGAATTAGCGCGAGTCGTAAACAGTTGGATTATAAGAGTTGGTTAATTGTAATGCATAAAACTGTGCATTATAATTCTCTTAGAGGAAAACTGATTACGCAGGAATGAAAACAAGGCAAGACAAGCGAACTGTAAATTTGAATAAAATACTTTGTGCAATAGAAATTTGTGATTTGGTGATAATCATTAGAAGAACCAAAGAAAAGAAACAGGTTTATCGTGTAAAAATTTATATACGGTTGATATTAGCATCCATTTAATATGTTAATAAAAACATAATAATAAATACTATGAATTTACTTCAGTTAGGTAGCTGTTATTTAAAGAGATCCATCTAGTAACTCCCCCTTTTTATTTTGATATACTGTATATGTGGACTAACTTTGTTGTCCAATATCTCGTACAGCAGCCTTTTTTGAAAATCTAAATCTGACGTAGGACTCTGAACTAGGCTCTTCGGTCCTGTGGGATTCAGTGATGTAATAGCTTCAGTCTGTAGTGTTTACCACCAGTTAAAATATTTTCACAATAAAGCAGAGTGCCAGAGAGAGTTTTTCCTGATCATCACATTCTCCCAGCCTGTTAAGCATATCTTAGCAGGCTGAGATTAGGGCTTTCAAGCTCTTAGATTCCATATAAAATACGTACAGTAAAGTATTCTGCAGTACATTTAATTATTTTTATTTTATAGTACGGCACTTTTTCGTAGCAGTCTCAAGCAACTTCGGTTAACTTCAAGTTTAAGGAACAGTGGGATTTAAAGGACAGTCCCCCCCGAGCTTTCCAATGTGGGCGTCGCAATGCCCTGAGCTGCCGCGTTGTTGTCCCAAAGGGTGTCGGCAAAGCTTGGCATTCAATTGATTAAATTGATTTATTCAAAAAAATTATTGAGTAGTACGTTAAAATTTATAATATGTATTTCTTTAAATGGCGATCAGTGAGCTTTGGACACTTTTTTTCCTTGGAAAGATAATAACTGATGTAGTGAATTTCAGATGACCTTGGTTAACTTGTGATAAGTACCTCACATTTTTCCTTCCTCTCTTTTTACTCTTTTACTCTCTTACTCTTTTTACGTATTTTTAGCCCGAAATAAAGGAAGTTGCATACCGTTGCATTTAGCATCAACTTAAAAATAAGAAACAAAAAAAGGATGGAATGTCGAATGATTTTTTGGCATGTGCATATTGTATCGCTTAAAAAAAGTTTAGAAAGCACTGCGTTGCCTCCAGCCCTCGTGGATTGGTTGAAATCACCATCCTTCCCACACCTGGTGGAAAACACCTGAGTTTGAATCCAGTCAATGACGCGAAGAAGTTTTATCGGCCTTTTTGACAACGTGGCTGAATTAGTCAGTCTCAGGTGTAGGTAGCATTGACTCCCGGAAACTCTGGTTTTTCGTCCAGCAAACAGCAAATCGACTACAGAACACACGCAACTTACAGAATATATTATGTACTTCGCAGTATGATCTAAGTTGCTGATGCGCCTAAAACCCTACAACAACCTTGCCTCCATATAGTCCGTTAAAGCTAGGTTTTACTACGTCTTTGAAAATAGTAATAATTAACAATAAATAAACAGTAATACTTACTGTATGTACAAATTAAAAAAAAAATCAATGATAAAAAATTTAACAGAACATTTTTAGAAGCTCTGGGATCCCTTCCAGAACACACTCTCCAAACATTGCACTGGACAGTTCTGAATTTTAGTTATTTTTGAATTCGCATATTGTTAATTTTATTTTTTCTACATAAATTGCCTCCTCTTTCATTGAAAATCAAAAATAAAAGAGATCATGAAATCATTCTCCTCTGTCTAAAAATCTCACGGAAGCTCCGACAGCCTCTCACTGAACCCTGTTTGAAAACCAGTCTTAAAACACACACACACCACAAAAGGCTAATGCTACTAGCAGATATTTGAAGATATTGCTACCATAATAGAAAATTTTGCAGGAATTGTTTTATATATGCCCTGCTTTTGATGTTTAAACTAAATTAAAATATATTGTGTGATAAATGCGTTACTTATCAAACCCTTATACTGTTGTTTGTTTTTTATTTTAAAATTAATTGTCCGTATTTAAACCACTTTTCAGTTCGCACACTTCTATCCCTCCATGGTACGTGTTTATTAAAACCGGTTGTTAAATGTTTGGCCACATACGACTTCATACAGGTCGAATACTTTTTTTTTTTTAATTGCACACCTACCAAACAACTCATTTATCTTCATTAAATATAGCATTTGCTTTCCTTTGTATGTTCGGCAGCTATATATTTATGATACAGATAGTGATATAGAACTGTCACATGTTTATGGAAATATTTTAAGTTGATGCTGTTGTTGACCGACGGCATAGAGGTCAGATTTACACTAGCGAGCTGACTACTGCTGAAATGCTCGTTATAGTAGTTGAAGCTGGAGCCAAGAACAATGAGAGATGCATTCCTCATTTTGTATCTGAAACTCATTAAAAAATTACCAAACCTATACCTCCGGACATTTAATTCTATATGCCGGCCTCTCCAAAATATGTCAGCCAGACACTAATGACTAGTATATACCGAATAATAACTTCGTCTTGAGATTGAGCATGCAACTGGTTATGTAAGAATCTTCACCTAGGTCGAATTAAAAAGCTTGCATCTTGTCTAAGGTGCAGAATATTTTTCGAATTATTAATACGGTGATTAATGACAATAGTTTTTATGTTGATTGTTGAAATAATCTTGACCCAAAGAATTAAGCATTCAAGGAATTAATCATAGAAGCTACTAGGCTTTTTATACCAACTAAGAAATACTCTTCAAGGTATAGACCTAAATGGATGGCATATGAACTGATGAGGCTCCGCTGACGAGAAAAGTGCATGAGATGCATATATATTGTTGGGCGACACAGAAGCCTATGGTAGATATAAACTAGTCTTTAATCAAGGTACAAAGGAGGTCAGGCAAGCGAAGGCAGATTATGAGAAATCTTTGGCAAAGGATGCAAAGAAAAACAGTAAATACTGTACTTCTTTACTTATGTAAACACTAGAAGGAAGGAGATGAATCAGATTAGTCCACTCAATATCAATGGTCTGACTGTTGATAATCCTGCTTAGATTGTTGACAAACTGAATGAGTATTTTGCATCTACATTCACACATAAGAAATTCTGTAGGGAAGTGCAGGACAGAAGCTTATTAAACCCTAACAAGGAGCTAAATGATTTTGTAATAACTGAGAGCAAAGTAGAGTAGAAATTGTTGAAGTTACACATAAGTAAGGCACTGGGGTGGATGGGATCTATCCAGTTATATTAAGGAAGGGAGCAAAGGAAGTAAGAAAACCTTTAGCCATAATTATGAGTGCATCCTTGGATTCAGGGGAGGTCTTCGTGGACTGGAGATCTACGAATGTATCTCCAACTCACAAAGGGATACTCAAAGGTTGACATGAGTAATTACAAACATTTTAGTTTAACTTCTATTCCAAGGAAAATAATGGAGTTACTGATAAAAAGAAGTAATGCAGAATCATCTAGACAAGGCCGCAATTATACTTCAAACATAGCATGAGTTTATTAAGGGGAAATCTTGTTTGACCAATTTGATTGATTACTACGACGTGGTCACAGAGAAACAAAAAAATTATAATTTTGATATCATATACAGTACTTGGATTTCACGAAAGCTTTTGACAGTGTTGCACATAAAAGACTGTTGTACAAATTGGAGCAGTGCGGCATTAAGGGCAAGTTGCTACTATGGTAAAGGGATGGTTGAGTGGTGTGAAGCGAGAAACGTGTTCTCGTTTCGCACATAAAAGTTTTTGCTCTCTTTTTACTTATAAAAATTTGCTAACGCGCCGAATTAGTGGCGTTCGCCAAGGTTCGGTGTTGGGCCCATTGTTGTTTTCTGTATTTATCAGTGATAGTGATGAAGGCATATCGCGCTTAATGTCCAAGTTTGCAGATGATACAAAGGTTGGCAGGGTGGTTAATGGCAATAGTGACAGTATGCTACTAGGCAGTGGGCTGAGAAATGGCATTTGAAGTTTAACATTCATAAATGAAAAATACTGCAAATGGGTTGCAGTATCCCCAGAGTAACGTACCAACTGTATGGTACTACACTCAGGGTAGTGGAAAATGAAAAAGACCTGGGGGTAATTGTACAGTCAGATATGAAGTTCTCTGACAGTGCAGACGGGCTGCCAGGGCAGCTCATGGGGTTTTGTCAATGATATATTGTACAGGAATTTTTCTAGCAGGGATAAGGAGATGATTATCCCATTGTATAAGGCAATGGTTAGGCCACATCTTGAGTACTGCATACAGGTCTGGAGGCCTCATTTTAGGAAGGATGTGGAGCTACTGAAACGATTACATAGAAGGGCAACGAGATTGGTGAGAGAAACAAAGGGGTGATCTTACCAAGAAAGGCTTCAGTTCTGCAAATTGCGTCGTCTAGAGACTAGGCACCCACATGTTATGTGATTAAGGTGTTTAAGGCCTTGAATGGATTGAGAAAGCTCAGTGCTGATGGGATTCTTCCTCTTGCTCAGACCACGCACATGACGGGAGACAAATTCAAACTGAGGAAGGAAGGTTGCAGAAGTTGGCTAAAGTTTGCCTTTAGCCACCATGTGGTTGTTTGTTGGAACAAACTTCCATCTGTTGTTGTGGAAGTTGATAGTTTAAATAAATATTCATGGCAGAACTAGGCAAACTATTGAAGGGAATTAATAGGTGAAATAGGATGTGCGTGCGTGCGTGCGTGCGTGCGTGCGTGTGTGTGTGTGTGTGTGTGTGTGTGTGTGTGTGTGTGTGTGTGTGTGTGTGTGTGTGTGTGTGTGTGTGTGTGTGTGTGTGTGTGTGTGTGTGTGCGCGCGCTGCATAAGCTTGCTTTCTTGCATCATTTTTCACTGCTAATGCATGTGTATATCAACAGTTTGGCGCGTTAGTATATATGCGTAATGTGCCTGTTGTCTTCACCATGTCCGTCCGTCTGTCTATCTTCATGTAATAAATCGACTCCTTGTAGATGAATTTTCATGAAATTTTATATTGCCCTCTTTAAGAAGAAGGATTTGTTCAGCCTTTCAAAGTTTCATTAAAATCGACCCAATAGTCCAGCAGTTATTATTAGTTTTTCATACATATCACATAGGTTTTCCATATACTGTATATTCAAGATAAAGCACTGGATATTATGTTTTTTTGCCATGCGCTGGTTGGAGAAATGAATGGGCAATGTAGCGGATACGCAGAAACGTGTTCTCGCTTCGCACATAAAAGTTTTTGCTCTCTTTTTACTTATAAAAATTTGCTAACGCGCCGAAATGCAACGCACTGCTTAAATTAACTAACTTGAACTGAGCTACTTTCAAACGAATTACATCGACTAAAGGTTAATTTGCTAATTGCTCTACTTTAAAGCAAAATTTGTGAATTAAATGAGCAGTTTGAATGTTGCTAACTGTAAAACGTATGTGAGAGGACGGGCTAGTCCTATAAACTCTTATCTAGTTTGCTCCATCTAGGTGCAAAGAAGGGTAACTCGCCTGGTGAGATCGGCAAAAGGGCGTCCTTATGAAGAAAGACTTCGAATATGTGGGTTGCAGAGTTTGGAAACTAGACACCTTAGAGGAGATTTGATTGAGGTGTTTAAGGCTCTGAGAGGCATCAGCAAAATGAATGAGGACAAAATTTTCAAGATTATAAATGATGCTAGAACTAGGGGACAGAAATTCAAGTTACGGGGGGGAAATATTTAGATTGGACTGCAGGAAGTTTTATTTTAGCCAGCGAGTTATAAATTACTGGAATAAGTTGCCTTCATGAGTGGTAGAAGCCGACAGTTTGGGGAAATTCAAAGGTCATCTGGATAGTACTTTCGGGTAAGGGAAGCGCATAGGATGATAGGTTTAATTTCCTTTTTTTTTTTTTTTTTTTATCATTGTTTTGTTCGGATTTTTTTTGTTTTTTTGGCTGGTGCAGCATAAGTCATAGGCTTTCTTGGACCATGCGGCCGTTACTAATACTAATACTAGTTTCACTAAGGTCAAATAGCATTAACTGTTTTATTATATCGTTTTTTAATTAATTATCCAAAAGTCTGGAGCTTTTATTTAAGGTGTTTCAAAATTTCATAGAACAAACAAGAATAAACCTGAAAGGTTTATTTGAAGCATCTGTCGAAAGTGATTGAACAGATGTTTCAATAACTAACTGATATTTAGTGTGACGAGTTCACGATTCCCTGTTATGTCTTGTCGTTTCAGGGTTATTCTTAATGGTTTCAGCAGTTTCCAAAATTAAATTTCTCATTTCGTCTTGCTTGGTAATATGCCTAGAATAAACATGGATTTCATATGTGACCCCACACAAAATAATCTTAAGTTCGGGCGATCGTGGTGAACAATCCAAAATCGGTTATACTGTAGTACTCCTTATTTAAAAAGTTAAAAAACATCATGGGGAAAAGTGGGCTGATCCAGTAGCGGCCAATGGTGATTTCAACTGACTTTTTATCATCATACAACAGCCATGAGAAAGTTTTATTTATTTATTTTTTTCAACTATAAAAACAACCTGCTATCCAATCAAGAGAGTTGAACAAAACACATGCCCAAAATTTCTTGTCGATCCGACTTATTTTTCTCCAGTAATTCCCAAAACGTATTTTCATTTGTATATGGATAGTCTTTTGTTTTGAAGAAAGTGAATCGGGAGCTGCAGAATCGTAATTGGTCTTGAAGGCTTTCCAATCGTAATTGGTCTTGAGGCTTACGAAACAGACATTGAAAGTTTTGTTACGGGAAAAAACTTGTGGAAGGAATGCTGTAGAATCGTACTTGATTCTAAAACCTTCCCAGAGAGCATACCCTGAAAGGTTGGTGTCGATATGACTTTTCCTTATCAGATAAAACCCAAATATCCGAAATTTTACAAACAAAATTGCCGATTTCTACTGGCCGAATTTTAATGAAACTTGGGATAGCTTAACAAATCTCTTTAAAGGGCCTAAATATAAGATTTTCCGAATTCACCCACTGGAAGTCGAACTGTTATATGCGGATAGATGGACAGACAGACAGACGGACGGATGAAAACATAGCGAAGACACTGGGCTCTTTAGTAATTTTCAAATGCGTCTATAAACGACATTTTTCACCAACACATAACTTGTAAATTGTGAATTAATTCAGCAAATTTCCTTGCGCTAGGCCAAAGGATTCCAAAGTATGGGGCGCACTCCTTGGTTGGTGCATTTTTTTTTGGAGGGGGAGGGGCAGAATGTTATTATATTTCATCACTTTTTTTTATTTATTTCTTCAGTTTTATTTCATTCATTTCATCAACTTTACTTCATTTTATTTCAGTCTTTGAGATTAAATAAATTAAAGTATATATTATTCATTTATAAAAGTATGTATACTCGTAGTAAATTTTGTCAGATCTGTTTATTTGCACTTGTTTTAGAAGGGGGCGTAAAATTTTTGAAATATTTTAAGGGGGTGCAAGGTATAAAAGTGTAAGAATCTCTGTTCTAAGCTAAATTAAAAGGCAGATATTTGGATAGATTCAGATGATAAAAGAAAATATAATAATAAAATAAAAATAATCTGTCTCACGACCGAATAAAATATATTCAATATTCAATATATTCCTTGCACTTCAAGAAATAAACTATTCTCGGTTCTAGTCCGATTGCTGAATATGGCTTCTCTATCTTGTAAACTCATCTGACCATAAGGAGCCTTACTTGAATAAAAAGAGAAAAATAATTTTTATATTTTAGTCTATACAAGACTGAGCAACTTCAGTCTACACTAGGCTGGCTCTTCTCGAAGTTTCCAGATAATGTATCCTTTTTTTATTGCTTGAACGTTTTATTCTTACCCATGAAACATTAAAACTGAAGCGAGTGAACCGTAGGAATTCTCTGCAGACGTTTTATTTATTTGTAAACACTCATATAAACGGAACATTCAGAGACACATATCTAATGGATTCTCTTTTAGATGTTTCTAAACGAAAATCTTTCATATCTTTTAAATGCATATTAGACGCACAGCTGAAGGATTTTCTTCTAGTGTTGTGTATGTAAAAAAAAACAAACCCTCTGCATTACGCAGTGTTCTATTCTCTTCATTCATCTTTTTTTTTCCCTTTTTTTTTAAAGTTTAGTGGAATGAGAGAGTGGAGAAATAAACCATGTTTAATTCTTGACCTAATTTCTTTGGCTCTAAATGATGAGACCGGATTTAAACTAAACATTTCTTTAGTATACTAAAGTGTACTGAAATTTGAAATTTAAAGAGGAAGACGATTAATAAATTAAAGTGGTGTTAAACCTTTCTTGTCGATAGAGCTATTTGTAAGGAATATATATTAGTTGTTTAATAAATGGATTAATAATAATTACTGGCTATATGCTACAATCTTACCAAAAGTCAAAGGACGCACATCCCTCGCACGTAGAACAGTGGGTATAAACACCGTCCTCCCACACGGAGTGGAAAAGGGAAATAATAGGTGGATGTCATATGGGAAAAATGTCTTCATGTGCTATTGCTCAAGAATTAAATATTTTCAAGTTGATAGTTGGAACCATATTGGAGAGGTCTCTATAGTGACCTCTCTCATTGACCGTGGTTCTATCCCACATAGCTGCTAAATATGGTACTGCTCTTGTACTGTCTATCTTTTAAACTACTCTGATCCTATATGGCCGTTCAGGAGTATAAACAGAAACTTTATTTATTTAAATGGAAGTTAAATGGCGGACGCTGAGCCCAATAAACGACCACATAGGCGTAAAATACTAACTGACAGGAGCTGACACGCCTTGGTTACCTCACCTTGCCATCACACACTAGAGAATCTGAAATTGCCTACTAGCGGTCTCAGGCAAACCTGTATTTCCACGATACATAGAGAGCAACCCTTGTATCACAAAACATGGGTTGTGAATTAGAAGAATGCATAGATCGCTACAGAGCTTCGGTCTCAATCCAGTCCACTCATCTAAACATCTTTGCGTTAATTGGAAGGCATAATTAGGACAAAGCTAAGATGGCCCTTTTTATTAATGGAGCTTACGAACGCTTTAAACGAGTGTCACATAATAACCACAAGCTTATTACCAAAAATTAGTAAAAAGTCTTCCGCGACATATTTAACCAATTATTACTGTCCAAGATGAGCCAACACGTTATTTTCTTGAATAAATGCATGATTTATTTATAACTACAAGTGTTACCTTGAATTTTGGTAAGTAAGTGTCGAAGAAAGATTACATGAGCTGAATGTATTCAGAAAAATCCATCACAATTATACATGCATTGCCAAAAAAAAAAAAAAAATCGATGTACAGTATTATATGTCTTGAAAACCAAAACGGAACCTGGACACAGTAAATGAGACAAATAAGCGTTCTTGGAATTGCAAGGATGAACAGAGAGAAATAGATGCATCAGATTCTCTTGTCAAATAAATTTGAAAAATAAGTTCCATCTGCGTTTAGCATTACAAGCATAATCAAGTAACGTAAAATAGCCTTGCTTAAGTGTCATTTAATTAAAATTACCCTATTGATAATGGAAAGAATATCACTTTTTGGATTCTGCAGTACTCCTGGAAAATTCAATATCTAATTTCTGTGTGGGAATCTAGTACAAAATCGTCGCTGAGAATCATCAAGTAGAAACAAAACGATTATTAGAAGAAATTGTAATCGGATATGGTCGCACGATCCCTTGTTTGCATCGAGGTTACCAGTCGGTCTATAATTACAGTTTCTGCGAACTGATTATCATTTTGTGTGTCATTTACATGAGCATTATTTCTATGAGCAAGCAGGAAAGAACATATTAAGATCTGTCTTCCTTTTTCATATTCGATTACACTAATCCCCACAAACGCAATTTAAGACCAGAATAATGTGTAATTTAAGAGGAAGCAATTTCGAAGATTATATAATTTATGCAATTTCCGAGAAAATTTGTTTTACGTACAACCTAACTAGAAAATGAGAATGATGCTGTATTCTTTTTTATTTTTTATTTATTTAATATTTCTGGCCTATTTCCAGCTGAA
This sequence comes from Mastigoproctus giganteus, assembly GCF_048544385.1. Lineage (NCBI taxonomy): Eukaryota > Metazoa > Arthropoda > Arachnida > Uropygi > Thelyphonidae > Mastigoproctus > Mastigoproctus giganteus. The sequence continues at coordinate 198,993,414 of NC_143581.1, forward strand.
GAACAGGAAAAGGAAAGAAAAAAAAAATAGTCTCTTTATACATACTCAATTCTCTCATTCCAGAGAATTTTATAATTTAACTAGAGACAATTACAAATTATCTCCATTTGTCTAGTTAAAATTATCACCCGAACGCGTAAAACTTTCCCTGATGAAGCTTCGAACCCTACATATCATCTCCTACACATCTGCTTCCTTTTACAATTGTTTTGTCTAGTTTGCACTAGTGGTGTCCAATCCTCAGTTGATGAGGCTGCAGGCTTGATATAGCTGCTAAGACAGTGACAGCTAGCTTTTAGATAAATAATTGATACAGTACTTTCTTTTGAAATGTGCTGGTTATTAAAAATCCTAGAATACTGAGGCAAACTTCTGTCTCTTCAGTTCTTGCGATTTTCATATTCCAGGTTGGGGCTACATAACTAAAAGTTTTATTGAAATGATTTTTCAAAAATTTATCTACTAAGGAAGGACTTCTAAAACTTATACCCTTAAAAGAAAAATCTCGAATGTACATATTTCTTTTAAGAATTTTGAAAACAACATTCATTTCTTCTTTACACTCAGGTTTCCATGACAATATATTTTGGTTTCCGTGACCACAGATGAATCTCCAGTTTTCCTGGTCATCTGAATACATTATCACCTTTTCAAAAATTACACTTTATACTAAAGTTCTCAGTTACAACTGCATAATTTATCAAAGCGCTTTGTGCAATAAAATGCTAAATATAATGTTTCCGAGACGTATGTTCAAATATATTAGGAATATTCATGATGGCCTGGAAAGGAAGATTTTTAACAAAGACTCAAGGTCTCTTTTAAATACGAATAAAAATGAAATCAGTTGTTGACTGAAGAAGGGATGATATGGGAGAAGAGTAGTTGGCTTTTTGACTTAAATTAAATGAATTACATTTAGAATTACAAGACGATTTGATTAATAAATTTGATTTTTAAGTGATTTTTACTAGATCTCTTCAATGTCTCAGCTTTCGATTATAATTACTTGAAAATATTTCCCAATGTAATATCACGTGTTTAAAGATTTTGATAGAAATCGATATACGTAAATAGCAAATTCTGCATTAGAATTCGGAAGATATTTGTAGGATTTTACAACTCCGGAATGTATGATGACACTTGTGTTTCCTATTTAAAGAGGATGCAAAACGCGGAAACTATTGCTTTGAAAATCGTCTTTGTATTCAGACGTGGATGCCTCTGCGAAACGAAAAACTGAGTCTTGCTGCACGGAATTTATGTCAAGGCAACGGCAAAGAATAATGTTTTATGTTTTTTTAATTTATTGGAAAGTATCGTAGCCTAGTGGTCAGGCGCGCGGGTGCATAAGTACACGTGCCGTGAATGACCGGGGTTCAAGCCCGTGACTGCTGAATACGGTGCTTTTCTTGTATTCTGTCTATCTTGTGAACTCCTCTGACCATTTGGTCGTCTCGGAGTATAAACAGAAAATTTATTTTTTATTTTATTTTATTAATGAACAGTAAAGTTTTCACAGTTTACGTAAAACTAAAATTTTGACTGATTTTTTTTCGGCAACATATTAATGCGGGTTATCTTCTCACTTGAAAATTGCTAACATTAAATATCGATCTTTTCGAAAGTGAATTAAACTTTTAGTTTTCCAGTTTTAAACTTTACCTGTGTGACCTTTTCATGTTTTCTGTAGTCTAGTCTAGCGTGTGGTAGATGACTGCTGATCTTAATTAAATACAAGTTAAATGTACGAAGTGCATTACATTTCAGGCGCGTTAGCAAATAGCAATAATTCATGATTTTATGTATTTAATAAACTGATAACAAAAAATACGACGAAAAATCGACGACTCTTATGTAAACTAAGAACTTTTTTTTTTTTTTTTTTTTTTTTTTTGTGCATCTGCTATATTACCTATTCATTCCTCCTATCAGCTCACGGCGACAAAAATATATCCAGTTCTTCAGCTACAATATATAATATATGGACAGCCTATTATTTCCGGAAATTATTATTTTTAAAAATAGAAATAATAATTTCCGGACTTTTGTTCATCCGATTTTAATGAAATTTGGGATCGTTTGACAAATCTTTCTATAAAAGAGACAAATATAAAATTGTATGAAAATTCGTATAGTAGTTCAGTTATTACATGCTGACGGATCGGCAGATGAACGGTCGGACATGGTATAGACAACACAATAAGTCTTTTACTAATCGCTAATAAATTCGCGATGAGTTAGACTATTTTAATTTTGCATAGTACACTTAGTTTACAGTTCACTCGTACTAAACCACTGGTAACAGTTTATGGTACATTTTGAACACAATTTTTTTTTTTTTTATTATAAAGTTGTTATAACTGACGAAATGCTTTTCTACAAATATCGCATTTAAGAAATATTTTAAAAATGAAAAATAAAAATTCTGGACCTTTATAACAGTGTAATTACATGTGGGAGTATCTAATTTCTGTAGTATCCAAACTGTTCGCCAGCCAATCAGAAAGACATGACAGAATATGCTGGATGGAATGTAAGATTATCGCTTCGTTAGAGCATAGAGAGGACTACCCGTACATAGTTTACGATTATAATCCGTATGACTGATGTTAAACAAGATTGTCTCTGAAAAGAGTATTTTTACTAGTATCATCTTTATTAACTTTGTTAGCATTCTATTCTCACCATTGCACAGAGAGAAAAGCTTCTTCTTCTTCTCCTTCTTCTTTTTTTTTTTTTTTATCTATTCTGTTTCCCTAATACGACCACTGTGTTTATAAGGGCGTAGTTGGCACATTTAACACCGAGACAGTAATTTCCGGCTGAATTCTTTCCATGAGTTGTTTCTCGAGACAGACAATAGCCCTTTCAAATCTGCTGCTAGCAAAATAATAGAAACTTCTGTTCGTGCAAGTAAAGAACTGCAGATCAACGGAAGTACGCGTTCCTGAGACTGGAGTCTGATAACGAGGGTGGAAACAGGTGTTCATGATCTTTCACTAAAATACGGGATGAACAGCGTAAGTGATCAGGATGGAAGTGTGCGTGCAGACAAAATAGTTAGGTCGACAAAGCAAGAGTGGGGAATGCATATATATAGTCTGGAAGCGAGAGAGGGACTGACAGAAGAAAGGTGCAATTTGATAGTCTGTCTCTCCCCATTTTTATTTATTTATTTTATTTATTTATTTATTTTTTTTTTTTGTGTAAGCTGTCTTTTTCACTATGGGCGATCATCATGACTGACTCCATTAATGTGAAATGCCCCGTGTCCGTCGGATTCACACATGATAGCTATTGATATCAACTTACACAGTATTTATTTATATTTGTTTTTCTCGAATTAATGCGATTTTTCTCAATAAAACAGTCAAAAACCGCACAAAATATTTTAAATCCAGTCGCAAAATAACGAATTGATCATACTAAAAACGCGTAGGGAGTGGGGAAAAAAAAAAAAAGGATTAGAGAAATAGTTCACCATTTTTTGATTAATAAACCACAAAATTATAAATTATTTTGCGTTTTCATTTGCCAGTACTAATGAAAAAATGTCCATAGAGGGCGGAAGGAAGATTGCCAATTTCTGGTAGCTATGGTAACAAGACTATAAATACATTTTCATTCCTCTTGGTTATAACTGAGTGATAAATAATTAATTCATTGATATTAATAAAATACGGTATAATATTATTTCTTTCTACACTGACTTAACAGAAAAAATAAAATAAAATAAAATGTAAAATTTAATATTCAAAAATTCACCACTTAATTTACTTTTTTCATAAAACTAGTTATTAAACTAGTTTTATATTTTATTGGTAAATAGATACTACTGTAAGAATTAAATTTTACATTTTATTCTTCTTTTAATTTTATTTTTTTCAGTTCAGTCAGTGATGTATATATGTATGTGTATACATATGTTTTGTGTTACTTCTTTTTTCTTTATTATTGCATATGTTTTCTTGCTATTTGTAGATTTGACATGGTGTGAGAATCCCTGAAATAAAGCGCTGTTAATTATTCTATTCAGCTTTGATACAAATTATATTTTAGGAAACCAGTCTATTCTGTATACCTCAGTTTTGTGTATCAGTATCTCTGGAATATCTCTGCTCTTTGCATGAACGTCTAGTAACGCGCATATAAAGGAACAGCTGGTGGGCCAGTGAAACCGTTAGATGGCTACGCACTATCTGGCAATCGATGTCCCAATGTGATTTGTTATACAGCAAGTGATTTTGAGAGGTCGCTCGGAATAAATGGTTTCTGAAACGTGCTTCGCTGACAGATAGAATGAAAGCATCTCGGTAACATTTTGCCATAGTCACTGGATCACTGCCAATTGTAACGATCTATCACTGGCAGCCATCCATCTCTGTACACGTTCTAACACGAACTTCTTGTTAGACAAGGAAAAAAGTTATACATATTCCCCTAAAGTTAATTTTATTCTGTTTAGCACTGGTTCAGACACTTACCAAGTAACGCGAATTACGTGGTAAATGATACCCTATCACCTACATAGATACATATACAAGGAGTCGGCATCAGCTACATTTTCTGTGCAACATTTATGTCTCTAGTTTTAGTAAATCAAGCGAATGACTGAACTGGTGAGTGGGCACGTAAAATTCAATACTGTATTCCGTTATATGCAACACTAAAACAAATCTTATTTTTATGTCAGTGAGATAAGTCATATCATGAATAATTTTTAAAGATTAAATTAACAATTTAATTTCTGATAGCTTGATATTTTTTCTCCATATTAAGACGAAGTTCATTTAAATTGGAAATAGTAATATATCATGTAGGCATTAAAGATACAAAAACATATTTACAAGCTTTATGAAACTGTTCTTATATTAGACATAACTTATGTCGACTATGATGTTGATATTCACAGGAGAATTTTGCTGCAATCCTTCACTAGGAAAGCTTGTGCGCATGTATCAGGCATTAACCATTAGCTGAATAAAGACTTGACTCCTTAAAAAGTGTGATATTAGGGCACCAGAGAATTACCTCGTCTATCCGTGTTTGGAAATTGCTTGGTCTCTGGTTGGGTTTGCCTGTTTCGGAAGAAAAAACTTTCGTGTCCTCGCTTGTAGATAAAAATCCTATAGCCAGAGTATGAAAGACACAGTGCAAGGAGTTTAGGTCTGACTTCCGGTTTTACTGTTCTGCTCTATTGCCCGCTTTTACACTACTCTAGGATAGTCGATGGAAGTACCCCCTCACTTTCAGACCAACGGTAAAGACAAATGTTGATGCTTATTTACGGAACATTGCCCAAATGAAATGAGAGGATAAGAATGTTTATGCTCAAGTATATCTTATTGCTAATAGGATATCCAAACTGATTCGGATTCTGGATTCCTGCGATTTAAGTTTTTATTTTTACTTATTCTGCTTTTGATTCACTTCACCTACATTTTTGTATTGTATTGCATGCATATTCATGTCGCTAGGTGGTGGTGCTTATTTATGGACTGTAATTCGGCCCAAATGAAATAAGAGGATAAGAATGTTTAAGCTCAAGTATATCTTATTGCTAATAGGATATCCAAACTGATTCCGATTCTTGCTTCCTGCGATTTAAGTTTTTTCTTACTTATCTTCTTTCTTCTTTTGATTCACTTCACCAACATTTTTGTATTGTATTGTATATTCATGTCGCTAGGTGGCTCCCAGACTTACGTCTATCTCTACCTGTGTACTCTGTTGGCAAAAGAAACTCAATATTTTGACCTGAAAAGTTTAAATGTGTGTATGTAGGTGTAGTGTAATGTGTTGTAAGTCAGGTCACTTTGTCACCAGGGAGCAGCAACCACGTGGGCAAATGCAACCCGACGCCCAACCATGGCACGTAAAGCCGGACCTGCGTCTACTAAATCTGTCAGTGCAATCTCGCACCCACCAGCAGTAGTGCAAATAAAAAATTAAAAATATAAAATAAAATAAAATAAAATAAATAATATATAAAAAAATTTAAAAAAATAAATAAAAAATAAAAAAAAATCAAAAATTAAAAAAATGAATAAAAATAAATAAAATAAAATAGTAAATAAATAAAAATAGAAATATAATAAAAAAAAATCTCACGCAGGGGGAATGTAAATCCCTCATGAGCAAACTTAGTTGATGCCAGCAAAAAAAAAAAAAAAACTACACCTACAGATTCCCCTCCCCCTTGATATGCTGTTTCTGTTTTATCTTCTCGCCACGTTCGTACATCCCAAAATTAATATCCTTTTCAACTTTTCAATTAATATCCTTGCTGTGCAACACATCTTTGATTCCATCTAAATAAATAAGAACATTGCCATCATTTAATAATTTTTTTCTCTATATTTACTATAGCACTCTGCTTTACTTAATTTCAACACTTGCAGCTCCGTTTTAATTTTTAATATTGGACATAGTACATGACATGAACTGTGTCCAATATTAGAAATTAAAATGTCAAAAGTGCTATTTTCACCTGGGTTGCAAGTGTTGTAATTAAGGAAAGCAGAGTGCTAGCGCTTTTGACGTTTTAATTTTTAATATTGAACCCTGTCTTTTCGTCCTATTGTCAAAATAGTAACAAAAAAAAAAAAAAAAAAAACCCCTCCAATTGTTTCCTTCGATATAAATGTTTACTCCTGAGTATGAATCCATCCATGATCCGTACGTTGTATGAGGATTTGTTGAATGATTTTACTTCTCTCACAAAGCATTTGTGAAACCATTCCGAAATATTTTCTGAACGGAATTGTGTCACTAAATTCTTGTTTAGGAAAAAATTGAAATTCTACATAATAAAATACATACATGATAAAAGGCAGTAAAAATTATAGAAAGTTCTTGAGACACCACACTGGTCCCATTAGCTGGGGAAATACATGCCATTAGTGATAAGTTTGGCTAAATATATAATATGGTTTCTATGCGAAGGTTTATTGAAGCAACAACTTGTTTTCTTCATGTAGTTGCGTACAACTTTGAAACCTGGATGGCTTTAGATATACTAAATAATGTGCTAAAACATCCCTTGGTAACACCTATAGTTTTCGACTTTTAGATTTTTAAAGCAGAGAAAGACTATAACTATCCTATATTATGCTCTAATAAAACTCTTTCAATGATAATAACACTGTTTATTTGTAAAAAAAAGTATGTTGTTCTGGTCGGGAGTAACCGCTTGTTTTTTTATTCACCAAGGATAGGCACTACTCATTTTTCTCATTTGAGAATATTATATTTTTAATTTTAAGGGCGAAAACATTAAATTCAGTATGTGTCCTTATAACAACGTATTCATATCTCTCTGAAAAGAAGAACCTAATGTTGAATGAATACATTTTTCTTTGAATATTTTTCATGTGTTCCTCTCAATTTCCTCAAGAGAATGTTACAATTAAGAATATTAAAACCGAAATGAGGGTTTGCAGCAAGGTGACCTACCAGTCATCTTGCTTTAGATTATAATGCGTCGCCTCTTATCTTTGTGAGAGAAATCTGACTTAAGCGTTACCACCTACCATTATGTAGATTCACTATGAACCTATAAAAATCGAAAACTCTTGGAAAGTGTGTATGTGTGTGTGTTATTAAGCTCCAAAGTACTTAAGGCTATGAGGCGTCAGTATATTGTGTCTGTAAATGAGTATTTTTTTGGTCGATTTGCCTGTTTGATGGACGAAAACTCGAGTTTTTGGGAGACAAACCATGCAAAACTCTCCTGATACCGACTAACTCAGCCTTGTTGTGAAAACAGCTCATACATTGATGGGATTTGAGCTCAGGACCTTTCGATCCTGTGTGGGGAGGACGGTGATTGCATTCACTGTGCTACCTAGTAGGAGATAAAAAAAACTATTTCATTAGGGTCACCCGGAAAGTTATTTCATCTACTCATGTGTATTGTGTCTATAAATTGCATGTGTTCTCTGGTCGGTTTGCCTGTTTTGCTGGACGAAAAACTCGAGTTTCCGGAGGAAAATTTTGCTATCTACGTTTGAGACCGACTAACTCAGCCACGGAGTGAAAAAATCCCGTAAAAGTTCCTCTGCGTCATCGACGGGATTCGAACTCGGACTTTTGCAGTTGGTGTGAGAATAACGGTGACGCTACCACTGTGCTACTACACGCTCAGACCACCCAGTAGGGCACTTGGACAGCACAAGTTTGTAGAGAGCGCTAGTTTAACTCTACTGTTGTAGCTGATACAAAAAGTTCTAAGGTCTTATAAAAACGCAAACGCATCATTGAGTTTTTTCCCCCCTTAAAGTAAAATAATTTTAACCATTAATTTTTGTGATCTTTCTAATTTAAGGTGAACACCCTTCTTTAATATACTTAGAATAAAAAGTCGATGTATATATAAGTGATAAAGAATTAAGGTAGAAAATTCAACATCCGAAGATAGACAGGATAAACGCTTTAAGGGTTGAAACAAAAAATCGATTTTTGATGTAAAGGAAGTGGAAAAAAATCTCTGTAAAGAAAACATGGTACATAACTGCTGTTTTGTCACCACGTTTTGGCTTAATTCCACCTTTTAGATTATCTTTTATTCTTATTTATTTATTATTTTTTTTTTTTAAAAAAAACACTGGATTTGTTCAGACACAAGCTAATGACTCATCATTATGATTTTCCTCTGGGCTAATTCTGTCCATTGCAACTGGATATTTATCTTGCAAACAGCATTTCCCGGAGTTTAATTTAAGCTTGCTCTTGCTAATGGCTTCCAGCGCTACTTTCATTTGTACCATGTTGGCTGAATACACAAAGAGCATTTGTCACACAAATGTGTATCCTCCAGATACCCGATAGCTGGTGAAAGTTAAAGGAAAGTGAATTTCTTTTAACAGTGGCTCTCTTGTTGTGAAAATTATGTTTCTGTGCTTGTACTATTTACCTTGTGTTCATTATACCGAACTCCCTATTTACTTAATTCCAGTTTCGTTATTCTGGAACTAATGATGTGTCAGTCTAGATACCGAAAGGATAATAGAAATTTAAATATTTATTTCCTTTGTTGGAAGTAATAAAATATTTAAATCTTGTGTTGATTTTTCGAAGTGGCTAATAAAAATCACGCATTGCACTATGCAAATACATTAATTAAACAGTTTTGTAATTTTAAATTATCGTACGCGATCTCCAACAAGTAAATTACATTTTTCTTCCAATTCCTTGTAGATCTCTGACTTATCTGATTTTGCCTCGGAGAATTGCCTTTTCTTACCCCAAACAAGAAACACGTTAGCTCACTTGTAACATGACTCTACAAATAAATTTAGATAAGAAATAAAGTTGCCGAAGAAGATAGATATTTTAATATATTTCATCTGATGTTTTGAGAGATAGAGGCAAGCAGCAAATACCATAAAAAGAGAAATAAAATTGTGGATCCCATCAACCATAACTGCAGTTAGGTTAAAACGAAAATTGGTACTGTACTGTAAACGAAACAGTAGTTTCCTAGTTCGCAGTTTCTCAGAAATTGTGAACAACCAGTTCAAAATGAGATTTGGCTTTGCTGTCTGGTAACTTTATTAGGACCAATTTGCATGTATCTGTGCAACAAACTATGCAAATATATTTAAAAAAAAGTCTGTGGTAAATCTACAGGCTGAAGATGATTTCCGAGACACGTTTTTCTCCCCTTCTTCCTAGCTGTATCTAATCCATACAGCTGGGAAGAAGGGAAATTATATTACCATAGAGAGGTACGATGTTTCCTGAACTAACTGCGCAATAAATAATACTTTGGACTAACTGCACAAAATGGTCTCCAGTGACCTTACTCTATTACACTTCTTTTTTCTGGGGTTACGTAAAAGACATTATACACGAACTATGTGCTACCTTTACCAGATGTGAATGATCTCAAGAACCACATACGTCATGCCACTGCGTCTGTTGAGAGCGCACGCACACCAGGAAAGGTATAGCAGGAACTCGAGTATCATATAGTCGTCTGTGGGGTGACCCATTAGTCCATATTGAACATCTGTAAACTAAAAACTTCAAGAGTTCCAGTTGCATTTTGTATTTTGTATTACGTGTTGAATCAGTGTGTGTTTTTACTACAAAGAATTTTCAAAGTTACGATTATTTTTCTGAAACTTAGATAATAAAGTTATGACGCTATATTTATATATGAAATGTATATCTCATATTTATGAAAAAATCTTTTTGAATCAAAAATATTTTTCACAAAATACTCATGATAATACATATAAATAACACTATTTCGGAATGGAAAAAAAAAAATATATATATATATATACTGTATATATTTATTTAATGAATGGGTATCAGCGGTTTCTTTGAGCCAAAGTCTCTTTGTTGTCATGCTTTTCGCGTTAACTTCGAAAAATTTAATTCGATAACGATTTCACTGTTTGCTGAATAGTAGCCCAATTGGTGTAATTTTTTTGGCAAGCAGAAGTAACTTAGAACAAGGCAGTCCTAACTCAGATTGAATAGTGGAGTACCCCCGTGAGCAATCCTCCCCACTTTTGTATTCGTCGTCGCTGCATGTGAATTTACTTCTGTGTGGAGACGACCTTAAGGCCCTCATAGGTAGCACAGTGGGTAAGAATCTCCGAATTCCACACACTGGGTGGAAAAGATCTGAGTTCGATTCTCGTCAATCACGCGAGGAATTTTTAAGGGCTTTTTTCGCAACATGGCTGAGTTATTTGTTTTCAGGCGAGGGTGTCATGGTTTTTTAATTCCGGAAACTCTGATTTTTCGTTTAGCAAATAGCAAATGGACCACAGAACATTTGCAATTTTCAGACATATTATATACGGGGAAATATGGTGTAAGTTGCTGATCCACCCAAAGCCCGACAACAACGATCTAAAGATGCTTATAACATCCAGTGATAACCGAAACTTCCGATTAATCTCTAATAATGCCTCCAGACAGCTCAAAGATCTGTCCACTTATCTAAACAACATTTGTGTTACCTTTAACCAGAACAAGATCGCTAGAATAACCTTCAGAACGAAGATATCAAAACCTGATATTACCACCACCTTAAATGATTATTCCATTGAGCAAGTTCGACAATATAAGGACCTTGTAATTGTGTAGGACAGTCAACTAACCATTATGCGTCGCTTATAAGTTTCAAAAAGGAAAACCTTTGTCTGTGGGATGTCAGATAAGCTCTCACAGGGATACGACATTGCACTCTTTTAACATGTTATTGGTAAGATGCCTGTCCCAGTCGCTGTGTGTATCCCCATTCCATTCTGAGCTTTCCCGCAAGTTAACGGCTGAAGCCGTTAACTTGCGGGAAACAAGTTAACGGCTCAGTTGTTCTTCTTCAAAGACTGTTGAAATATCCCTCACTCTAGATTTTGTTCTGTTTTCTGAAGAAAATGCCTACCAGTCTGAGATAGTGTACTAAGTGTATTTCTTTATTATTTTTTTCTGACGTTACTGTTAGAAGTGAATAGTTAGCGGAGTAGTCTTCAGTTCTGTGGTTGAATCTACGCTAAACCCGAGATGAATAATCAGCTAATATTTTCAATTTATTTGTTCAGTGTATTTCAATGTATTTCATCTGTTGGTAAAACAGGCAGCTTTTATGTTTATTTTTAATTTTTAAGAAACTATGAACATTGGGAATCCATCATTCTCTTCGGAATTTATCCGAATATCTGTTTCGTCGATTTTAACATAGTAAGAGAAATATTTTATATTTATTTCATTTTAATCATGTTATGCCCTCGACGGTAGTGAAATGGTTATAATAACTGTGTGAAAAAACCCTAGGTTCGAATTCCATGAATAACGAGGAATTTTTATGGGCTGTTTTCATACAGTGGCTGAGTTAGTCGGTGTCAGGCGAAAACAGTAAGGTGTTTGCTTCCCAAATCTCTTTTTCTTTTTTTTCTTTTTTTTTAGTCAAGCAAAACAGGCAAACTGACAAGAGGACATACGCAATTTACGGACATACTTGTTACACGTGGGTGGATGAGTTTTGTCTTCTGGAGTAGCTGTAATCTGAAATATATATTTTTTAAACCTGCTATAGTCAGTTATCTAATGTGATTTAATTAATTTAACTCTTTATGTGCCCACGGCTGATGTGATCTGGCATTGTAGGCCTTTTTGTGTAAAATTTATAGCATTTTGACTATTAAGCTCTTTCTGCCTTGTAAATACATTAAGTTATTAATAATTGTTAATAATTATTGTGATGATACTATAATTATTCAGAAATTTGTCGTGTTGTAGATCACCCATTCATTGCCTATTTTAGAATCATTGGATGAAACAGTGACTATTGATGTCCGACGGTCTGGATACAATAGTTGGTTTTTGTGTAGAGAAGAATCTTTAATATGTTGTCAAGTCAACGTATTCGAGGCGAATCAAAATAAAAGAAAATAGCTTTTTCCAGGCATTGATGACAGAGTAATATATTTATACCCCTTGCATAACACATTTGCCTTAAAAGTGACAACATATTAATATTGATTACAACATCATACCTAACGGTGCGGTTGTTATGGCAACTCGGCTAAGCTCACTGGTAAGAGGAGAAAGCATAATGATAATAATCTCCATTACAGTTTTCATGTCTGGATTGCCTCTACTTACGTATTGCGCTGTTCATGCGGAAGCTATCTGCAGTCCCAACGAAGCATGCAGAGAATTTTCTCCTCAAGCTAGCCTTTGTTGTGTATAGGGATGTGCAGCATCTTTCCCAGTCTCCGTGATTTATATTTCCCATTTCGTGCTATCATTGCCAAGCAAGGACTTCAACTTTTAACTGATTGCACAACTTTTTTTTTTTCCCTTTACTATGGCCCCATTCGTGTTTTTTTTTTTTTTTTTGTTTTTGTTTTGTTTCTTTCTTTTTGATCAAAAGTACAATTTCTGTTCTCTCGAGAGTGATATCTGTTTATATTGCTCTTTTCTTTATGTAAAAGTTACGTGTCTGACCGTAACAACCGACCCTTGGGGCACATGAAAATGAAACAGGCGAAATCAATAATTTAAATTAACCAACACAGTACTGCTTTTATGTAAGAATTTCAGTTTGGGAACACAACCAGAGATGGATGAATGTTTGTCTGCATCTTTCAGTCTTTCTTTCTTTATATATATTTTAAAATTTCTTCCGTTTTATTTTTGAAGTTCTTTTTTGGAACAGCTTGTGAATAATGGATCTATTCATTCCAGTAATGATGTTGTCCCTTTAGCAAGCCGTGAATAATCGTTCATCCTAAATAACTTCTTTAATTAATATTGCGTAAGTTCTCCGCGTTTATCCGATTTCAGATAATTAGATGAATGCTTAATAAATGAAATTTGGATCAACGTCAGGAGTGTAGATCTGCGATGGCGTACCATTGGCACTGACTAAACTTCTGCTGGCACCAGTAATTGGAACTGTAGTTAGAATTTGCTGTTTAAAATGTACTTTATTAAGTAAAAAGCACTGATTCGACACTGAATTAAAATGCATGGAAAGAGGTAAGAAATATCATATGACCGGGGTGTTCAAAACATACAGTTCGTGTGGTTTATCATATATTATTTCTGTATAAGTGTACACAGACTCGATTTATATGTACTGGCTGAAAAACCGGGAATAACTCATAGGGAAAACCCTACTCCTTGCCGCCTGAGATCATCTAACTTCACCTTCGATCGAAGGATTTCTTCTTTGTGTTCTGCAGTGTATTATGGTACCTCGTTTTACAATTATATTATGGTACCTCGTTTGCAATTTTACCAATTTCAATAGAATATCCCTTTCTTGTCACCTCATATTAATGCTAAGTATTATTCCTATTTTTTATTATCTATTGTTTGCCGATTATTAGCCGCTAGTACATTGTTTTTTACTTTTTCAGTAAATAAGTATCATATTGATTTCATACTTTGTATATCTTGAATTCAAGCAGTATGGATCTTGGTTAGAAAGCTATCCAGTGTATAATACTGCTTAGAAATAATTATTCTTATTCTTTTACTAATGAGGGTTGTGGGGACTACTGCGCACTTCTAGGACTACTTGTATTCCGCCATATAATAGTAGTAGTAGTAGTGGCATGTGATGCAAGAAGGCAAGTGTATGAGCTTATGCAGCATCAGCCAAAAAAGAAAAATAATAATAATCACACCATTCCCTCCAAATGCCTGTCCAGTTCCTCCTTAAATTTCTTTAATCTATCAACTTCCACAAAGACAGACGGAAGTTTGTTCCAGCAATTAACCACCCGCTGGCTACAGGCAAATTTCCGCACATTTGTTATACCTCTGTCTTTTCTTAATTTGAATTTATGTCCCCTTAGGTTCGTAATCTGAACAAATGGAAGGATCCCATCAGAATTCAGCGTGCTCAACCCATTCAAGGCCTTATACACCTCAATCAGATGACCGCGCAGTCTCCAGCCACTGCAATTTGCAGAACTTAAGCCTCTCTTTGTAAGAGGATCCCTTCATTCCCCTCACCAATCTTGTTGCCCTTCTCTGTACACGCTCAAGCAAATTTACATCCTTCCTAAAATGAGGCCTCCAGACCTTTATGCAGTACTCAAGGCGTGTATACAGAGGGACAATCACCTCCTTTTCCCTGCTAGCAAAATTCCTATATATCATTGACAAAACTCCATGACCTGCCCTGGCAGCCCGTCTGCATTGCTCAGAAAACTTCATGTCTGACTGCACAATTACTCCCAGGTCTTTTTCATTTTCTACCACCTTAAGTGTAGTACCACACAGTTGGTACGTTTCTCTGGGATTACTTCTACCCATATGCAGTACTTTGCATTTGTCAAGGTTAAACTTCAGCTGCCACTTCTTAGCCCATCTGCCCAAATTTTCTAGATCCTGTTGCAGTAGCACACTGCCATTACTGTCATTAACAACCCTGCCAACCTTTGTATCATCTGAAAACTTCGACACTAAGCCTGATATACCTTCATCAATATGATTGATAAATATACAAAACAACAGTGCACCCAACACCGAATCCTGTGGGACTACACTAATAACATTAGTCCACGAAGAGCAGCACCCATTGATTACAACCCTCTGTCTTCTCCCACTCAACCATCCTTTTATCCATTGTAGCAACTTACCCTTAAAACCATTCTGCTCCAATTTGTACAATAGTCTTCCATGCGCAACAGTGTCAAAAGCTTTCCTGAAATCCAAATATATGATATCAAAATTATTTTTTTCATCCAGTTCCTTTGTAATCACATCATAATAGTTTTAGTAATGTGCGTACAACTCAAGAAAGCCAGAGGTTTTGATTGGTCAACTGATTCCAATGATTAACACTCTCGGACTAAAGGGAAACATCCACAAAACAGTCTATAATTAAGGCCTCCTTAATTTGAATTTATACCTCCTGTTTCTAATGTCACTTAATAGGATGAAAATTTCTCCTACATTGATTTTATTCCTCTCTTTTAGAGCCTCACATACTTCCACAGATTCCCTCTGAGGTGTCTAGTTACTAAACTCTATAGATTAGAGATATCCAGGAACTCCTTCTTCAAAAGAACATTGGCATTCATGAACAAGTTTGACTTGGATATGACTGAACAAGAAACAGTTTCACAGAACTATTTGGGGTAGGTTGATTGGTTGACGGATGAGTTCTGAGCTAAAGATGCCCTCATTAATTCGTGTATATATGTGATGATGATGTCTCCTGCAGCAACCTGCTCTCTGCGATTTTTCATGGCGCTGGACTTGATGTCATGAATAGCTTTTTTTATTTCCGTGAATTGGACTTTTACCGTTTGAATGAACTGTCATTGTACAAAATGTATTATTCTACTATTTATTATGTTTTGTACAATATTTGTTCCGTTATCTTTTTTTCTGCTCTGTTATACACTTTAACTGTACGCATGCCTGTTGTGTTTATTATATGTTAAAATAAAAAAATAAAATATATCACATATTCGAAATCTCCTCTCATGTATGCCATTTCCAGCAATGACATTAAAAGGATATTTGTCTCAGAACTTAAGTCAAAATTAAATGAGGTCAAAGTTAAGGCAATTCGGATGATTGTAACTGTTTTGGACGCAGCAACCGAATTTAGCCAACTGTTCATTAAACAGATAGCAAGTTCCACGTCGCACTGCTCCAACACTGTCCAGGGGATGCTCAAGGTAGCTTCTACGCATTTGTCGATATTCAAAAACTTTAAAAACTTTTGTAAGATAACCTTCCTAGTTAGTTTCTGGTTTGGAAAGTTAAAATCTGGAATTGACTGCTGAAGGAGAACAGAGATTGGTTGATAGTCCGACTGGAAGGCAGTCACAGGAGGGCTGTCAAATGGTAGTGATGTAAGAATACGGTGAAGCTTGTTTTCTCCACTGGTTGGCCTATCATTCAAAAGCTTGACTGCCAGCGGATTAAGGTTTTTTTTTTTTTATCAAGGCTGACTGAATGTTTGTTAATTGGTGGAAGGAGGTTAAAATCTCCACAGATGGAGCTGGTTGATGAACCAATTTGATGCGTTGTCAGTTTGTATTGGAACCAAGAGCTGGGGAATGTCGATGGTAGCAATATAAACGAGGGGCAGTACTGCATTTAAGAGTTGTAGTTAATGCCTCATGCAACTGGGTTTGGCTGGGTGTGGAGTGCACAGCGGAGAATAACGAGGTTTTTGGAAGATCTAGACCACCTCCTCTACATTGATCCCTTCAAGTAAAGAGCTGAAAGAGAAGCACAAAGGGGTGTCTCCTTATTCTGGTCAAGCGAAGCCATGTTTCTGTAAGGCAGAGAACATCAATAGATTTTGAAAGAAGTATCTGTTCAACTGTTTCCAGCTTGAGTAAACTATGTACGTTTTGATAAATAATTCTGTGCTTTTGGTAGCAGGGAATTTTGACCAGAGAAAAGGCCCGGGTTCGAATCCCGTCAATGACGCGAGGAACTTTTATGAGCTTAGTTCGCTCTCTGACTTAGTTAATTGCTTTCAGGAGTGGACAGCAATGGCCCCCTTTCCCCCCAAAAAAAAACTCCAGCAAAACAAGCAAAGTGACCAGAAAACACATTCAGTTTATATACATATTACACATGGGCAGATGAGTTCGTTCTCGGGTGGCTATAATCTGAAGGTTTCAGTTTTAATAGTTTTAGTATATCGTATCAGAAAAATTGCGTGTATTTTATGGTCGATTTGTCTGTTTGCTGGATGAAAAACCCGAGTTTCCCAGATAAAAACCATACACTCCTTCCCTGAATCCGACTGATTCAGCTATGCTGTGTAAAAATCCCATAAAAATAACTGGCATCATTGACGGGATTCAAACCCAGGCATTTCAACCTGGTGCAGGAAGGACGGTGATTATATCCACTGTGCCACCTGCGATAAATAAATATACATACAGATTGATATCACGAAAGTATCTTCCTGCTTTTACTTTTATACTCGTATTAAACGACTATATAACGAGGTAGCTTTGCATTAGGAATACCTATGTAGTATCCGTTTTCACCACCTTTAGCGTTTAGCAACGCCCCGGGTACTTGGCAGCATAGACTCAACGAGGTATTTAAGGGCAGCACGTTGTATCCTCCTGTCGCCGTTTTGGTTAACAATGCGTAGCTGGCCTACGTCGGAAATCTGGCAGGTGGTTGTTCCACAGTAAGCTCGCTCTTGATGCACACGAGATGCGGCTGTACGGGAACGCTGGACTGTACGAAGGCAGCCGTGTCCCAGATTCTCTCTCTCTCTCAAATCTATTACCAACAATTATTTCCCCTCCCCACTGAAACTTTATGAAGTTTTAATGGCAGGAATGGTCTATTACACAAAGCATAATATTAGGAAAACCATCTTAGATGTGTCATCCTGTCCATTGGATAATTATGTTTATTCTCGTTCTGATATTAGAACAGAAAAGAAAAGAATAGTTTCAGAACTGATGGTGCAATGGCAGGAAAAATGGCATGAATCTGAGAAGGGCAGGCAAACTTACTCATTTTTTCCTATGGTAGATATTGTAAATACAAGAGTTAAACCATGGCTTCAGTTTGGAATGCGAGCTATGTTTCTGCTGACAGGACATGGGTTAGCACTCAGATTATTTGAGTTAGGGCTCAGAGACTCTGCCCTCTGTTCTTGTGGTGAGGTGGAGACTTCGAAGCATATAATGTTAGAATGTGTGCAATATATGGATTATAGAAATCTGTTAGAAGCTTCAATTGGATCGATGGAGATGAATTGTCTAAGTGTCTTGTTCGCCACAAAAGAAAATTTTAAAAGTTTTAATCTTTATGTAGATGCAGTTTTTAAAAGAAGAGCGCGAATGCTAGAAAGTAGCCACCCGCCTCCACGAGGCAGGGATGGAAACCGCCCTCATTAAGATATGTGGTTAAAAAATTAAAACTAGACATATTGTTTCTGAGGGCGGGCTAAGTGGTGTTTTTAAAATTTTAGTTTATTTATCGATTGTTTAACAAAATTCTAATATTTGAACTCTGTTGCCATTTTTTGAGGACCCAAGCCACGAATGTGCTCTTGCACCGGGAGTGGTTGGGTTATGGTATTTTGAATGGAATCAATCCCCACTGAAACTCTTAATAGGTCACGTCTGGAGCCCATTCTTTGGGCCGAATACCAGTGTACTGAATGCTGCATAGCCAATAGAAAAGCTAACAATCATCTGCCAACTGAAATGGCTTTTCATTTAGATAACAGCACAGGTGAAATTTGAAGAAAATTGTCTTCGAAATAGTTACATTTTGGAAATCCTCTTATTTCTGTTCGATGAAGTCACTGCTGTCAATGGCGGCTGTTCCTGTTAATTCGGTCATTCTGTTGAAATACTGCGTTGTCAGAGGGAAAAAAAAATAAATAAAATAAATATATATATAAGCTTATAAGCTAAATTAAAATAGGATATTCCCAGTAGGACGGCAAACCAGTAGAGTGAAAATGAACTGAACCAAATAAAATAACAATAACAGAAAAATATATACGGGGGGGGGGTAAAGAAGAAAAGGGTAATGTTGAAGCAACGTTCCTAAAATAATTTAGAAATTAAGCCAATTAAAAGAAATTTAGCGGCGCCCCCTCGATTGCACCCGTTTCCGAATTATGTGAAATCTCATTAAGGTGGAAACGTAAACTAACAACGTTATATGACCAAATAAACTGAAAATTAATAAAATAAAATAGACTGACAATTATGCCCCATCTCGACAGAGGACCACAAGGCCAATAATAGTCAGGGAATCACTGCATTTCGAACGCTAAACAAATCCATGCAACGACGGAATGATACTAAGATCAAACCGCCGATGCAATAGATTTGTTGATGTGGATAGAAAATGATTTGTGAGTGGATAGCAGCATGGATCTCTGTATTGAATTTAGTTTCTCTCTCATTTTGACATTAGTCGCTCTGTGGAACCAGGCCCCGGCTGTAAAGGTAACAGTGAGAGAAAAACTGCTTTATAATAGAGGAGTATTGTTCGTCTGGATAGTCCCCAGTCGTTCCGAGAGATTCTGACGATGGAAGCTGAAGAGTTTTTGATTTTTCCAGACAGGTGTTGAAGATGTTGAAGGAATGAGAGCTTATGGTCGATAATGACTCCAAAGTTTGTGTTACCAACGGCAGCCGGACCCCATCAATTTTGATCTGGGGGGGAGGGGGCTCCTGAGGTCAAGGCTCGACTTAAAAACCATCATATTTGTTTTCAAGGGATTGATCTGGAGTTTGTTCCTCTTTGTCCAATATGTTAGGTTATCAAGGATTCTCTGTGCAATTGCCTCCACCTTGGCCTTGGATTGTCCAGCAGATTGTCAGGTCGTCAGCAAAAGCTATGATTTTAGAATTGTCAAATGAGTTTTTCATCCAGTCCTGCAGTACACTATTCCATATTAGGGTTGCCAGTACAGATCCTTGAGGACATCCCCTGGTGACGTTTGTATCGATTGATTGATGTTTGGATTTGACTATGACCTATCTGCGAAGTAGTCTCTGAGGAGCCAGTAGAGATTGGCTGGGCAGTCAGCAACTCGGAGGCGCTCCAGGGCGCTCCCCCACCACACTCGATCAAAGGCCCCCTCAAAGTCGATGTAAATTGCCAATTCATATTTAGAAGCGGATGTTTTGATATGTGAGATCAGATCTGATAGGTCATCCTCGCAGGATCGCCCCGGTGTAAATCCATACTGCGATGGAGAAATTACGTCCTCTGTGTCGTCTGGAACAGGGTTGTAACTCTAAGGGAAATTAGCCTCTCAAATATTTTGCCCATGTTGGCTAGCAGGGCAATGGGTCTTACGGATTTAGGATCGGTTGGCAACTTGTTTGGTTTAGGTATCAAGCGGATCAGGGCAATTTTACAAATTTGAGGAATGCGGAATGGCTTAAACATTTGTTATAGAGCATCAGTAGGATTTTTGGTCTTAGTTTAAAAAACCTGATGATGAAGGCACTTTCAACCAGATCCATTCCTGGACACTTCTTGATGTTGATTTTCTCATCACACCTTCGAGTTCTTGTAGTGTAAAAGGTTCTGCCTGGTACGGTGGGTTGTAGGTTGCATTTCTCTTCCTGATTATCCGGTGCTCCGGATGGTCCTCGGTTGGGTGATCCGAGGGGAGGAGCTTGTCTAGGATAGTGTTTATTGAGTCTTTCCAGCTTGTTGTCTGCCCTTGGTCTGTTTAGATTGAGCTGTATACCTCTGTGTAGTAGATCTTATTTCTTGCTATCTTGTAGAGTAGCCCCCATGGATTAGTGTTGCCTGATTCCTGGACGAACTTCCTCCAAGTTTCTCTTTTCCTGCTGGCCATGACTTTGGTATACTAATTTTTCTTGTGGATATAATCTGCGTGGAGCGCCTCAACACCTATGGGAGGCCAGTCCCGATGGCTTTGGTATTGCTTTCTGGCTCTGTGAACCTCTCTATGTAGATTTGTAAGCTTAACGTTCCACCAAGCACAGCCATTGGGGGAGAATTTTCTCTTCCTGGTTGATCTTTAAGATGCTTTGATAATTGCGTTTTGAATGTTTGTTCCTAACTCCTCAGGAGTAAGCAGTATGAGGGGTTCGATCTGGGGTTCCGGGAAGTCCTCCTTAATGGATCTGTCAAAAAGCTTCCTAAGGGAGAACCGGATGAAATCAAAGATTTTCCCCTGTGTTGGTGGCGTCGTTCAGTGGTGGAGATTGATGTGAAAGAGGATGACCCTGTGGTCACTCAAGGTCCAATTCGGTATTATGGTCCAATTACTGATTTTGACCTGTAGATATGTGGTTGCTGTTATGTCTATATTTGATTGCCCAGTTGAGCTGCTATACGTGGTCAAGTTTCTGGGTTGATTGTGTACAATGAGGTTTCGGGTTGCTATAAAGTCCTCCACTGATCCCCGTGGCCCATTCCTCCAGGAATAGGCCACGGGGATGGATCAGTAGTCCTACTATGCCAGAAGGGAGATTTCGCATCGACATCAGAGGCAATCAGGATTGCCCCTTGGCCTAGGAAGTCCAGTGTAGTTTAAACTCCAGGTAGTTTAATTATGTTTAGGCAAAAAAAAAAACAAAAAAAAAAAACTATTATATTTAATCTGGGATAATTAATAATTAAATAATTATGAATAATTAATAATTAAATAATTATGAATTATCCCAGATTAAATATAATAGTTAAATTATATTCATCCGAATAATTAAATTATGTCTTATGTCTGTTAATTGCGTGTGTTCTATGGTCGATTTGTCTGTTTGCTGGACGAAAAACCCGTTTCTGGGGAAAAAACCTTGCTATCTACGCCTGAGATCGACTAACTTTGCCATGGCGTCATCGACGGAATTCGAACCCGGGACTTTTCAACGACGCACACGTACCTGGCCATCCACATGGTGCAACAGGAAACGTGATTCATCGGACCAGACGGCCTTCCTCCAATCACTCAAGGTCACATGATTTCATTTGGGAAATCAAATTTTTTTTGGCACATCTGGTGGAGAAGCTTCTGCAAATTCATCTCTCCTATCTGGATCCACTTTATTAAGTATGTGACGAGATTTTGGGATGCAAGCCTTCTTATGCTTCTTATCTTCTGCTCGTACTGAATGTGATCTTCATTTCTAGCGAGATTAGCAACACTGCTTTCTTCAGAATACTTCATCCAACACTGCTTTCTTCAGAATACTTCATCATTTGATAAACACTATGCTTCGAGAGTGAAGAGGAGACTGATCATTCTCTTCGGATGATCAGGTTTCACTACAAGACTGCATACAAAGTACGCTGATGTCATTTTATGCTATGCTTAATTTGTAATCTTGTGTGTTTTAATTACGATTATTTTTATATTCTCATATTTTGTTTCTAATGGTCATTTTGTAGCTGAACTTTGTATTTCTGTGCTTGGTCACATGTATAGTTAATGTTTTTGTAAGATTCCTCTGGTTATCTGTGCATGGAATCACAAATGTACACAATTTAACTTATTAAAGAATATTATTATTATATTTTTTTAAAAAAGATTTTATAACTGCAGCGCGACTTTTGGCTCACTCTATGTCTTGTTGACACTAATATAAAGCACTTTAGTGCTGTTCCACATTCAACAAAACAGAAGTTTATTGTAGAACTGTATCGCGTTATTATAGAGGTATCAAACATTGCTGAAAATCTATAAAACAAATAAATAAGAACTCAAAATTTGCTAAGGTTACGTAACTTAACTATAGCATATAGTAAATATTTACTTCTTAAGTGAAGCCTACTAGAACGAATTCTAACTGCTTCATAATAAACAAACTGGTAATGAAGCGTTCTTTCCAGAGGAGAGAAGACGAATTTACTGAAATAACCTTTAGTAAGTTTATTTGGTTTTGTACAAAACCAAATTTGTAACTGGCTGCCATACAAATTTCATATGTACACGACACTCTAGGTAGCTTTATATTAGGAGTAGATACAGTGAGATAAAACACACCAGCCAGAATAATCAGATTTAAATATTACTCCTCCTGATATGCACGCATATTTTTCATTGCCCAATAAAGTTGTTTATTTAATGTAAAACAACTGGTTTGTATCACGAACAGCTGACATGCATGTCCAGCCTGCTCAGTTGGCTTTACTTCTTTTGCTCTTTTCTGATATCGTAAAATCTATAATATATTGCACTATGCAAACAGAAATTGTTTTATTTTCTTTATATTAATAATGGCAATAATACCAATGGGGTGTATCTAATAAGACAAATTGACAAGTTGTTCTAGCTGTTATGTTCTTGAGATACTTCTTAGCAGTGGAATAACGGTATGTTGTTATCACTGCCATCTATTGGGAGAAAATTGAACTTGGCAAGTTTTATGTATTTTAAGGTTAAAACAATTTGGGGAAACACAGAATGTTCAAACGATGTTCGTGTAAATATGATGGCATGCGTATCTGATAATGTAATTTAAGTAAGGGCTCAGAATGGACCCGAGCGCACCAGAACGCTATTCTTGTTCGTTCCACCATCGGTTATGTACATTGTGGTACATAATTTATATATACAGTATAATCTTTATTGTTTACAAAAGTGATATATACAATATACTCTTCACAGCAGCAATGGCAGGGGTTTTACATTGGCTAGTGGACAATGGCCTTGGGGAACGGGGTCCACATCGAGATTCGGGTTCATTCCCCAGGGCCAACAACAAAATCAGTTTCAGATTATTTACAATATACTGTATTCATAAAGATATTATACTTTTACATTATTTACAATATACTAGACATTATTGTACTGCCATTGTTAATAGTGTGTATCTGTCAGCGGTGCCAATGACCCCACAAAACTGCCTCCCCTGCCCTTGTTAATGTATAGTTTGTTTGAGATTAGGTTAGATTCTTAAGGGTCTTCGGTATTTCCGATCCTTCGCAAACTTGTAGAGGTCGTCCTCGATTGCTTGGACTGTGGGGAGCATCTGCCTGTGGAGAGAACGGTCACTAAAGGCTAGTCTGTTAGGATTGGCTGTAAGCGTGGAAGCTGATCTTAGCCCTGGTTGAAGGATTCTCCAGTTACACAGTTCCCAGATGTTTGGCTCCGATATTATTCCGGTAGTTATTTTGTCAGTGAGGACGAGGCGTCTTTCCCTTACAAAATTTGGCAGTCGGGCACAGTTTAGTGAGTTCGCCATCGCATTTGTTCTTTACTGGGGTGGACGACTATGTTTGTGCGTAATCCAATGAAGGAGCCAGTATTCGGCGTAGTACACGCTCTTGATGTTGGTGAGGACTGCGGACGCCTAAATTTCTGAGGTAAATACCACGACGGAGTATACAGAAATGTATACATACCGACGAGTTACATCCAGATCCTTTACGTGGAGCAGTTGTTGTTTGGTAGTCCAGCGCATTTAGCAGAATTTCGTTACGAGCTTGTCAATATGGGGGTTGAAGCTTAGTTTATAATCGAAGACGAATCCCAAGTTTGTATGCATCTTGACCACTGGAAAGGGAATACCGTCTAGAGAAGAGTGGACTTCAATGGGTTGGTGCTTAAGAGAAAGATAATTTTGGCTAATTTTGCAGGGTTAATCAGGAGAGTAAATTGATAGAGTTAGGATTCTAAGTTGTGTAACTTTTCATTGATATTTTTATTAATGTTTGAGATATGTTCGCCGGGGTTAATCTGAGTATATAACTTAATGTCATCAGCATAGCAGAGTATGTCTTCTTTCTGTTGCACAAACGGAATAATAACTGCAGTAAATAATGCTCCGGAGAGCCTTGGAGAACTCAGTGATATTTCTTCAGATTATGTCTTGATTATGGCTGTAAGAAGAATGGTTCTGTTAGAAAGTGGGGTTGTGATAAACCACAAATGTCCCTTTATATAGAAGTAATTTTCTAAGAGGTGAACAAGTGAGGGGATACTGATTGAATCGAAGGCAGTTTCCAGGTCGAAATACGTGATGGCAAGCTCTGCTTTAGCTTCTAGTGCTCTGAGAAAATGCTGGTTATGGATGTTAAATTGGTGACTGTGGATCTTCCAGGAATGGCATAGTGGATCTGTGGGGTGTTTATGAGACATGATTTGATTGGTGATGGTTGAAAGTAATATCTTCTCCAGGAATTTCAAGAGGCTGGAAGAATGAAAGATAATGCTGAATTGTTTAACGAGGGTTGCAGATTGGCAGGGAGAAAGTAGTGCTGCGTTAAGACACGTTTATGAAATCCTTGATCATGAAATGTGGCACAAGGTTGGGAACTACAGTTGCAGTGGGTGGCAATCCATTTATAGCAGTTATAAGCTGCTTCCTGGTGATACTAACGGTTGCGAGCATATCAGTAAGGACATTGTTGACGGGAAAGTTGCCTGTATATCGTAGCCACAGTGTTTGAGAACCGTGCAATGTGGTCCATCCACAGATCAAAGTCCAATGTTTTAGGAACTGTGTGCTGAGTGTCATAAAACTATTTGCCTTTTCGTAGGATTGTATTTAAATGCTTTTTAATTGCAGATGGTTTCTGGCGGTTGAACACTGCCCGTGCTTGCGAAAAGGTAATGTGATTTTGTACAGCGTCTGACTCTTTCCATCACTTATGCGGATTTTGTTTTTCTTGAAAGCTGTTGTTCAATGCAGGTGTCCACCAAACTCTCGAACGAGGAGTGATGTAGACAGTCTTTGTAGCACCATAACTTGCAACGGTTCGAATCCATCTGATCATGAGTTCCACCACTAGCTCAAGATCGCAATTATTGAGAGCCTCCCAAGGTATCCAGGATGCGGCTTCGAGACATCGTGGGGATCAATGAATTTGGGTGTTGTGATCTTTTTTATCTTTTTTGGCGCTTAGATATCGAAGTTAGGCGCGATTAAGTGCAGGAGTATGGCAATGGGTTCGTGATCGGTTTGAAAGAGATTGTGAGGACTGTCTTCGAGGTCCCATGGTGCTGAAGAGAATATCAAATTCAAGAGATTAGGTCCTCTCGTGGGGTGGCAGTTAAGTAGGCTGATACCCAGTGAATCCATACTGCTAATGAGTTTCCTACTAAGATGTGTGAGAGTAGGTGGAAGATTGATCGGGACACCATAGCAGCTTCAAATACAAGGGACTGGATTACCACAGAATGTGCCAATGAAAAGATAGTGGTATTATAGAGTGTTGCGACTGCCCCTCCTCTACAATCTTCTCTAGAGGAACAGAGAATCTGGTACCCAGCTTGAGGAGCACAGGCAAGGGAGTCCTGCCCATTCCCAAGCCACATTTCGGCAATACAGAGAATATCAACGGTTTTCGAGAGGAGAAGCCCACTGTCTGGGTTGTTACAAATACTCCTTGCATTTTGATAGACAATTCGAATGGTGGTAGCCATAGTAACTGGAGCTCGTACAGGTGGCAAGTCTCTTTTTAAGGTTCGCACTGGTCTACTGTGCGTTGTGATGTGTACAGGGATATCCATCTCAGGTCTTGAGCCCTAGCCGTTGTCATTATAATCAGCTGAGAGTTGAATTGAATGATATGTGGACAGTTTGTTTCTTATAGTAAGTTTGTTCTCAGTGAAGTTATCTGATTTCTCCTGCGTTTTGGTGGCTTGGGAGCTTTAATTCCTATTGCGTTTGATGTTGATGTCGGTGTTTCTTTTACGGTTGTTGGTTTCTGATCTAGGAAGGTTTGACGAGGGACCCAGGGCCATAGCCTTGGATCTGGCACGAAGCTCACCTTATGTGGGTGGCAGTTAAGGATGAAAGAGGTCTGGTTGGATATCTACGCCTCTTACATCCTTACCTGCCACCCAGAGGCGTAGGTCGGATACCTGGTTCTCTGTCTCACATCATTATTTATTCCGTATACTTCTGCAAATATTGCCTTAATGCTGCCCGGTTTAATAGTAGGTTCCAGTCGAGATACAAATATTTTGCCCACGAGTCTGAACCGCTGTGATGTTGTATGAATTAAAATGAATCCCCTTCGAGGAAAGTTCTGTGGCATCCCTATTGCCCTATTGTCTTCCATGTTCCATTTTTTGATATGTTGAGTATATCATCCAGGTTTCCTTTGAGTGAACAGATGTTAATCGGTGAGAGATGCCTTGGGCAGGGAGTAGATGCTGCCTTTAAGCCATGCCGGCGGGATCTTTTGGATATTCTGAGCATGTCTTTGGCCTGTGATTGCTAGTGCAAATGTGGGTCTTGATGCACCTTTTCCAGTATGAATTGTCTCCTTTAACCTTTTAGGTATGATATTATTTTGGGTCAATACTGTGGAGAGGGCCGCCTGAGAGATCTTTGAGTGGCTACCGCTAGTGTTGTTAGTGCAGGTTTGGTCTGGATTACTGCTTCTTGATCTACTTTAACGTGAAACCACGTGGGATGGTTTATTTGTATTTCTCATTCTGCCATACTTTGCCTTACTTAGTCCGACTAATTTACTTTTCTGCAGAGCAGTGGGATACAAGAATTAAAAACTGATTGTACTTTAGGTTTTCTTGACGAAGCTATGCCTGTGGGAGTGGGAATAAGACATGTTGTACCTTTATGTTCGCTTCTGAGGAATTGTATTCATATAAGGGCAGCTACTAGGAGTTTTTAAAGCTGAAGGAGTAGGGAAGGTTGCCGTCCCCTTGGGAGTTAAGCAGCACAGGGCTTTGTAACTTCTCAAGGTTGCCCACGTTGTCAACATAAACGTTTAGGGCAAAAGAGTGTTTGATTGCTGTATGCTGGGTAGAATTAATGTAATGGAAGCATTCAGGCATTATAAGAAATATAAAAATCTGAAATACCTGTTTGTTTGATGACGGAGATAAGGGGTCATCCGTGTTGGGCAGAGGAAGAGGAATCTATTAGTACTTGAATCATACTGTATGGTCAAAGAGAAGTATCTATACCTTGCTATCTAAGAAGAACATAAACGGGCACGATTCATCAACTCGCGCAAGCGCTTATGATTTTATTTTGTAAAATTTCTGCTTTGACCGCGAGTTCAAACCACACTGCCCTACCATTAATATCTGGACACCTGCCTTTAGACAAAAAAAAGCTTTTATTGTGTCATTTAATATTTTGTGCTGAAACCTTTTGCATTTTACGCTGCCGATCTTCTCGGCATACTCTCGACCAGCTTTTTATATATGTCAGGTGATATGTTCCTTCACCTGCTTTAACGCAGCCACCAGTTTGGCCTTGTTCTTTGGGCGATCTCGACGTGCACGTCGACGATCCAATATATCCCAAAGATGCTCGATAGGGTTCAGATCAGTACTCTGGGCTGGCCAATCCAACTTTTCCACACCCATGTCCTCAAACCACTCTGTTACTACCCGAGCAGTATGGCATGGCACATTGTCTTGCTGATACTCGGCTTGCCTTTAACGCAGAATGTGGGCCTTCCCCGAAGTATTGCCATAATGTTGGAAGTGCATAATTGCCCAGGTTGGCCTGGTATTGCACAGAATTCATGGTTTTGTCGATAACAACTAATGAGACCAAGCCCCATACCATGACACTGCCACCACTAAACTTCATTGTTGGAAGGATACAATCAGAAAGGAACTGTTCCCCTGGCATTCGTCACACCCAGGAACGGCCATTACGCTGTTAGAGTGCAAACCTCGACTCATCTGTCCATAGGACTGTTTTTCAGTTCTCTACAGGTCAGGATTTGCGCTCCTTTTAGCATTAGCATTAGTAGAGGCATCCGATGCAAGAACCCCTCTATTCGTTACAAATGCCTGTCCAGCTCAGCCATAAATTTATTTAGGCTATCAACTTCCACAACAAAAGATGGAAGTCTGTTCCACCAATCTACCACTCGCTGGCTAAAGGCAAATTTCCGCACATCTATTCTACAACTGTCATTCCTAAATTTCAATTTAGCCCCCCTCAGGTTCTTAATCTGAGCAAGAGGAAGAACCCCATCAGCATTCAGCTTGCTCAACCCATTCAAGGCCTTATACACCTCAGTCAGATCACCTCGCAGGTGCCTACTCTCCAGGCACTGTAATTTGCAGAACTTAAGCTTTTCTTGGTAAGAGCACCCCTTTGTTCCCCTCACCAATCTTGTTGCCCTTCTTTCTACTCATTCTAGCAACTCTACTTCCTTCCTAAAATGAGGCTTCCAGACCTGTACACAGTACTCTAGGTGTGGCTTGACCATTGCCTTGTACAACGGGATAATCACCTCCCTGTCCCTGCTAGCAAAATTCCTATATATCATTGACAAGTCTCCATGACCTGCCCTGGCAGCCCTTCTGCACTGCTCAACGAACTTCATATTTGACTGCACAATTACCCCCAGGTTTTCACTTTTCACTTCCCTGAGTGTAGTACCACACAGTTCGTAGGTTTCTCTTTGGTTATTGCTACCAATATGCAGTACTTTGCATGCATTTGTCAATGTTAAACTTCAGTTGCCACTTCTCAGCCCATTTGCCCAACTTATCTAGATCCAGTTGGAGTAGCATACTGTCTTCACTGTCGTTTACAACCCTGCCAACCTTTGTATCATCTGCGAACTTGGACATTAATCCTGATATACTTTCATCGATATCACTGATGAATACACAAAACAACAATGGGCCCAACACCGAACCCTGGGGAACTCCACTAATAACATTTGTCCAAGAAAAGCAGTGTCCATTGATTACCACTCTCTGTCGTCTCCCACCCAATCATCCCTTTATCCATTGTAGCAACTTACCCTTAATGCCATACCTCTCCAATTTGTACAGCAGTCTTCCATGTGCAACAGTATCAAAAGCTTTCTGAAATCCAAGTATATGATATCAATATTATTTTTGACATTCAGTTCCTTTGTGACCACATCATAGTTCCAATCAAATTGGTCAGACAAAACCTCCATTTAACAAACCAATGCTGTGTCTTAACTATTACTACAGTCATGTTTAGATGATCCTGCAATGCTTCTTTAACCAGTGACTGACTCCATTATTTTCTGCGGAACACAAGTTAAACTAACAGGTCTATAGTTACTTTAGTCGTCTTTTGAACCCCCTTTGTGAATTGGTGATAGATTTGCACACCTCCAGTCCATAGGGACCTCTCCTGAGTCCAAGGAAGCTCTTATAATTATGGCTAGTGGTTTGGTGACTTCCTTTGCTGCCTCCTTTAATATAACTGGATAGATCACATCTACCCCAGGCGCCTTTCTTATGTTTATCTTCAACAATTTCTTATCCACTCTGCTCCCAGTTATTACAAAATCATTTAGCTCCCTGTTAGAATTTGATAAACTTCTGGCATTCCCATCATTGAATAGCTCCTCATGTGTGAATGTAGATGCAAAATACTCATTCAGTTTATCAGCTACCTGAGCATCATCATCAATAGTCGACCCATCTATGTTAAGTGGTCCAATCTGACTCATCCCTTTCCTTCTAGAGTTTACATAAATAAAGTCCTTACACCATGTTAATCAGCGTCTAGCATTTGTTGAGGTGATCAATTCTGTTGAACGTGTCATCTTGCATGTCCACTTTTGCAATTGTCTGTTCGAAGCCCAGTGTGCATATTTATAGCAGGTTCTGTGACATGTTGCATACATAGGACCTGTTTCCCCAGCCATGGAGAAACAGGTCCTATGCATGCCCGGATGTTAATGGTAGGACAGTGTATATTCCGATTAGTATATGTCGAAAACGCTTGGTTTGGCTTCAAAATAATTCCAGAAAGAACAGTGCCTTTATTGTACCACGAATTGTGCTTTTATTGTAACGACGCTTCAGAAGCAAAGTAGTGTAAGCTTATAGGATCGGTTTTTGTCACCGTTGTGGACAGCATACGCACGGACAACGACTTTACTATGATGTATGGCCCCCAGCAACCGCCAGGCATGTTTCCTACTTGCGATGTACCGATAAGTTGTTGCTTAATCAATCTCCACTTTTATAATGTCGTCCATCAGGACGAATCCTTTGCCTACATAGGGAAGGACCATGGACTGAAGAATCTCATTTCTATACCTTCTTGCAGTCAGAGTCGCTATCTCGATGTTGTGGAAGTCTGTACTACCACAGCGGGCAATGCCACTCCACACCAGCAATCCAGTTCCACCCAGTGGCAGATCTAATGGCCAGAGGCAAATGCCACATGGGTCCCCTAAGTTTGTTTTAATTAAACCTATGTTTACGTTGGTATGTAGGTTGGTCTGCGCGGGTTGCAGACTGACGATAGCATGTTCCAGGAGTTTTCAATTGCAGTCTTCAAGTGCCATCTGTTATGCATTGAACCCAGCTCATTGTGCTGGGCTTCGTTTGGATGTACTTTGAACTTTGATTGTAATCACTGAATTTTGACCTTCAGTGTAGTCTTCAAAAGACGAAATTTAGTGCGATCTGTTATGTATTGATCCCAGCTCATTGTGCTGGGCTTGGTTTGATGTACTTTGTACTTTGTACTTTGATATTGATTGTGATCACTGAGTGTTGATCTTGATCCTCAACCTTGAACCTGGTTTTTGGTGATCTTCTGTTAACTAGATTCTGGCAGGGGGGGGGTTGAATTTTGTTGTCATGTCTGTCCTCTTAGTTTATTTACCACTTTTTTTTTTCTTTTTTTTTTCCTCTCTCAGGTTTGGGCGACCTGAGAGCGTGATTGCAGGCACCCACTGGTATTGCACTACTTCCTGTTGTTGCGGTATTAGTGCTGTATGCACATATAGTGATAGTAAATCCAGTGTTGGCATTCGATGTGAACGGACGCGCTTCGTCAGGGCTCCTCACTTAAGTGGATTACTGTTGGTTAGTGCTTTAAATATTTGATTTATTTAGATATTGTTGGATTATTTTGTTATAGGTTTTCCTGTAACAGATTGATTTTAATAACATTATAGATATAATTTTTTGAAGTTAACTTTCATTGATATTTATTTAATTTTATAATGGTAGTTACGAGATCTGCCTTAAACACATCACAGGATATCGTGACTCACACGGAAATACCCGATGGCGATTTACGGGTGAGTCATGATTTAATCCGTTGTGGAACCTGTGGAATGTTTTCCAGGGTCGACCTGGTGACTAATCCTAGCTCACCTGGGGATTCTTTTCTTTGTGATCGATGTAAGGAGTGCACCGATCTTAAATTACAATTTGGTGCTCTTATGGAACAATTTGAGTCCCTGAAAAAACGGGTGCTTGCCCTCGAGAATAATGCATCTGGGAGCTCGTCAGGGACTCAAGGCTCCAGTAATCTACCAAGTGATGCACACCCGATTCGGGCCTCAAAACAGAAAAACCAAGTGCAAACTACTCTGGTTAAAAGGGACATTGTGTTATTAGGAGACTCCATTGTCGGGGAAACGGGGAATATTTTTTGTAATAAGGATAGGTGGAGTAGAACCAGGGTATGTCTGCCGGGAGCAACTATTAATGATGTCACCAACAAATTGTCAGATTTTAAGGGGGGGGGGGGGTAAAGAGAATATTATTATTCATGTGGGGACTAATGATATTAAACGTACGCGATCTGACGATTTGTTGGAAAAATACAGGATAATGCTGAGGAAATGCCGCGAGCTAGGCCAAAATGTCTGCAATTCTGCCCAGATACGATAGGAGGGATTATATGTTAAAAGCCTTGTGGATTAACTCAAGACTTGAAGGACTCTGCAAGGCTTTAGGGAGGAAATTTATATCAGCATGGCCCACACTTGTAGGTAGAAGGAATTTGTTTTGTAGAGACGGGATACACTTAAACAAAGTTGGTGCAAACGTTTTTGCCAGTATTAGTGAGGATACCTCAAAGGTTCAGGGAAACTGCTAGTTAGGGGGGGGGATGTGGGTAATACTGTCACGCGTTTATCTGATAATATTGGTCAAAGTAACTCTTGCACATACCTTAAGAGTTCATATCTGTTACCCCAACTGGACGTATTATCTAGATGTTCTGGGGGCAGAAACGTTTCACGTGAGCGGGTAGCTAATGCCCGGGAAGAGAGCCTAAAAAACTTCACGGGTTGTGTTAGGGTTGTTAAATATACAAGAACAGTAAGTCTTAATTGTTAATACAGTAATGTTAGTGTCGTCAATAAAATGAGCGAATTCGAACTGCTGGTTAAAACAAGTAACGCGGACATAATATGGCTTACGGAGACGTGGTGCCACCCGGAAATTGGGGATGATGAGTTTCAGTACGGCTTGTATAATGTATTTAGGAAGGATAGGGTGGGTGGTGGGGTAATGCTTCTTATCAGAAGCAGCCTGAGTGCGACGATAGCTTTCCCGGATTCAGACGTTTCACATGCTAGTATAGAATCTGTATGGTGTGAGATAGTTGGAAACAAAGGTATAATGCAAGTAGGAGTAATCTACAGACCAGGTGATTGTGAAAATTATGACAAAAGCCTCTACATTCAAATGGAATGAGCAAGTAAGCGTTAATGTCTTATTATGGGTGATTTCAATTTGCCTCTAATTGATTGTAGAAAATGGGAAGGAAACTCGGAGCTTTCGAAATTTTTAAATCAATTAGATGACTGTTATTTGTATCAACATGTCAGGGAAAGTACTAGAGAAAAGAATATCCTAGACCTCATCATCACCCATGAATCAGATGACATAACAGGGCTGACAGTAGAGGAACCAGTAGCAGGAAGTGATCACGGAGTTCTACGGTTGATGATGATGAGAGAGGTAGCAGCAATAAAAGGCAAAGGAATGGGTTTTAATTTCAGAAAAGGAAATTACGATGCCTTAAGGTACTACATGACCTCTATTAACTGGGTAGATATCGCGCAGAGAATGAACACATTTGAACTGTGGTATGTTTTTAAAACATTAATCACAGATGCCTTGAATGCGTATATACCATTAAAAAATACTTCACGAGGAGGGTTCCAAGTTGGATGAAGTGAAGTTGCCACATTACTTGAGCAGAAAAAGGTGGCATGGAAAAGTTACAGAGCAATAAAAAGTACTGAAGCCTATAACGGCTACAAGGTGATGTATAATAGAGCCACAGAAAAGGTTCGACAGGCAAAGGCAGTTTATGAGAAATCACTAGCAAACAGAGCAAAGAAGAGCAGGACAAACCAGATCAGACCTTTACGTAAGGGAAAGGCGATATTATTAAACACACCAGCTGCCGTTGCAGATGAACTCAACAGTTATTTTGCATCGATATTTACAAATGAAAAACCTTTTGTGGCAATGGGAAATTGTGGGAGCGAAGTTGAAAAATATGTAATTAATGATATTGAAATTTCGCAAGATTATTTAATGAAAACACTTTCGAGTCTACAGGCCAGTAAGGCTCCTGGAGTTGATGGAATATACCCCATAATCTTAAGGGAGGCGGCAAGTGAGTGCATTGAACCATTGAGGCTAATTATGCGAGCATCACTAGACTCTGAGGAGATTCCCTTGGATTGGAAAAGTGCCAATGTATTTCCCATACATAAGGGTGGCTCTAAAAGTTAAGTCGGAAATTATCGACCTGTCAGTCTGACTTCAGTGTTAGGGAAAATCATGGAGGCAATGATCAAGGGTGGAATTCAGGATCATTTGAATCGAATTGAAATTCTCAAGGATACTCAGCGTGGTTTTGTAAAGGGAAAATCATTTTTAACAAATCTGGTTCGCTATTTCGAAAAGGTCACTCATGAGCTGGATTTAGGGAATAATTTCGACATTGTTTATTTAGATTTCAGCAAAGCTTTTGACTCAGTCCCAAATGAGCGGTTGCTTTATAAGCTAGAACAGGGTGGAATCACTGGGAAAATCCTTAGATGGATAGCAGGATGGCTTCAGGGCAGGAGGCAGAGGGTTGTGATAAATGGCTATAACTCAGATTGGGTTGATGTAAGAAGTGGGGTTCCCCAAGGATCAGTATTAGGACCACTGTTGTTTTTAATTTTCATAAACGAAATCGATGAAGGGATAGAGGGCGTGATGTCTAAATTTGCAGATGATGTTAAAATTGGTAGAGTGGTTAATGATCACTGTCAAGCTGAGCTTCTTCAGAGAGACCTAGATAGACTTCAGGAATGGTCAGAAAAATGACAGCTATGATTTAATCCAACAAAGTGTAAGGTATTACACCTGGGAAACAGTAATCCCAAAATAACTTATTCACTTAGTGGAGTTCAACTAAACCCAGTATTAGAGGAAAGGGACTTGGGTGTTACGATACGGTCAGACATGAAATTCTCTGAGCATTGTAAACAGGTTGCAAGGAAGGCCCATGGTGTCCTATCGATGATCTATCGAACTTTTGCAAGTAGAGATAGGGACGTAATAATCCCATTATATAAGGCTTTTGTTAGACCTTGGAATACTGCGTTCAAGTATGGAGACTGCACCTAAAGAAAGATATTGAGCTTCTTAAAAGGTGCAAAGATGGGTCACTCGCCTGGTGAGATCGGCAAAAGGGCGTCCTTATGAAGAAAGACTTCGAATATGTGGGTTGCAGAGTTTGGAAACTAGACACCTTAGAGGAGATTTTATTGAGGTGTTTAAGGCTCTGTGACGCATCAGTAAAATGAATGAGGACGAAATTTTCAAGATTATAAATGATGCTAGAACTAGGGGACATAAATTCAAGTTACGGGGGGAGGGAAATGTTTAGATTGGACTGCAGGAAGTTTTATTTTAGACAGCGAGTTATAAATTACTGGAATAAGTTGCCTACATGGGTGGTAGAGGCTGACAGTTTGGGGAAATTCAAAGGTCATCTGGATAGTACCTTCGGGTCAGGGAAGCGCATAGGATGATAGGTTTAATTTCCTTTTATTTTAATAGTAATTATTATTTTTTTTATCATTGTTTTGTTCTGTTTTTTTTTTTTTTTTTGGCTGGTGCAGCATAAGCCATAGGCTTTCTTGCACCATGCGGCCATTACTAATATTACTAATACTAAATCAGGGCCCGGCTCACACTTTTATTCTAAATAATCCTCGGGTATGTAGTTTCTACAAAACCACAGGTTATCAAAAGGAAGATGGGCTTATGCCAGGTTGCCACCCCAATACAAGAAAACACACGCATGCACATACATGAACTAATATTTGTAAAGAGAGCATATTAATATATGTAAATAAATCTTGTATATAAATTGATGTATTGAGATTGTATAAATCGTGTGTAATGAATAAAAAAAATGCGGAGGTAGCACAGTGGTATCGTCGTGCAAAAGGCTCTGGTTCGAATCCCCTCGATGACGCAAGGAACTTTAATGGGCTTTTTTTCACTCAGTGGCTGAGTTAGTCGGTCTCAGGAGTAGATAGCAAGGTTTCCCCCAACGCCCGGAAACGGGGTTTTTCGTCCAGAAAAACTGGAAAATCGACCAGAGAACACAAGCAATTTACAGACACAGTACACATGAGTATATGTAAGAAATTACAATTATATTAAGTGACAATTATATTAGGTGACCCTAATATAATATTTCAGTTTGGGCTTTTTTTTTTTTTTTTTTTAGTTATGTACGTTTGTGTATTACGTTGGAATAGTATATTCATCTCTTCATTAAAGAATTTTCACAAACCTGCTATATCAGCGTTTCTCAAACTGTGGTCAGCAGAGCAGACCCCTGGAGTCCGTATAAATGTTTCAGGGGACAATGTGCAACATTTCTTATCACTATTTAACAATTGAAAAAATTTAGAGCATATAAAGTATTTTTTTTAATCATGGGAATTCGCCAAAAAAAATTTTCACAGCGGAAAGGCTCTGCCAAAATTTTTCAAAGCCCAAAGGGGGAGGGGGAGGGGGTCTTTATATCACTAAAGTTAGGGAACTACTCTATTTTTATGGGCTTTTTCAAACGTGGTTGAGATGGTCTCAGGCGACCATCCTTTTATCCATTGTAGCAACTTACCCTTAATACCATTCTACTCCAATTTGTACAATAGTCTTCCATGCGCAACAGTGTCAAAAGCTTTCCTGAAATCCAAATATATGATATCAAAATTATTTTTTGCATCCAGTTCCTTTGTAACCACATCATAATATCCTATCAAATTTGTCAGACAAGACTTCCCCTTAACAAACCCATGCTGTGTCTGAATTATTGCTGCAGTCTTGTCTAGATGATCCTGCAATGCATCTTTAACCAGTGACTCCATTATTTTACCCGGAACAGAAGTTAAACTAACTGGTCTGTAATTACTCGTGTCACCCTTCGATCCCCCTTTGTTAATTGGGGATACATTTGCACATCTCCAGTCCGTGGAAACTCCCCTGAGTCCAAGGATGCTCTCATAATTATGGCTAAGGGTTTGCTTAGTTGCTTTGCCGCCTCCTTT
This sequence comes from Mastigoproctus giganteus, assembly GCF_048544385.1. Classification (NCBI taxonomy): domain Eukaryota; kingdom Metazoa; phylum Arthropoda; class Arachnida; order Uropygi; family Thelyphonidae; genus Mastigoproctus; species Mastigoproctus giganteus. The sequence continues at coordinate 199,030,647 of NC_143581.1, forward strand.
AATATAACTGGATAGATCCCATCCACCTCAGGTGCTTTTCTTATGTTTAACTTCAACAATTTCTCCTCCACTTTGCTTTCAGTTATTCTAAAATCATTAAGTATCCTGCTACAATTTGATAACCTTCTGCCATAAATATATGATAAATGATAATAGTTAGCTGCGTTTATTCATTAATAATTCAATAATAATATTTTGCGTATGTGAGATAATATAACTATATTTTACATTAACGTTCGGCTTCAAATGAAGGCGCACATTCCTTTTTCTTGAATTTTAGAGCCTATTTGAATTCTTATTTTGCTCTGTTGCCTTGTTTATAACTTTTTATGCCAGAACTTTCGGACGTTACTGATGATACGAGGTTTTGTTCCGATACGTCCACCTAGTGGCAAATGGAGTTTTTGAACTTAATGGTATACCTACTTTAATGGTATGCTTCAAATGAAGCATACCTACTTTAATGGTATGCTTACGTATGTTGTGTCAATGGTAGTCATACCATTAAGCTAACTAACCACAATTATAGTAGTTCGGGACATGCAGAAAATTTATATAATTTCTTTTAGAGTTTCCTTTCACAGAAATTTTACATTTCAATTTCAGTTCTCAGTGAAATTGCAACATATATCACCCGAAGGACTTATATCTGATGAGTACGGGCTTGGCATACCCAGGGTCCTGAGCTGGATATCATTATTTTTCTCTTTCTTGGTGATTCCTCTCTCTCTCTCTCTCTCTCTCTCTCTCGCTCTCTCGCTCTCTCTCTTTCAGGGTAACTTGGGAATATTGATTGTGCAGCATAAACCTCAGGCTTCCTTGCACCATATGGATAATAATAATAATAAGGCCTTCGACTCCGTACCTCATAGCTGGCTAATAGAGATCCTAAAGATCTACAAGGTCAATCCGATAGTGACAAACTTCCTAGGAGCAACAATGGCGAAATGGAGTACCACAATTAAGGTAGAGAATATCACAACCAAGCCAATCCCCATTAGAAGAGGAATCTTTCATAAAGATGCTCTGAGCCCACTATGGTTCTGTCTAGCACTCAACCCGCTATCCACCATGCTCAATGGCAGCAAGTATGAATATAACCTCAAAGAAGGAAGAAAGAACCTGTATACCCTCACCCACTTGTACATGGATGACATCAAGCTCTACGCGGCAACCGAGAAGCAACTCCAGCAACTACTCCGGATCACCGAAGAATTCAGCAAGGACATCAGGATGGAATTTGGTCTAGAAAAATGCAAGACCCACACACTGCCCCAGGGAAAATTAGTTGGCCGAAACTACCAGCTGCTGACTGGTAAAGAGATCGAAGCTATGACAGAAGGAGAGACTTACAAATGCCTAGGGATGATGCAGGCTGAGCAGTTAGAACACAAATAAATCAAGAAGTGCCTGACAGAAAATTATCATCAGAGACTCAGAAGCCTGCTGAAAACAAAATTGAACGGAGGGAATACAGTTAAAGCCATAAAAACCTATGCAGCTCCAGTACTAACCGAAGTTACACATTCGGGGTCATAGATTGGACTAACACCGAGCTAGAAGATATCATGCGAAAGACAAGGACAACGATGACCAAGAGTCGCCAACACCACACGAAGTCAGAATTCGAGAGAATAACAATACCTCGGAAAGAGGGAGGAAGGGGCCTGATAGACCTGATAGAACAACAGAAAACAGCGATAGGTAACCTGAAGGATTACTTCGAGAACAACACAGCACCACTCCACCAGGTCATAACGAAGATAGATAAGTGGTATACCCCACTCAACCTAGGCGAGGAAACCCTTCCCGCCCAGACGGCACAAGAAACGAAGCTAGAAAGATGGGAAAAGAAGACACTCCACGGCAGACACTACAATGACCTCCATCAAGATCACATCGATAGCACTGCTTCCAATGCATGGCTCACAAGCAGGACGCTCTTCCCTGAGACTGAAGGATTCATGCTGGCCATCCAAGACCAGGTAACAACACCAGAAACTATAGAAAATACATCGCAAAGGAGCCCGGAATGTCAGATGACACATGTCGACGATGCCACCTGGCCTCACATCACCGCGAGGTGCAAAGTGATCACCTAGACTGAGTACACTCATAAACACGACCAGGTAGCCAGGATAATACATCAGAAGCTAGCAAGGAAATACCAGTTTACCAAAGAAAGTGTACCATACTAGAAGTACGAACCCCAGGCAATACTAGAGACCCAAACCCACAAGCTGTACTGGTTCCTGGCCATAATAACGGATAAGACCATCCTGCACAACAGACTGGAGATAACCCTTGTGGACAAGATGGAAAAGGCTACCTACCTGATTGACATAGCGGTGCCGAACGCTAGGAATATCTAGAAAACCCATGAGGAAAAAATTAGAAAGTACACGAAACTGAGACATGAAAGCAAGGAGATGTGACATATGCAAGAAGTATCAACCATCCCAATCATCGTGTCAACCACCAGTATGGTACCAAAGACTCTACATAGCAGCCTAGCAGCAATAGGTCTCCCAGAGAACACCTACAAGGAACTCCAGAAAGTCGCAATCCTGACCACCTGTAGGATAGTCAGAGATTTCCTCGACCGACTGTAACACCAGACATTACAACCACCCTGTGTACTTGGTAGCAGTACCCGTCACGGAGTGGAATCCTCCAATCAGGAGAAATAACAATAATAATATGCCACAATCACACTAAATGCAGCATACGTTGCAATTTGTTAATATTCATATTTTTTTGTTGTGATCTGCTGAAATGACTTAGCTCATGGCTCCCTCTAACGGACCAATGAAACCTTTTTTTTTTTTTGGGTTGACAGTTGGTTTCACAAGGCGGTATTAATAGTTTGTGTAAGCACTCGTGTTTGTTCAGTTTATATGGAATGTAATGAGGTGATGGTTTGTTTCAAAATAAAAACTCATCCTTTGTGTATAATAAAACGAGGAAGCCGACTTCCCTTTATATGATTTTATTAATAGGTTATTAATGATTTTTGTTAGTTTTAATAGAACATTGGTTACGCAAATCAAAGAATAAAAGGCAACCTCTCCGATCCCATGATAAGTGTGGAGAAACAAGTAGAATGCAACATCAACAGTTTATCGAAAACAGACGTTGGGAAGTGAAAAATATTGGCTGTAGTTTTGCTATTGCAATTATCGCAGTTTTTCTCCTAGATTCAGGTAGATATTGCATTTTCGCTTTCTTTAATTTTTCTTCTTTTATGTTTGTTCGTATTTTAATAATAATAAAAAAATATATATTCTGCAATGGTCGTAGCGTATGTAGTATCTTACTGTGTACTGTTATTCCTTAGCAATATTTAGTTATAACGGTTCGTGTTCGATGTAGAAAATATTGTTTTATTAAATTTCATTTTGTCATGTTTCATTTTATTTTTCTATTTTGTGGAGTAATTCACTTTTTCTATCAATAAAACTTTAAATCAATGTGATTTCAGTAATTACATTCATTGCACTGTACCTAAATTTCTATACAAATTAGTTTTAAAAGCTTTTGTTTCCAATAGTTACCAACGGTTAGAACTGTTGTCAAGATATTATTATTTATCGAGATGCAAATAAACTGAATTTTTTCGCCTATTGTCCTACCAGTGAATGTATTCAGTAGATCCAGTTATTCGAATGTATTTCGACATAATGATATATATTATCATTATTCGCTACTATGCTATACTGATTTTCTTTATACTTGTATAAATAATTTTGTATTTGTATATAAGAATTTTTAAATTTTTTTGAGTTTTGAATTTTTTAAAGAATTTTATATTTGTATAAAGAATAACCACCGAAGACCAGTATAGCATAGTAGCAAATAATGGTAATATCTATATCAGTGTATCTAAATAACAGTGCTATTGAATAACTTGATCTACTGAATACATTTATTAGTAGGACAATAGGCAAAAAAATTCATTTTAGTTGGACCTCAATAAATAATAATATCTTGATAGCAATTCTAAATTTTGGTAACTATTAGAAACAAAAGCTTTTAAAATTAATTTGTACAGAAAATTAGGTACAGTGCAATGCATGTAATTATTGAAATCGTGTTGATATAAAGGTTTATTGATAGAAAAGTGAAGGTAAAATTGAGCCTCTTAAATCATTCAACCACGCTAATAACTTTAATACCAAAAATGGCAGATATATAAAGTGTGTACAATATATACACTGATGAGCCAAAACATTATGGCCACTTACCTAATATGATGTTGGTCCTCCACGTGCAGCCAAAACAGCTCGTACCCGGCAAGGCATGGACGCTACAAGATTTCTAAATATGTCTTGTGGTATCTGTTACCAATACATAACCAGCAGATCCTTTTAACTCCTGTAAGGTCCGTGATTGAGACACCGCAGATTGGAATTGCTGTTCCAACACAAGCCACAGATGCTCGATGGGATTGATGTCTGGGGAATTTGGAGGCCTGGGCAATACCTCGAAGTCTTCCTCATGTTCCGCGAACCAATCTCGAACATTCTGGGCGGTGTGGCATGGCGCATTATCCTGCTGAAAGATGGCACCGCCAGAGGGGAAGACCGTTGCCATGAAAGGGTGTACCTGGTCAGCAATGATGTTTAGGTAGGTAGTAGACATCAGAGTGCCCGGCACATGGATGACTGGACCCAGGGTATCCCAGCAGAACATCGCCCAAAGCATGACACTGCTGCTACCGGATTGTTTTCGCCCCACGGTGCATCCGAGTCCCATTACTTCCCCAGGTAAACGACGCACACATACCCATCTGTCCACATGGTGCAACAGAAAACGTGATTCATCGAGCAGACAACCTTCTTCCAATCACTCAAGGTCCAGTTTCTATGCTTGCATGCCCATTGTAGCCGTTGCCGGTGAACTGTGGTTAGCATGGGCACTCGGAGCAGCCCCATTTTCAGCAGGGTTCGATGTACTGTGTGTTGTGACACATTACTCCTGTCACCAGCATTCCAATTAGTGGCGAGTTGCGCCACAGTCGCCCTTCTGTCGCCACGTACCATACAAGAGAGCCGCGCCTCCGTAGCCAGGTGGGAAGGAGCAGCAGTGCGTAGCACACGCTTCTTGATTAGACCGGGGTTCGAGCCCGTCACCACCAAATACGGAGGATGCGGAAAGGTTAAGGAATGACCGCCGCATATCCTGGAGCAATATGGCCTTAGTTGCTAATGCTCCTAAAAACCAAAACAACAACAACAAGAGAGCCTTTGCTCACCTTGAGCAACGATGAGCTGTGGTCGTCCAACATCTTGCTGGTGGTTCGTGGGTTTTCATTCCTCGGACCACTTTCGGTAGGTACTAACCACAGCTCACCATGAGCATCCCACCAGCCGTGCCGTTTTGGATATGCTCTGACTGAGTTGTCTGGCCATTACAATGTGGCCTTTGTCAAACTTGCTTAAGTTCGCTGTCTTTCCCATCTGAAGAACAAGTGTAATGCTGATTAACCAAGCTCAGTATTATCAGGTATTTTTTATACCATGTCCCGACCTGTGCATGTGCCATAGTTCACCTGCATTTGCTTCGATTTGCATAACCACTTGTTGGTCATAATATTTTGGCTCATCGGTATATATCAGTTGTCTGTAAAGTCTGTACAGTGCATATCAGTTGCATGTTTTGTTTTTGTTTTTTTTTTAAATAAGTTAGGCAAACAAACGTTAATGCCTCTTCTGAGAAAACTACGCAATACTTGTTTGGGATGGAGTAAAGATCGTCTCTGTTGAGATATCAGTTAATGGCATAGAATTATTCTCTCAGACCACAGACCAGCCAAAATTTAAAGGCAAAAATACGAAGATTTGTATATATATGTATATATGGCTTTGATCATCTCACATCGCTGAATTTTCCCTCCAATACATTAAGGTAGCGAAAAATCAACAATTGGAGGTAGGAGGCTGCTTAAGAACAAATATTATGTTATAATTGTGTGTGGGGGGGGAGTATATGTTTGTTCCTTTAAATGGCATCCACCATAAATGTATTTCAATATGATTTTTAAAAATTAAATATTTTAATTTTATATTTATGAAACTATACCTGGACCTCATAATGTTGGGTTTGCAGGACTTCTATTATGCAAGCCCATTATTGTACTGCAAATAAAGAGGACGTTAAATATGATTAACGGTTGTATTCGTGATTTATTGTAAATTCATCTGACGTGGTGGCTGTGATGGAGTATAAACAAGAATATTTTTTTTCTTTTTTTTAAACAAAAATATAATTTTATTTTTCAGTAATACATCTGCCACTGCCAAATAGCCAGCAGCAAATATGCTTTAAGTGAATGATGTGCAAAGTTTGAATCACTATAAGTACAGGTCATTACAATTATGCTATTTAATTTTGGCTACTGCACAAAGAACAGTTCATGCATCACTGTTCTTAACTATTTGATTATCAGAGGACTCACATAATTTGATTATCAGGACACTCAGATCACTTGAGTGAAGAACTGAGTATTGGGTTCAAATTATTCTAAACTGCAACAGTATTGATAATTGTATCAGTAATCACAAACTCATAACATTTTAAATTTAAACAGTTTAAGTTTTTAAATAGAGAAAAAAAATTAACTTATAAATACATATGTAAGTTTAAAGGCATTATGCCTCTAAACTTATATATGTATTTATAACTTAAAAGAATTCACTCTACAGATTGATTTTATATGAAATTAGTGTAATACATTTTATAATCATAAACCGTACAAAAAAAGAAATTGTAGTATTTTTTCCAGAACTAGATCAGCAACTTCATGCTAGAGCCCTTGGTTCCCCAATAGCATTCTTGTGCACATGTGTATAAATCTGACATTTCATGTTGTACTGACATTGTTGCTAACATGAGTTAATAGCAGCATTACATTGAGTTTAAATTCCAGAAAGAAAAAGCTGTGTGAAAAAGTAACATGAAAAAAAATTTGAAGAATATATAAATCTATACAGAATATGAATAAGAAAATTCATCTTCTTTTTCATTTTTTACAAATAGTTCATTTAATAGTTCATTCAATTTTCCTGATTTTTATGGTGCACTATGGTCACAGATGCCAATGCACCTAATAAATCCACAAACAAACAAACCTGATTTGTAAACAAAAACATATAGTGGGATATATCTTCAAGGAGAAGAAGAAGAAAGCAATCTTATTTTCAAAACTGTTTTACACTTAATAGTTCACTCACCTTTCCTCTGCATTCAATTAAAATTTCCCCTACATTCAATTAAAAAGGGGCAATTGTTCTTGTGTTTTGTATCATGGACACTCCATAACTTGAATGGCAAGTTTGGCTGTTTTATGATGGATTACTATTGATGCTGTGTAAAGTTAGCTTAGTCCTGCTGACTATTTACTCTACATCTGAGCACCATTCATATATTTCCAGACCTCGGAAACAGTATACTTTAAAATTTAAAGTACAATTAATTGGTTGGGCAGAAATAATATAATTATGGTAGTGCTACAATGTGCAGATCTCTTTAGATCAATTTATTATTGACCAGTGAGTGCTTGTTTAATGTTTGAAAATCTGCTTGACTAAGAATCTAGATAGACAGTTCTTGCCTATTTGCATAAATTTAATTTATATAAATAGAAAAAGATGAAATAAATTTTTTTAATCCTAAAAACTATTTCTACAATAGCTTAGTTCATGACATTTTCCATTATTTAACCATTAGAAAACAGGCCTTGAGCATTGGTGTGAATCACTGTATAATTTATAGTAACGACCGACAAACTGGTTTAAGTTAAACTTTATTAAAATAAATAAATAAATAGATATATACATAAATAAAATACTAAAACAGATATAAAATAAAAATGTTAAAATACAAGCGTTAAAAATATATATAAATAAAAAGCAATAAAACAGAAACTTTTAGGGCAAGATGTCCTTTTATCAGCTGCTCTGTGTATGGTGTACTGAATATATATATGCGTGGGGCAAAACAACAGAAGACAACTGGGTATGATCACAAATCACGCCCAGTCTGGCGTTCCTTTCTAGGAGTTAGGATCCTTTTTTGAGGGGGGATTTGGGGTCCTTTTAAATTGGGGTGCCCAAGAGCACTGCACCAGTCATCCCTCACTAAGATTCAGCCCTGTGCTAATTCATGATTGACAATAAATAAGGCTGCATAGTAAGGAAACATTTGGGAAAATTCTCAAAAAGGAATAAGGGAAATCTCAAATTTTCAAAAATATTACAACTATATTATGCAGTTTAAATTTGTATAGCCTAAGGATATTTAAGAATTCTTGCATTATTTTATCTTGAACAACAAACAGATGTGAACCTGCCGAGCGATTGAAATCCAAGGTTGATTTCCAGTTTATTTGCTAATAGAGTAACTATTGGTGGCAAGTAATAGAATCATTAAAAACTTATATTTAAATTTCAGCACAGCATATAATCATTTCAGATCATTAAACTAATCATGGTAGATAACCTACCATAATTAGTTTAATGATCCCCCCCCCCTCTCCTCCCTAGGCGCCTCCGTAGCCAGGTGGGAAGGAGCAGCAGTGCGTAGCACATGCTTCTTGATTAGACCGGGGTTCAAGCCTGTCACCACCAAATACGGAGGATGTGGAAAGGTCAGGGAATGACCACCGCATATCCCGGAGCAATATGGCCTTAGTTGCTAATGTTCCTAAAAGCAAAATAACAAACAACAACCCCTCTCCTCCAAGGTTTTTTCTGTCATTGCATATAGCATTGAACTGGGTCGCCAGAAATTCATTAAAATTAACAGATTCGTATAACCGAGCTTCTGAAAACTGGAGAACTTGTTATTCGTTTCGCGTTGCCTTAAGTTTAAATTAGCAAAATGGAACAGGTCATATGAATGCTGCCAATCGGGTTCATTCCCTGAAATATGTAATTCTACTCTGTTTATTTTGTAATTAAAAACTCAGAGCAGCTGTTTCTGAATAACTTTGACATTAACAGATACTAATATTTATGTATATATATATACTTTTGCATTTCAGTTCAAAATCATGTATATGCCCTTCATCCGACTGCTCATGGCCTGTCATGTTACTTCTGTGGCACTATCAGAGATGGAGAAGCTTGTCAGACACTGCCATCCAACCATACACATAATCTTCAGAGAACTTGTACATCTGGTGAAGTGTTTTGTTCAGTAAGTTATATTATTCTCTATAAACACGAATGCAGTCTTTCTAAAAAAGTATTGAACATTATATAAACTTTGAATACATAAGGCATAACTGCATTGTATCTAGTAATGCAAAAAATCAACATTCTCAATGAGATGCAATAGCATAATAAAATAAAATAAAAAAATTAGCACAAAGTAAAATATTTATTCTCTTTTTACAGATTAAGAGTAAATAAAACTTAAGTAACACAATGGTAGAAAAAATCTTAGAGGCAACAATTAAGAGTGCATTCTAGGGACATTTAGATAGATATGGCATTCTGAAGGACACACAACATGGTTTTGTTAAGAGAAAAATCATGTTTTACTAACTTAGTAGGCTATTTTGACACAGTTACTCATGATCGGGATGTATGGAAAAATTTCAACATAGTTTATTTGTATTTTAGCAAAGCATTTGACTCGCCCCCTCATGAGAGGTTACTGTATAAGCTTGAACAGGTTGGGATTACTGGTAAGATTCTAAGATGGATTGCTGAGTGGCTGCAGGGCAGAAGGTTGTGATTAATGCATATTAATCACAACCTTAATAGTGTAATGTCAGGAGTGGGGTTCCTCAAGGATCGGTTCTTGAACCACTGTTGTTTCTCATTTTCATAAATGACATAGATGAAAGCATAGATGGTGTGCTGTTAAATGCAGACAATGTAAAAATTGGTAGAGTCGTTAATGATTAGTGCCAAGCAGTGCTCTTTCAGAATGATTTGAACAGACTTCAGGAATAGTCAGAAAAGTGGCATCTGAGTTTTAATGCAGCAAAATGCAGGCCTTACATTTGGGGAAGAGCAACCCCAAAATAAATTATACACTTGGGGAGTTGAATTAAAAACAGTAGAGGAAGAAAGGGATGGAATTACGATACCTGCAGATGTGAAGTTTTCTGAACAGTGTAAACAGGCAGCCATGAAAGCCCATGGCATCCCACCGATGATTTATTGAACATTATCCTGTAGAGATAGTAAGTCATAATCCCACTGTATACGGCAATTTTAAGACCACATTTGGAATACTGTGTTCAAGTATGGAGATCTCATCTAAAAAAAAGACATTGAGCTTCTTGAAAGGGTCCAAAGACAAACAACTGGAATGGTGAGATTGGCAAAATGACACTATACGAGGAAACTCCAATTATGTGGGCTACTGAACTTGGCAACCAAGCACCTCAGAGGTGACGTGATTGAGGTTTATAAGGCACTGAGAGGGATTAATAAATTGAATGAAGATGAATTTTCACTGCTATAAAGAATTTCAGAACTAGGGACCATAAATTCAAATTACAGTAGCTGAGGTTTAGATTAGATTGTAGGAGGTTTTCTTTTAGCCGGCGAGTCGTTGTGACCCTCACAGGTAGTTGAGGGCTGACAATTTGAATAAATTCAAAGGAGAACTGTATAGTTACATGTATGAAGAGGGATGCAATATATGTAGTTTCTTATATACTTGGTAAGCCCTGTTATGCCACTTTGGTGGCAACGAACATGTGGTGGTTCTCTTCAAGATGCCTGGTCAGCATGAAGAGGAAAAGACCAAACCCTCCAGTACATGACAAAACAAATGGACCTCAGTCCCCAGTAGCTTTCACTCCCCCCTCTTATGGTAGCAAGAGGATCAGAGTGGAAGCAGAGGGTGCTGAGAATCTCTGGGTACGACCAGGCTGCCATGCACAGAAACTGAATTTGGCCTGTTACGCTCATCGGTGAAGATAGAATATTACAGCCAAAAAATGAATTAGAAAATGTGAGTTGGAATATCATCGGCTTGGCTGGAAGAAGAAATTAATCACTTATAAGTTTGTCAAGTGGAAATCTGCTGTACACTAATGGAAACAGTGAAAAGAGTGAAGGTGGAGTTGGCTTTCTGGTCCATTTTGGAATTCAAAAGTACATCACCAAGGATGTCAAGACTACTACTCAGCATTTCTAAGAGGTACAAACTAAAGGTTATAATAATATACGCACTGACATCAAGCCATGATGATGAAGAGGTTGAAGAAATGTACACTGAAGTCGAGAGACTTGTAGATGAACAGAAAACTCACTACACCATTATTATAGGGGACTTGAATGCTTGGAAAGAGAAAAAACAGTGCAGAAAGGGAAACTAGGAAATTTTGGAATTGGTGAAAGAGGTGAAAGGCTCATGGAATTAGACCAATTAGCTTGTTGTCCCACATCTATATGTTGTTCACAAGGATCATTACTAACAGACTAGTAAATACGGAGGATGCGAAAGGTCAGGGAATGATCACCACATATCCCGGAGCAACATGGCCTTAGTTGCGAATGCTCCTAAAAACCAAATAACAAACTAACAGACTAGAAAGAATACTGGAAGAGAATCAACCAAAAGAGCAAGCTGGCTTTAGAACAGAATTATCAACTATGGATCACCTTCACATAATATCGCAGCTAATGCAGAAAGCAAAATAATATAAAACACCATTATGCCTGCATTTGTGGATTATGAAAAGGCATATGACTCCATATGGCAGAAGGCAATATTTCGGGCACTGGAAAGACAAGGCATAGACCCCATACAGAGCCAATTCAAGGGTTTCATGCTCCCTAGGTGAAACTTAAAATTTGCTCCCCAGTTGTATTCTGTATCATCCATCTGCCTATTTATCCATCACCCTGCCTACCAACAAGCTTACCTATTCCCACCCATTCATCTGTCTGTCTATTCATCGATAATATTTATATACTTTCTGTGTATTATGATTTATTGTATGATGTGATAATAACAATACATTTATTTATTTAGAAATAATCATTACCTTATTTAATTTAAATAATAATTTTTTTTCCTAATCACTAAAAAAAATTTCATTTTGTTGGAATGCGCCCCTACAACCAGACAGGCCAGCTCTGATCCCATACATTATGATTTTTAAGAAAATATATGAGAACACTACCTCCTTTATTAGATTAGACAGACAGTTGCAAATTTAAAATTGAGAAAGGAGTTCGACAAGGAGACACAATATCTCCGAAGTTGTTTACTGCTGCCCTTGATGAAGCTTTCAAAAGATTGGACTGGTTGCAGAAAGGAGTCAATGTGAATGGAGGGTGCCTAAACCATTTACGATTTGCAGATGACATTGTGATCATATGCCATGATCTCAAAGAATATTCGATAGTTTAAGGTTTCAGACTAAAGATGAATATGGCTAAAACAAAAGTAATGATGAACTAGTATGCCACAGAAAGGGATATAATCATTGAAGGAGCAGTAATTGAAAACGTGGATTCTTATACTTATCTGGGACAAATCATTAGCTGTAATAATGATAACTGGATGGAAATCAAGAGAAGAATAAATTTCAGATGGATAGCATTCAGGAAGCCTTCATCCTGCAGTGAATTAAAAATGGCTGATGATGATGATCTACTTGGTGGTTCTGTTTGAGATATGAGTGTTGCATATTTCAATTGACTTGTATCTCCAGCTTCATTTTCTGCTTATACTGTTTTCACTGTTTTCATCTGCTTATACTATATAATGTTTTCAACATTTGTAAAATAGTTATCAATCAATCCAAACTCAGTTTGGAACAAGCTAAGATTAGAAAACTTGCTTCTTGTCTAAATTATAGCCGAGCATTCTGTTCTCTTGCCAGAACTGTTGGCTTCATCTTCTGTTCATCTATACCACCTCTTTTACAACTTATTGGTTCTGTTGCATTTTCAGCTAAAGATAAAATCGTATTACTAGTATCCTACTTTTTTTCTGACTCTTAAAGAGCTGAACACTAAACTATTTCTTATTTCTCTTGTGAAAAACATGTTAACTACTGCAAAGTTCTTAATCAGCACATTTATTTTGTAATTTAAAATTAAATTTAATCAAAAAATGGATAATTAGGTGTTTTTTGTTTCATGAACCGTGAATTAAATGACTATCTAACAGAAGTAGATGGCAAATGGTTACAGCTTGTTTATTGAGAGAGAAAGAGAAGCAACTATTTTGTACCTTGGTTCCATTTAGTACTAAATTAATTATTTGCTGCAGTCATGATCTTGTGAATTTCTAGTTTGTACTCATAAATTGCTGGTAGAAAATATGCAGTTGTTAGACATGATTATATAGATATGTATAACATACAGTCAAAAGGTACTTAAACTGAATACAAAATCTGTCATGCACTGATCTTCATAAGCACATGTGGCCTATGGGGTTGCATGGGTATTGTCCAACCATGAGCAGTCTGTATAGCATTTAAGGTGTCTTCCCATTCATTAACAGGTCACTTAAAATCGAGATCCTACATTTCATTAGATTCAGTTGTGTTGCTATCTGGATAAAAAAATGTTAAGTTTTGCAACTGGCAAACATTAAGCCATACATACAATTAGGGAAGAACTTGATTGTATAATCATGGGAAGAACATGATTATATAGATACGTATAACATACAGTTTATAACATATGTATAACATGAGCAGTCTGTGTAGCATTTAAGGTGCCTTCCCATTCATTAACAGATCACTTAAAATCGAGATCCTACATTTCATTTGATTCAGTTGTGTTCCTATCCTGATTAAAAAATGTAAAGTTTTGCAACTGGCAAACATTAAGCCATACATACAATTAGGGAAGAACTTTACAAAATTGTGTAACAGATCAAACAAGCTCACAGAAGTATATATCCCTCAAGAATTCAAGTGTACCAGTAATTCAGGTGTTTTGAAGATAGAACAATACTTGTCAATGAATGAACTTTGTGTTAATAGGGCAAGCAACAGCTAGTAATGAAAACACCATTTCTGATATTTGGGGGTTCACACCATACGTAAATGATGAATGAGGGGTTGCTGATATCATCAGTATTTCACACAAGAGTTGCCATTCTTTGTGAAATTTTTAGACAGCCAATGGAATGCATGATGCTACCAGACACAATATGGCAGTTAGGAAACTTGGTTTTATATTTTGAAATACAATTCCACTTCATTCATTGGTCATGTTTTGTAAAAATTTTGCATGGCATACCAACTCCTGATAAATGGACCACTCTCCCTTCAGGATAATGGGTCAGCTCAGAATATGGTTACAAATGTTGTAGTGTTTACACCAACCTGTTTGATAGCTGAAGCAGTACATTTCAATGTAGTTTGGTATAAAGCATTTTATTATTTAAAACAGTGATTATCCCCTAATTGTTACCCCTCAGAAGAGGGATACATTTTTGAAAACCACTGCTTTCACTGCTCCAGAAAGTACTCATTGGGGGATAGGGAGCATTTTCTGGAGAACCAAAATCTATTTACAATTTGAATGGTTAATGTGGGTTTGGCATATCCAACTTTTTGCTGGGTGCAATATGGCAGAGAAGATAATTCTCTGACCATTTTCTTCTCTGTTTTTTGTTTGTCAAATACACACAGAAAAGATGCTTTAATGCTGCTATTTTTCTAGTTCTTGTAGCTGAAGTGTGCTTTATCCATATTTGTGAAACAATAGTTTTAACTATTAGCTATTATGAAGCAGAATTGTTGGAATCATAATAAAGAGATTCCCCCTCAGGCATAATGCTACTCTCCTTTATGTGATTTTGGGATTTGCTTCTTACTTTTTAGAATAAAACTAGGAGTTGGAATAAATGCCAGAATGCCATTATGGTTTGTCGTATGCACTGTTAATGTCAAACTGCCTATTTCATATATTATCCAGAGAAGTGTTCCATTTCAAGCCCTGAAAGCAACCTGTTAAAAGCATTTGCCCTTAAAGTTATATTGAAGATGTAAGCTCCTTTGGCCAACTTGTGGCTATATTAAGTATAAAAATAATTTTTTTTTATTTTTTTTATATTTATTATATGATATATATTTATTATATATATGATAATTAGGGTTCGGATTTTTATGTATTATCATATTCATTTTTCGTTTACATAAAGGCATAAACTTAGTGTGTCCATGTTACATGGTCTGAGAAACTTATTTTATACAGTAGAAACTTCAGCTGTTAGAAATGAAGCCGAAATCGAGCAAAATTGAGCTTTTTAGGAAATGGATTTCTTCTGTGTAAAAGAAGAGTCCAAAGACACATACCAAACAGATGGAAAAATAATTTATTGCAATGCGTGCAATAAAGAGGTACGTAAATTAATTAATAAATATAATATCTGTGTAGATACACCATAGATAACTCTTAAAGAACAACTATGATATTAGTGTGAAAGGTATCGTTTCATCTGTATCTCATATTGTGCTCTTCCTTCACCACGATTTGCCCATGAATTGCACTACCTCGAATAAGTAATGCTTCACTAATAGAGAAGACTATCATGTTACTTATTCTCAGTGAGTACCACCACCCAGACAGCACCGTTTCAAAGCTCATTGACTTTTCGTTGGTGGGTGGTTTGTTTGTTATTTGGTTTTTAGGAGCATTAGCAACTAAGGCCATATTGCTCCGGGAATATGCGGTGGTCATTCCCTGACCTTTCCGCATCCTCCGTATTTGGTGGTGACGGGCTCGAACCCCGGTCTAATCAAGAAGTGTGTACTACGCACTGCTGCTCCTTCCCACCTGGCTACGGAGGCGCATTGGTGGGTGGTGGTAAGACAAGTAACAGTAGTCTTCTCTATTAGTAAGTGTTACTTATTAGAGGTAGTGCAATACATGGCAACTCGTTTTGAAGGAAGATCACAATATGAGATACAGATGAAATGATGCCTTTCACACAATATGAGATACAGATGAAATGATGCCTTTCACACTACTATTGTAGTTGTTCTTTAAGTTGTTCTTAATCTATGGTGTATCTATACTGATATTATATAGAATCTTAAATATTATGCCTTGTTGCATTTAGTTCATTTAAGTAAATCAATTAATTAGGTAATTAATACTTAAGTAATTAATAATAGTGAGGTAATAGATCTATCATAATTTTTTATTTTTAGATGCTTCCATATATGGACATTCCATATTTAATGCTCATGCATATTTAGTTTTAACATGCATGACTTGTACTTAAGTTGCTAAAGCACTTAGCAACTTAAGTATTAGTAGCCTTAGCCTATACAGGGTGTTTCAGTTAAACGTTTCAGAACTTCTAAGAGGGGTAGGGTACATCCTGACAACTCGAAATCATATAGCAATGTGGGGTCGGAAATGCTTTCCTGAAGCGGTGTTGTACACAGAAGCACCATAAAGAAAAGAGACCGTAAGTGAGAAATCGTTTTAATAATACATGAAAAGAAGCAAAAGGTACATGGATTAAAGTAAGTGTTCGAAGTTTCTTCCACGGGCTACAATGCACGCCTCACATCTCCGACGCATGGACATCCGAACATTCTGGAACACTCCAGGCGAATTTTGAATTTCTTCGGCAGCTACTGCGATTCCTGCTGAAGTGTTGTTTTCCGATGAGGCATCCTTCACAAGGGAAGGAATTTTCAACACGCATAACGACCATATCTGGGCGGTCGAGAACCCGCATGCAATACGACGTCGTGCAGCACAGATTCAATTTTCGGTCAATGAATGGGCCGGTATTATGGGAGATCACCTCATCGGACCTTACCTGTTACCGTGTCGACTAACCGGACCTATCTACTTGATCTTTCTGCAGCAAGTATTGCCACAACTTTTGAGAGATGAACAGATTTCTGCATCGACGCAACAGACAATGTGGTTCCAACACGATGGAGCCCCTGCCCATTATAGCGGAGATGTTCGTAACTACCTGGATGTCACATTTGGTCAACAGTGGATCGGACATGGTGGTCCCGTGCGTTGGCCTGCTCGGTCACCCGACCTATCATGTCTTGATTTTTATTTCTGGGGTCATAGGAAATCGCTAGTTTATGACACCCCTGTTGACAATGCTGAGGAGCTGGTTGCAAGAATCGCAGTAGCTGCCGAAGAAATTCGAAATTCGCCTGGAGTATTCCAGAATGTTCGGATGTCCATGCGTCGAAGATGTGAGGCGTGCATTGTAGCCCGTGGAAGAAACTTCGAACACTTACTTTAATCCATGTACCTTTTGCTTCTTTTCATGTATTATTAAAACGATTTCTCACTTACGGTCTCTTTTCTTTATGGTGCTTCTGTGCACAACACCGCTTCAGGAAAGCATTTCCGACCCCACATTGCTATATGATTTCGAGTTGTCAGGATGTACCCTACCCCTCTTAGAAGTTCTGAAACGTTTAACTGAAACACCCTGTATATTTTGGTTTTTGTATGTTTAAAAAAATTTATTTTAATGTTTATATTTCAAAAAAAACCCCTTGAAAATTGTGATATTTTCATTATATTACTTGTTAGAAATTTGTATAACAAGTCATTGTACAACTTTAAAAGATTAAAAATAGTAAATATTATCATTTATACTGTATGTAAAGGTAAATTATTTAGTCATATTTAAGGTCATATTTGGTTAAATTTAATGGCATATGTTTTGACATTTTTAAGGTCATAAAAATCTGAACCCTAATGATAATAGTAATAATAGTAATTTTATATGTTTTTTAACTTTCATAACCATGGACTAATTTTTGCATCTTCTATTTAGAAATTAACGTGGGTATGAATAGATATTTAAAACATATTATTAATATGCTATCGAAATATTGAACATAATGTATTATTTGCAAAAACAATTCATTTGAAGGGAAACACAATCAAAACTCTGCTAAGCTGGTGGGGAGATATAATCAGAATATCAATCTCAGGGGATACTGCTCCATAAAGTTGGAAAAATAACTGATTTTTCAAACTTTATGTTGCTGAACTTTGCACTTAAAGATATGCACAGTGTTAACTTAATTATCTCTTGATTCTAGAAATCATGGGGAACCAAAATTAGTTATTTGTACTGATTTGTTACAGGTTTGTGCATGGACAAACAGATTTATCAAATATTTGTGCTCTTGGACAATGTTTTTAGTTTTGCCAATAAAATGACATTGGGTAAAATAAGTGGGTCAGGCAGTGCCAGACCAAGGTATTTTTGCACCCCAGGTAGAAAGATTTTTGGGTGCCCTCTTTACTAAGGATATATATATTTTTTTCATGATTTGTAAAATTTGGCACCCCTTAAAGAATGGTGTTCCGGGCAAGGTCCCGGGACACCATTCTTTAAGGCTTGTGCCTTAATCCAACCCTAGAGTAAAGGCATGAGGTGGAATGTGTTTGCAGATAAAATTATCCTTAATTATTTAATTTAATGTTATTTACATATCATTTATTAGTATGAAATGTGTCAATTGATTGTTATATTTTTAGGTAGTGCGGGTGGACTACAGTACTGATGGAGAAAGTACAAACTTTTGGGCATTAGAAAGGAATTGTTCAAGTAATTGTAAAGATGGGTGTATTGTGGTGGGTGAAAGGACAAAATTATATCTCTCTCGATCATGCTGTACGGGTTATCTTTGCAACAATGGAAATAGTGCCCCAGAGAGTTCAAATCCTTCATGTCAAGCTGTATATTGGATTCTTTCTTTGATTTTATTAGTCTTTATTGAATTACATCATAAATTTTGGTGGAAATGAGTTTTCTTCTAAAGAAAAGAGTCTTCTATATATAAGTATATTGTTTTTTATAAAACTGAAATACTAGTAACCATGTTTATACAATTAAGAGAGTGGCCATCAAGCCAACGAGTAAGTCTGAAAAATGGTGGTGTTTTTTTTTTTTTTTTTGTTTTTTTGGGTTTTTTTTTAATATATTTTCTGCACATCAGACATAGCAATGAAGTGAGATTTCAAAATATTTCTAAAACTGCCTAGGAAAAAGTTCATCTCAAAAGTTAAAATTGTGAATGTTAAACTAGTTCTTTTAGCTGAAGTCTACTTTATCCATATTTAAGAAGCAGTAGTTTTAACTATTAGCTATTATGAAGCAGAATTGTTAGAGCCTTAATAAAAATATTCCCTCAGACTTGAAGCATAATGGTATTCTTTTTTTAAGTGATTTTTGGCTTTGCTTCTGACTGTTCTGCAATGAATTTGGGCAATGAATAGAGACATATTTATTTTAAGAATCTCAGCTTAGAAAGCAATAGAATAAATGTAAAGTAATTTGTCATTGTTCTGCATTAATAATGATGAGAGATAGAAACATTGCTATGAATGCAACTATTTTCAAATAGGTGCAGTTCTTCAGAATGTTTCTAAAAGTATAAGCAGGAACTTATAAATGTTTGAATCTTTTATTCATTCGGAAATAATATCTACTTTTATCATTACATGCAGTATATATTTTCTGCCTGTAATTTGAATTTGATTTTGCTTAATTTTGAATTTAAATGTATCCATATACAAAATAATACAAGTGTCTAAAAAATATGTAAATGTTATTATGTTTTAGTAGTTCTCTAGTTTTATCACTTACTGCTTAATTTGTTTATCAAATAGCTTTCCAAATTTTGAAGCTACTACTGTATTTCATAAATTGTAATCTGGTAAGATGTATTTTAGGTTAATTATCTGAAATTCTGGGTGATAACATGCTTGTATACAGGGTGTTTTAGAATTATGGAACCACAGGAGAACCATTTGCAGGGCATAAAATGGAATGTAGTGTGTTCTTTTCCTGGGTAGTACTGTAAGCCATTTTGAAGAAATTGCAGTAGTTTGGATGATGCGGTGTATTTCACCAACAAGGAATGCTGTTTGTTGTTAGTTTAACATTTGGTTATGTAAAGGAATAACATTTCTTTGCAGAATCAATACCCAAACAGATTTGCTCTTATGAATTCATATTTCTGAAAATATTTCAAAAAGATTTGGCACCACCCTAAAATTATTTCCACTTATGGATTCATAATTTTGAAACATATAGTCTTCATTAGTGAACCCAGAAGAGTCTGAGTTCAGACCTCTCAACTCAGAAGAGTCCAAACTCAGACTCTTCTGGATTGAGAGGTTACTCTATCAAAAAGTTTTATTTCAGTTTGTGACAGTTTTTGCCAGTCAAGGAAATCTGTCGTCTCACTGGTGTTCCGAATTTTTATTTCTGGAAACCCTAAGCTACAAAGAAACATACTGTTTCACTGTTTTTTAAATTTTTTTTTCTTATCCTGTTATTATTTTTCTATATGAGTGGACTTTATTTTAAAATTTTTAAGCTACATTCCCTATCTGGTCAATGTCAGCAAGAATATTTATTGCATTCCATCTATATACATGGGTTACTATTATTCTTTCTTCTTCCTGCACTTGGAAAGAAGTGACACATTTTATAAATTTTAATTTATCTGGAAATGTTAAGTTAAGGTTATTTAAGTTATTTTCTAACTTTTTTTTTTTAATTTTATTATTTTTGACCCTTTGTTGTTAAGGGTTTTAAATGGGAGCACTATAGATATTAAAAAATACATTGCACTGCTTAGGATTGATCATGGGATTAGAAGAAAAGAGCACTAAAAGTGGAATAGTAAACAAGAGTGTTATTATAGGAGTTTACTGTATATAACTTATACTTTGTCTGTAAATATCTTATTCCTTAAACTTTAACCAATCTAAGGAAACTGGTTATACACTTAATAAGTGGAACAGATTTTAATTAGACAGACTCAGAGAATAGTGATTCATTTATATTAAGGTTGCGGTGTTTGCTGGATTTACTAGACTCTTTGTGGTAACTACTGTTAGAAATAGAGCCATAACTTTGCTGCTTATTATTTTTTAAAATAAATCTCAAATTTTTTTATGAATATACATATAATTATTGAAAAAGAAGGTAGTATAAGTATATGCTGCAAAAAATGTTTTTTTCTTCTGCTTTTTAATCATAACTTAGTTCATTTCTTAAGTTGAATGACATCTGAATTTTTATCATAGCATTTTGGGCAACACTTTCACAAGTGATTACCAAAACAAGCATTTGTTATGATTGTTATTGCAATCATTTTTGCCTTAAGCTTCACAGTTTTCTCAGGTTTCTTTTTTACATATCATTGAATGCTGTTTCTGGAATATATTCCTTACAAATGTGGTGAAGAAAGCTTATTGGACAGTGTGAACCAAAAGTTAGGACAAGTTAAAGTCATTGAAGCTATTCAAGATTATATGATGTATAAACATATAAAAAACAAAAACAAGACTGGGTTGTTATCGTTTTACTTACACCTTTGAAGGAATAGGAGGGCATGATAGGTAATGGTTAAATCTGTAATACTTCATAAAAAAAGGTCCATTTTAGGGATATTTATCATTCTTATTAAGGACCTGAAAATAAAAAATTAAGTTTTTTTTTAGTCCGTTATTTTGCAAACTGTATACATATATATAATTCTTATGTAGATATAATGGTAAATGTCGAAAAATATTTCTTGACTGAATGTCTAAGAGAATAAAAGAGGTTGTTTATTCATATGGAATGGAATGGCATGGAATGTTTTCCCGAAAATTTTATTAGAAGTGATAACATTGTTAATGTTTTTCGCTTGAATTTTTTTTGGCAAGTTTATTGCCTCTGATAGCTTATTGATTTAGTATCTCAATATGAACTGCAACAAAGGCAGACTGTGTTGACTTTGCCCGGCCATACTATAAAAATGGATAAATGAAAAGTGCATATATTCCTTGTTTGTAATTTTTTGTGTTTTTACATATTTACTCTAACCCTTACGTGCAGTTAAGGTTTATTGCTAATGTTAGTTAATTATCACGAGAATTGCTGTATAACTTTAATGAACACATTGACTACTAAATCTAGTTCTGTGATGAGTTTTTTATGTGTTAAGACGTTACAGTTTTCCTCAGAAAAACAATATACCCATATTTGTCAACCAAGAAGTTTGGTTTTTTTTTTTAGAAGAGAGACAAGTCTCAATTAGTATAGGTTTTAAAATTTTCCAAGAGAAGATTATCGCTATATTTTATTTTACTGGTCGGCTGGATATTTTGAGATTTTGTCTTATCAACTACTTTCGCTGTGGTGCATATGTGGTCTTTATTGTGTATCATATCTGCAAGTATTTCTTCACAGCCTGATTTTCATGTTCTGCAAGCCAAAAAAACCTGTAATAAGTCACAGGAGAAACCATACTCCCTTCTTCTGAAATAGACTAACAACAGCCTTAATTGAAAACAAATATAAGAATTCTACACTGAATTCTACAAATATAAGTACTACACTGACAGTGGTGGAGAATGAAAAGGACCTGGGGGTAATTGTGCAGGCAGATATGAAGTTCTCTGAGCAGTGCAGACGAGCTGCAAGAGTAGCTCATGGTGTCTTGTCAATGATATACAGGAATTTTTCTAGCAGGGATAAGGAGGTGATTATTCCCTTGTATAAGGCAATGGTTAGGCCACATCTTGAGTACTGTATACAGGTCTGGAGGCCTCATTTCAAGAAGGATGTAGAGCTGCTGGAACGGGTACAGAGAAGGGCAACAAGATTAGTAAATGGAACAAAGGGTTGCTCTTACGAAGAAAGGCTTAAGTTTTGCAAATTACAGAGTCTGGAGACTAGGCACCGGCGAGGTGATCTGATAGAGGTGTATAAGGCTTTGAATGGTTTGAGCATGCTCAATGCCAGTGGGATTCTGCATCGTTCTCAGAATAATCACCTCAGAGGGCATAAATTCAAATTGAGGAAGGACGGATGTCGGATAGATGTGCGGAAATTTGCCTTTGGCCAGCGGGTGGTTGGTTGGTGGAACCGACTTCCATCACTTGTTGTTGAAGTTGATAGCCTAAACAAATTTAAAGCTCAACTGGACAGGTATTTCGAACGAACGGAGGGGTGAAATGGGAGAGGGTTTTTTTTTTTTTTTTTTGGCTGATGCTGAATAAGCTTGCTTTCTTGCATCATATGCCTCTACTAATGCTAATGCTAATGCTTCCAATCTGAAGAGATTGGACTTATCCAAACAAGTGAGAAGTGATAGGCCTACTGTATTGTTGTTGAAAATTTATTTAGAGGGAGGGAGAAAAAAACATTACCTTAAGTTATATTTCCTGTCAGCATCATATTGCCAGTTTGAAGATGCATATTCAAATTAGTAGCTTCATATGCTGTCACTGAATTATCAGAATCTATTTCTGTTTCATCAGAAGAAACTTCGTTTGATTCACCATCAAATGAATGGAATTTATTTGGGTGTAACAGTGAGTAGATTAAGACACCTGTTATGTTATTTTTTAATCTAACCATCAATAAGGGAATATTGAGATCAATAATCTCAATATTCCCTCATTGGATCAAATTTAGGATTTGATTTGAAATATGAATTTTGTCACAAGTAAAAACATAAATGAAAATCGTAGTGGAGAGAAAAGATGTGCATACTTGTTAAGGTTTTCCAATGTACTAAAAAAGTAGAAAAAATTAAATTCTATACAGAAATTCAATTAGAAAAATTTTAATTGTTTTTAATGTAAACAAAAACAAATTTCAGGAGGAAATGTGTAGAAGAATTTTAGGACTTATTATGATAACTCAAATTACATATAATAATTTTTCACATCACAAAGAAATATTTGGTTTTATTTATTTATCATAAAATAAAATGTTATAACTTGCAGTGTTGAGTTTTTACAGTGATTTTACCCATGTGCATTCGGAGATAAGTTTCTGGATGGGAATGTTTTGTGACCTTTGTCTGAAACCAACTAACAAAACTCTTCTTAGAAAATAAAAGCTTTGAACTTTCAGTGGGATTTAAACATGGCTTGTTTTCTAGTTAAGTGGAAAATGATAAACTAACTTCCTAAAAAATCCCTAAAGCATAGTAAATTATCAGCATAATTCAGTTAATTTTAATCACTGATTCTAATGCATGACTAGAGTTTCTGTATTTTATCTTAAAACATTTTATCTAATATAAATTCTTAAGCACATAATGTCAGTCCTAGTAACTTCAGTCAAAAATTGACAACTGTGATTACATTGAAATCAAAATTATTAAAATCATTATTGCACTTTTTCCGGAAGTATATTATAAATTCTCTTAGATAATTGCTTACAAAACAAATATTGGAAAATGTGCAGGTATCACTGTCACTATTTTTGTCATAATTTTTCCGATATTCTGTTTTTTTGCAAAATTTTAACATTTTATTTATTTGGAGGGGTGAAATGGGAAGGGTTTTTTTTTTTTTTTTTGGCTGATGCTGCATAAGCTTGCTTTCTTGCATTGTATGCCTCTACTAATGCTAAAATAAATAAAATAAATAAAATTGCAGTGTTTGCACAGTTTACACTACAATTTCTTAGATTTTCTGGTGACTGTTATCAGCTCAAACTTATACAGATTTTGTAGATGAATAAAGAAATAAAGAAGAAAAAATTGTAAAAGTTTGCTTTGTGATGTCAAAGACTGCAAAACTATAATTACTGAACATTATGATATCAAATTTAGGTGCAAAATTACAGTGCAGCCTCCAGTTTTAAATTTTATCTAGAGGTAAAATCTACTTATTGTCAGCTGGATCTGGTACCTGTGTGAGGAATGAAACTCAGTATTTTTGCAGTGTTACCCTTAAAAACGAAATACATTTAATGCTTCCATATGGGCTTACCACACCCAGGGGTCCTGAGTTGGATATCATCTTTCTTGGTGATTCCCTTCTACTTCTCTCTCTCTCTCTCTCTCTCTCTCTCTCTCTCTCTCTCTCTCTCTCTCTCTCACACACACACACACACACACACACAGGGTAACCCAGAAATTTGTTTTTGGCTAGTGCAGCAAAAGCCTCAGGCTTCCTTGCACCATATGGCTAATAATATGTAGTGGTATTGACTCATTTTTAAAAAAATACATTCAGGCAATGTTGGTTGAGTTTTACAAGTTGTATATTCTTAGATTTTTAGCAAACCTGAATCATGATTTGAACCCATTCATTAAAGGTCTGAATTTTACCTCCCTTTGTAGACTGGAGGAACGCTCAACGCTCTATAAAGGCTTTTCACTCGGAAATGTGGTGGATAGGCAGAAGTATAGGTTTCTCTTCTGTGTACATGCAAACCAGCTAGAATATACACAGTTTACTGATGCAATATGCTAGTATAGTGCAGGCTTAGTTGCTTTGACACTTACTTTAGATAATTCAGCCCAACTTATATTTTGAATTTGTATGTATTTTTTTAAGTATATGAGTATTAAAAACAGTTCTTTTTCTTTTAAATGAAAGTGATGTGGTACAAAGGTAGCTTCATTGATGAAAATCTGCAGCTCAGACCAAGTTATCAGTTTGAACTTTGGGATAGATTTCTGATATTCTGTTAAAGAAATCTAAGGAAAAATCTGAGTTTTTTGCTGGCCATATGAAAAATATTTGATTGTTAATTATTCTTTGTATATTTGCATATTTTTTATTCCCTCTTTTTCAATACTGATTTTTTTATGATTGCAATTTGTATGGACCAGCTGTAGATTTCCTTTATGCTTATACAGTCTCATATCTTTGGGAATATTTTTGCTTTCTAAACATAATTGTTAAACAGTTATTATATTGAACATAACTATTCTCCTGTAATACTATTATATCAAATTAATGTAATTAAAGAGGACTTTTGAGCTTCTAATTTTTTGTTTAGATCATATTATTGTGCATTCCCAATGTATAATTGTGTGAGTCCTGTCATTATAATTCTAAGTATCTCCTGTTATCAGTAATTCATTCTTAATGGATAAACAAGTTATAATGAAGTAAGATCAATTTTTATTAGGTTGTTTTTGTGTGTGTGTTTGTATAATACTTAAATTATCGGTAAACTTAAAAAAATGCATTTTATCTATGTAATCAATTTTAAGAGGATCACAACTTTCAGTACAAAGCTTCCCAAATACCATTAACCATAACACAGTAGATGAATTAGTAAAAAACAAAGTTTAGAACAGCTTGCCTAGTTAGCTGTAACAGCCATATACTAAAGATCTATGTGTACATATAGAAGTAAATATACATGTATATATAAACTTTTTTTTTCCCTAGCACTGCTAATTAAAATTAACTTTCCATTGTACAGTACAGACTGTCAAATCTAAAACATTTCCAAACCGCTTGACAGTTGCACAAATTTTTATTATAACAGGGCTTATGGGAAAAATAGGGATGGGGCAGAGCACAAAGGCTCTCCAAATTTTATTTTATTTTATTTTTTTTTATTTATTATTATTTTTTTTTATGAAAACCCCACACACGAAAGGTATCAAAACCTATAGTACTTAGTACCGTGCATGGGTTGAAGGAGAAGTTTGGGGGGAGGGGATGCCAGAAACTTTGCTCTAGAGACTAAACATGGATTTCACCACTTCAAGCCTCCAATAAGCAAAGTGGTGGTATTTCGCCGGTTGATGAAAATCAACCGGTGAAATTATAAGAATTATAATTCTTATAATTCTAAGTATGATTGAGTTGTTCCTTAATTAGAGTAGTACAGTAGTTCCTTAATTAAGATGTGAATACTGATAATTTAGTGTAAACATTCTGGAAGTTATTTATTTCCAGTTGGTGAGTTTCCTGATAGTTAATTATAATCCAAGCATTGCATATATGTGTATATATATACATAATAAAGAGTACTAATTGATGCAGTGTTAATTGTATAGAACTCTGCTGAACTGAGAAACTTATCTTAATTCTGTTACCTAATGGTACTCTTCAGAATTTATCTTTGTAAATTTATAATATTTCTGTGGTTAAAATAGTGAACAAAAGTTATATATACAAATGTTTTATAAAATTTTCTGATAGCAATGTTTACTCATCTTAAAAAATAAATTACAACTAAAAAAATTGCTTTACATACAGACTACTATGTAACTTAATCTTTCAAAGTCTGTCTGCATGTGTGTGTGCCTGACTTTAGAATTGACTTTTTAAGTAGACAAGTAGTTTTGTTAATATAATTTATTTATTTATTTATTTATTATTAGATTTTTTGCTTCTGTGATGCATTTAATTGTCACTTACTTTCCTTTCTCTTAACTAATGAAAAATTCTGTTTTGCAGTTCTAATAATTTTAATTTACTCTCATTAAAAATATTCAATAGGAATGTTATGGAAACCATTGATCTCAGTTAAAGTTCTTTTCATGAAATACAACAATACTTGATACCGCATAAAAACACTGATTTATTCTGTCTATCCAAAAATTATTATACAGTAGCGCTAAATGTTTGAATGAAATCATTATTGCAACATAGTACATATGTACTTACAGTATGTTCTAAGATGATTACCTAACTCTTTTTCAAAAACAAGAATAAAACTAACTAACAAAAGACAAAGGAATACACTTAACATAATAGTAAATAACTTCACATTGAAGAACTAGTAAAACTACAGAGTTTTAAATAGTTATTGGTTATAATTGCTGCCTTTCAATGCTGTGGATGAATTAGTTGGTTGTGGATGAGATCTTCCCCATAAATTTGGGTTAGGTAACCAGAAAAACAGGCGAAGCAACCATATATATCATACTGATTGAGTCCTCATAGTCTTAGTTGCTTGAATGGGGGAAAACCAAAGTAAAAGGGGGGGAATCGTGCTGAAACATGGCAGTATGATCAGTGATGCTTGATTGGTAGAAAATGTAAGTTGTATTAGTATTGTTAGCATGATGTAAGGAAGCAAAATCTATAAAAGCATTGTCCAGAAAAAAATAAAAAAATTCTACCCAGCTCATTTCCTCATTCCTCCCAAAATTTGTTGAAAATTTTAAATTTATTTGAACTACCCACTTCCAAAACACTGGATGAAAGTTTATTTCAACAATCAATTACTCTTTGACTGAATGCAAGCTTTCATGCAAATTTGTATTTGTCTTGGTTACTGTGCAAGTTTTCTTCTCTCTTTATCTCTCTCTTTCTCTTCCTGTCCCATCATGTTAATAGTTTAATTTTACAATCAAGAAAGGATAGGTAATTCTCTTTAAACAGCAAATAATAATGATTCTGTACTAATTTTATTCAGAATAAACCAGTTTTTCAGTGTGGTGTTAAATATATTTTATAGGCTAATTTCTGACATGAAGATATTAACTTATAATAAAGAATACATTGGAAGCATTGTAATATTTTTTTTTATTTAAATGTAGTAATGAAAATTAGTGGAGCAGTTCTTTTGTATTATTTGTCTTGAGGCATTTCATTCAACTTGTATAAATATACAGTGTTTCTATACTATATAGGTGTATCTGTGTTGTTGATATTTATTGTCAAAGAACGGCTTGCCTAGTCAGCTGTAACAGCAATATACCAAAGATGTGTACATAAGTATATGTAGATATATGACTGGTTATTTATTTTTTTCTAATACTTCAAACTTTGTATTGTATTGTCATTTAAATGTCTGTTTTGGTCACCATTGTGTATACTGCAAGAAATAACTTTTATATCAAAAATATTGATGAATAGTATTTAAGGCTATAATCATTAGAATTCTAAGAATTTTTCATGTATACTCTTGTTGCTTTGATATACAAATGCAGTTATCATACATTTGTTTATGTAACTCAATTCTTGAATGGAATCAAAGATATTGCAAAATTTATTGTGGAAATCCTTTATATTTTAATACTTCGAGGAAATCTGCCATTTAACTTAACAGATTACATCTAGCTTTATAAAAGAAAGTAAGCATGATAGAAATTGAAGTTCTCTTAATATCTAAGAATTGTTTGTTCAATTGCATCATGTTAGTATGCAGCAAACTTTAAATTAGCCAAGAATGGCTTCATTTTAGGTGTATCTTATATTGTGAATACCTTCACAACGAGTTGCCATGATATTGCACTACCTCGAATAAGTAACACTTCACCAATGGAGAAGACTATTGTTACTTATTCTCAGCAGATACCACCACCCAGATGGCACCATTTCAAGGCTGTTTGGCCTATCTTCAGTGGGTGGGTAGATAGCCTGGTGATGCAATGATGGCAATTTAGTTATGAAGTATAACTTCACAATATGAAAGATGCCTGATAGTGTATGAAGTGAATCAGACTAAAATGCTTTTAGGGCTTAAGCCTCAGGCTGAGTAAAATTTAACTGATGTACAAGTTTGTGCAGCATCATGTTAGTACACAGCAAACTCTAAATTTGCAAAACTCTCTCTAAGTTCTCAGCTAATTTAGAGTTTGCTACGTACTAACATGATGTGATTGCGCAAGCTTGTACATCAGTTAACTTTCATGCAGCCTGAGGCTTAAGCCCTAAAAGCATTTTAGTCTGATTCACTTCATACACCATCAGGCATCTCTCATATTATGAAGTTATACTTCATAACTGAATTGCCATAATTGCATCACCAAGGTATTATCCACCCCACCAAAGATAGGCCAAATAGCTTTGAAATGGTGCCGTATCTGCTGAGAATAAGTAACAATAGTCTTCTCCATTGGTGAAGTGTTACTTATTCAAGGTAGTGCAATATCATGGCAACTCGTTTTGAAAGTATTCACAGTATGAGATATGCCTAAAACGATGCCATTCTCAGCTAATTTAGTTTGCTGTGTACTAACGTGATACGATTGCACAAACTTGTATGTAAGTTAACTTTTACGCAGCCTGAGGCTAAAGCCCTAAAAGAGTTTTAGGCTCAGAATTGTTTATAATGAAAATAAATTTCACCTGTATTTATTTTAATACTCTACTTCATGTGCAGACTGAATAACGATCTGATTTCCCTTTGATATCCATTTCTATTTTTCACCTTATAAGGTTGAAGGAAATTATGCAAGCAGATTAAGATCACTAGCTTTTCAGTGACTCAATGCATGCTGCATTGCCACCCCTTCTCATCATCAAGCTGTTGGTCTTAGAAATGCAGAGTTTACTTTTAGCATTTGGTCATACTGTACCATAAATTATGTTAGTGAAAGGTATACAGAGTGAGAGAGAAGACAGGAGCTAGTAAATGAACTTCGTCTGCCTGTAGAATATCTCTTCACTGTAATGTAATCATACAAGGTGGTCTGATATCTGCATTCACAAACTAGTCTGCTTTTAAAACCTTCATCAGTGGTACAAACTTTGTAATCAACTATGTATTTTCTTATTCTGTGTGATATCCAGTTCTTTGTTATTTATATACATAAATACTGATAAAACAGGTTTACTGAAGTTTAATTTATAATAATTGGTGGAGGAGGATTCTCCAAAGACCGATTTTTAAAATATCCTTTCTGTTAACAGAATTTCATAAATACCTGCAAGTATTTAAAAAAAAAAAAAAATGCTATCATTATAACACCAGAAAAATAACTAAGCATGGCTTTTGATATATTTTAAACTACTCATAAAGGCTGTATTATTTTTGCAGGCAGGAATGTAATCACTAAAACAGTCTGTAAATGTATAATCTTTAAATGCATATAATAAAGCATTGTCAGTTGTTAGGGTGGAAACTGTTTTCACCCTAATAACAGTGATTCAAGAATTATCCTCCACATCATTATTTATATACGTTTAAAGTTCTCTGTATATATATGTCATTTAAAGGTTTATTCATTTTAACTCTTGAGCGCTGCCAAAACCAGTCTGATTCGGCAGTGGCCAAGAATTTTGTGATTATTGAATGGTTACAGAAACCTTGCCTTTTGATTTTAATTAATTTATTTTTTGATATGAAGAACTGCTGACAGTCACAACTTTGAAATATTTAAAACGTGTGAATTTCAGCAGCAGTGTTTTTTTTTTTTTTTTTATTTATTAACCATCCAAATGGCCAACATCTTTAGGGTTAAATTTTTTTTAATATTATTAACAAAATTCCCTGTTAGGAAGTAGCTGTTGACACCTTTTATTTATTTAATTAGAGAGAGAGAAAATCTTTATTGCAACTTAAGAAAAGATACATGTCTTTTCTTTACAAAATGGGATAACTTCCATTACATTGTCCAAACAAAACATGTAAATACAAAATTTTTTTTGGCAAAAGTAAAATGGTAACTTAATATCTTAATAAAAAAATTTCTTTAACTGGACATGTACACAGTAAATATAATTCCCAAAAAGTTCTCAAAATAATTATTGAAAAAAAAGGTAAACTGCAGCCATTATCAACCCACTGCAGGATGGAAGCCTCTTCAACAAATCATGCTGAGGGAAATTGACCATAATCTGCCACGCTGGTCCAGTGCGGGTTGGCAGATCGACCATATTTAGCAGTCAGGGGCTTGAACCCCGGTCTACTCAAAGAGCGTGTGCTACTGCACTCCTGCTCTTGACCATTCGGCTACGGAGGCCATGATAGAAAAATATAGAAACTGTGACCAGTAGCAGCCCTGTACTCTAACTTCTGTCCTAAAGGTTGTGGTGTTCCAGGCCACAAGAACCAGGATTGTAGTGTTAGTCTTGAAATTTATAGCTACTTGCATTGAAAGAAAAATAACTGGCGCCATGATTAAATAATAGTGTTTCATGTATATTTATAACTTTTTTTTTTTTTTGACTCTTTTTCTGAAAATTAAATTGTTTACTTTTCAGAAAAGGAGATTTTTGATAAATCAGATTGTTTATTATAATTGAATTTATTTTTACTTACAATATATAAAGTAGAGCTGCACTTTCTGATGTAACTTTTAAGAAGGGTGGGTGGCTAGAATGCAACCATGCTGGCTGTTTGGTTGGCTTATTTGAACTTTAACAAAAAAATAACATCCTCTTTTCTTCTTTATTGCAAATTTCCATGTAATGTAATTATGACCTGGATAATAAAATTTGTCTATTTATCACAGGTATCTATGGTATTAAAGTTTATTACTGTATACATGAAAAAAAATTTAATATATATTATAAATATCTTTGTGCTCATTAAAGGGCATTTATTAGCATTATCTGTGATAACTTATTAGTTAAGAAAGCACCCAATTTGTCATACTGATTAATGTGATCTGATATTTCATTTCTGTCATTTGTAATCACGATTTATGTTTATGTATGTATATTATTTATTTGTAAATAAACACTTAAAAATCTGCAGCGCAAGACTAATTATTAACAAATTCTGTATACAGATTTTCAATTTGGTTTCATATGAAAACCATTTGAAAAAAAAAAAAAAATTACGCAGAAATTATTTTAGTTAAATAATGATTTGAAATATTTTCTTCAAGTTGCATTACTTGAGTATATTAAAAATATGTTTTATATTTTAAAACAAATCACCAAAAAAAGGTGTTATGCCATTACTTTTGATGTAGAACTGTAATTGTCTCTAAGCATGATACTGATTTCAGACTAGAGTGTGCAAAAAAAAGCCAGTGCCATTATTTATGCATTGTTGTATAAAAATGATATTCTTCTTCAAAATATACCTTCTTGTGGGAAATTTTCTAAAAGATCAGTAAGTGGTTAATGATTCTTGGCAATTGATGTTGAAATACCAACTTCCCAGTTTGCATGTTATGCATGTGAATAATTTTATCAAGAAAGAGTAGTGTGTTTAGTATATACATATCAAGTACACATTGGAAGACATCCAATCAGCTAATTTTGATCATTATTTTCTTTAGAATGCCACAGTTAATATCAAGGTGTGATACAGGGCAGAATTTAAAGGTTCATCCTGGAAATGCCCATATTGTGAAAGGACATTTACAACCAAGACAGGTTTGGGGTACACATCAGAAGACTGCACCCTATTCAAGCTAATCAAGAAATAGATGTTACAAGAGTTAAGGCTCATTGGTTGTCTGAGGAAGTTAGGATGCTTGTACATGCAGAAGCAGTTCTTTGTAGAACAGCTACTCTCTGGAATATCAAAAGTTGCAGCAGATTTTCTTGCATGGGACAGTTGACTCCATCAAGGGCTGAAGGAAGATGTCGCCTTATATAGAGATGGTGAATCAGATTCTCACATCTGGTGACCTTGTGACAGCGGAGGCTTCTCAATCTTCCCCTATCAAACCTGGACAATCAGGGATCACAGGGAGTGACTTAGTTGAGACCCTGGATAAGTGGGGATCTTGGAACATGATGTAGTGAGTGACCAGGTGATTCTTGGATCTACTTAAGCCCCTGGACTTGGGGAGTGCTGAATTGACATTAACTACTAGTGAACAAGACTTGTCTGAGTTGACACAGGCCTTTGGACCACCAGAGAGCCTGGACTATTGGGCTTTCGAGAGCCCCCAGTTTTGGGGACTTGGAAATATAATAAATTGAGCATGCCTCAGACTCTAAGTGAAGTGCGGTTCCAGCAGGATGGGGGCTTATTCCCCATGTCCGATGCCAACTTCCACGCGGGCAAATTTCCAAAGTCTTGCGTCTAGGTCTTTAAGTCCAGCTATGCTGCAGGAGGAGGTATGGGAGCATGTCCTGGCTCAGATCTTGAAAGAACCTCTGCATGATGCAATCTTGAGATCTATTGGCAAACCACTCCTGAGTCTTGATCGTCGTGGCCTCAAATTGTTATTAGCACAAGCTCTGGATGGCTGATTAGAGATGACAGACCTTGATAGGTATATTAAGTTAATCCACTGGGTTCCAATCTTATGGCTTCTAGGCCAGTTTGGGTCAAAGGAATTTTGATAAACGTCAGTTAAGGAAAAGAGCATTTACTGTGACCTGCTCACTATATTATAAAAAAAAGTGAAGAAAGCACCATTCTGACCGTTGATTACGCCTTCCCAAGATCGACATTCCGTTGTGCCTTGAGTATTCTTGACCCGGCTAGGATTGCTTAAGATGTGGTAGAACCTGAAGTATTTTGGAAGTTCTGGACAGATGTATTTTGTGTGAATCAGTCAAGGAAGAGCATCTCCGATGTTCCACCTAATTATGTTGAAAAGAAAGCACGAAAATTATGCACGAAAAGAAAAGTTCCAGTAATTTAGTACCGGAATGATTTGTATAGGCCAATTGAGAACATTGAAATTAAGGAGGCTTTGCCGGTGAAAACTAGTCCTGGTCCTGATATGTGTATGTGTACCTTGTCAATGGTGGCTTCCAGAAATAATTAATCTCGATCTGTTTAACTGTGCAGGCGTACAGAACTCCATAAAATGGGCCTGACATGTGGGTTAATGTGAGTTTGTGAGTGTACTGTAGTGTGTGTTGTTTTGTGTCAGGCCCATGTGGAGATGGATTATTTCTAGGAGCCACCATAAACAGGGTACACACACACACACACACACCTGATTTTTCACTGCCAATGCTATATGGGGTTTATACGATTTTTATACCAAAGAAGGCTCACTAGTGATCCCACCGATTTTAGACCTATAACTGTGGTTTCGGTAATTTTGAGATTGTACCACAAGATTTTGGCTAGAAGAACCTCTCTTAAGATTAAATTGGAACGTAGACCTTTATTCCTGATTGAGTTGCAGAGAATGTGTTTTTTCTCCAGGTGTTATTAACTTAATCTAGTAGGACCTTTGAAGTTTATATCTTGTCTCAATAGATATCCAAGAGGCTAGATTAAGTTAATAACAAATTGCCATAACAGGTTACTAGAATGAGATTTATGCAGGAATGTTCGGTGTTTAAACCTTGTAATGGAGTAAGGCAAGGTGACCCATTATCGCCTATGTTGTTTAACTTTAATAAAGTGTAAATATCAAAATAATTGCCTGCATCCAACTGTTTAATGACCATATAGTAATTTAACCAGATTAGTTGGGAATGATCCCGTGCAGGTTTCTATTTGTGATGTCATTCTTGTCATGACTCTTGAAATGCATCCTTAGCTATAGATTCCATGATCTTCCCTACCACAGAAGTCAAATCCACTGTCTATAGTTACCCAACTCCTCTTGCGTCATCTTTCTGTATTAGGGAGACACCAGCACTTTTCCAGTTCAAGAGGTATACCTGGATTCCAATGAGGCTCTCATTAACATTCCGAACAGTTTGATATACTCACATGCAGCTGTTTTAATTATAATAATATATAGCACCTTCTCCTCTGGAACCTTCAAATACCCCTCCTTTAACCTAGGCAGCTTTTGTAACAAATGCTTCTCTGAAGTCATTCTATCACTTATTTTACAGTTATGAGTCCAGAGACATTAGGTATTTTAGGCACTGTGCCTATATCCTACTAAAAAAATAGGGATCCGAAAAAATAGAATTCAGAGAATAAAATACAATTTCAGTACAGTAAATTCTACAAGCTAATTTTTAAATGCAGATTACTAAGGTAAATTTTTTGGCTTTTTCTGTTAGTAAAATCATTAACGTCATCAAAGTTCGCATTTCGAGTAATTTAGTACCGGAATAAGTGCTAATAAATAATTTCAATACTAAATTTATAGAAACACTTTCGAATTTATTTAAAAACAAAAAATTAGACTGGACATAGGGACATTTTAATATGTTTGATATAATGTAGTGAGGCCTCGGTATGAAAATACAGTGGCAGACAAAAAACTGCATCATCTTAAAAAAAGTAACATTTGTAGTGAAACGTATAAGATTTGATGACAGTCATTTTGTTTGTCGAAAAGCAAAGGTATTGCGCCAGATAACGCTTCCATTGCATCAGACAGTAATTGTAGTAGTAGTAGAAGTAGTGGCACTTGATGCAAGAAAGCAAGTGTAGGAGCTACACTTGTATCAGTCGTTTCTATAAATATGGCGTTCGCAGGGTATACACGCTCATTAGTATCCTGCTTTGCGGAGGTGTAAGCATGGCTCTATATGTTCAATTGACACCAAGAAAAAAAAAGTAGCTGTTGCTCTGTCCCAGGAAGGGCTTTCTACGCGTACTATCGCTGATAAAATAGGCTGCCAACAGTATCCCGGGTGCTAAAATTGGAGCGTGAAACCGGTGATTGTAAAGTGTTCGATGTCTAACAGACCCAGGGGTTTCCCCCATCTCCGCGTTGTGTACTCTTGTTTGTGTATCACAGAACTATGTGAAGGCCAGAGGTTTAAAAAGTGTAATGCGTGTGTTAGCGTAGTGTTATGTTGTTCTTCTGACCATTTAGCCGTTGGGCCCCTGAAACCGGTGATGTGAAGAGAAGACCTGGATCAAGCCGTAAGAGAATGACTACGTCTTTCCAAGATCGATATTTGAAACGGCTATGCCTTCGTAACCACCATGCTAGCCCTCCTGATCTAAAACTAGACTTTGAGATGGCCTCTGGTGTTGAAACAAATGCACGAACTGTCCAAAGACGGCTTTTGGAATGTGATCTGCATGCCTATCGGCCTAAGAAGAAGCCTTTGTTGGCCTCTTCTTAGGCCGAAAATGAGGAAGAAGTGACTTGCATTGGCTAAAACGCATGTTTCATGGACAAAAGAGCAATGGGACACTGTCATCTTTTCTGGCGAATCGAAATTCAACCTGCATGGCTCGGATGGGAAGCGATATGTCAGAAGACGAAAATCGGAGGCATGCCATCCTGACTGCATAACACCGACTGTAAAGTTCCCTGCCAGTCAGATGGTCTGGAGATGCATAACAAGCAAAGGGGTGGGACGAATTAAGTTTATTACCGGAACGGTTAATGCAGAAACCTACACATTGGTTTTCATAATTTGTCACAAAAAAAAAAAAAAAAAATATATATATATATATATATATATATATAACTGGTTTTTCTCGATGCGTTTTGTTAGGAGTCGCTTCGTTACATCTGCGTTCTCTCAAAGTTAACGTGTTTTTTTTTTTTTTACATGCAGTCAGAACTGTTGGTTAGTGCATTTATATTTACAGGTATACTCTGATCTAATCGTAGTAAGTCTGCTATTTTTTTTTAAATATATTTATTGCAATCCACCAAACTTTTGGTAAATGTCATTAACTTTATTTTTGCTTCCTGACATGGTTTTATGTGTATACAATAATCCCTGCTTTTTTAAGAAAATGAATTTGAACATAGCTTAAGTTTAGCTGCTTTGAAGAAGCATCAGTATAATCTATAATATTGCAGTGTGTTAATTGACCTTAAGTGAGGGTTAATATTTATGATATAATTTCCAGTGGTTCAAATTAGAGATTGTACTGTTTTTTTTTTTTTTATTTTTTTTTTTAGCGATTGGGGTGGAGGAAGTGAAGAAAACTTCGATTCAAATTTTCCATCAACATCAATAAATTTAAGCTTCAGTTATCTGAAACTTTCCCAAAAGTCTTCCACTTTATTTCAGATTTGTACAATACATACAATCAACAATAAAGCTTGTTGAGATAACTATTAAGTAATACACTTATTTGGCAAAGGTTAACTTTGGATAAGGGAAGCAAGGTTTAATCATTTTGTTCGATAACAATTGCTATTTGTTGGTGGTGTATTTCTTATGTTGTGTATAACTTAAAAATGAGTTATTATTTTCGAACTTCGGTGGCCAGCTGAAGTAATACCATGTTATTATACCATAATCATAGAATAATAAATAATTCAGAATCATCTATCAGCCAGTAGTAATAAAAAGGAGGGGGGGTAGTTAGATGGAACGGCTGTGCATAGAAATTAAAAGTTAAAACTATAATTGTGCAATTGTATTTGAACTAGGGTATATGAAATAGCTAATGATATAAGGGAGAAATCACCGAGCCACTTTAATCTATTATCCAAAGTTAATCTTTGCCCAATATTCTAAGCTCGCCACTTCTTTTTATCGAGTAGTTCCTCCATGCCACATGCAGGATTGTCTGAACAACAAAATGTACATTCTTGCCTGGCTATTCCATAACCTTTATCGACACAATGACGCTGACAACTTTTGGCACATCTACGATCGACACTCAGTAATACTCCTCCAACTTTGACTATAAGTGCCTAAAATACATATATAAAGAAAATACGGTGAACATCCTCCTCCATATATGTACCTAAATATGTAGTCAAAAAAAAAAAAAAAAAAAATGAAAGAAATGCATGGAGAGGTTAATGAATTAAATTCTATAAGTTAATTCTCTGTTTTTATTGTGAGAGGGTTTGGCCTGTCAGAAATTGCACGAATTTCTAAAGGGCTTTTCAGTCAGGACTATAGTTAGTTGATTCCATACGCCAGGTTCGGTTTTCTCGGTGGGTTATTTCTGGTTTTTTCAACCTCCAAATCGCTCCCTGAACACATACTGGCATAGACGTAATACATGATGGTATAGTATGGCATAATTTGCAGATATATATATATGGTGACCAGACGCCCCATTTTTCGATTCCCTCCCCATTTTCTTTTGAGCGTAATGTTCCTCGAAAATTTTATTCCGTTTTTGTTATAAGGAATTTTTCTGAACTTACATAGCTAAAATTAATTTTCCATAAATTTATTAATTTAGCATGACATTTATCGTAATGAATAGTAACAAGCATACATTTTGCATCTTATACCAGCTGTGTGCTAGGTAGGCTAGCCCCTTGTTAAAAATTTGGGATTATCTGAACCCCTTAAATTCGATAAAATTTAGCAGACTTAACCAAGAATGACCCTTGGTTTAAATTATTCTCGACAAGTCCCTTAACAAATATTGCACGCCCCTGTTTTCGTTCCAAAACGTATAAATACCGCCCTTCCCACACCGGGTGGAAAAAACAAGTTCGAATCCCGTTAATGATACGAGGAATCTTTATGGGCCTTTCTGACAACGTGGCTGTTAGTCGGTTTCAGTCCAGGGTAGTAATTTTTTTTTTTTTTTTCACCCAGGAATTTGGTTTTTCATTTAGCAAATTGACCACTGAAAACATGCAGTTTACAGACATGCTGC
The DNA here is from genome assembly GCF_048544385.1 of Mastigoproctus giganteus. NCBI lineage: Eukaryota > Metazoa > Arthropoda > Arachnida > Uropygi > Thelyphonidae > Mastigoproctus > Mastigoproctus giganteus. The sequence goes on from NC_143581.1 coordinate 199,069,461, forward strand.
GCAACATGGCCTAAAACTCTACCAACAACCAACCAGCTAAAAACGCGTTTGGCATTTTATAGTTGTTCAAAAAATTTGAACATGTAATATTTCATTTCCTTCCCATTCGGTAATGCCTAAACATATTTATTAGGCAGAACGTTTGATGGAAACGGACATTAATCAAAAAAGATCGCACTGAGGACAAGATGCCTAATAAATACGTGAGCTCAGAAAAACTACGGAATGTGTATGCGCAAGTGAACTGAAAGAACCATTCCATTACTAAAAAGAAATGCCAGTTCAATAGTGACCGAGGAAAACAAAAGCGAAAAAACATCGGAATCTCGTGGATGTGTGCAAAGTGAACCCGAAAAATGCTCCATTAGCGATCCATGTGGGTGGATTATACCACTGCGTGATTCAAAGCAGGTAGTATACTACGCAAGAGACCTATACGCTCAGATCTCAGTGATGAAGAATGGCTATTGTTTTAGAACTGGAATATATAGGTATCTTTCACTTTAACAGAATAATAAAAAAATGGTGAGAAACGGAACTTGCGTTTGCTGGTATGCTCAAATTATAAGAAGTTAACTTTCTTTGAGTATCGAGTATTTTCAGTACAACATTGTATAATGGTGACACCAATATGACAACAATAATATATGTATAATATAATTAATAATAGCATAATAATAATCACAAAGTTTTGACTAATAGTTGAACATATTAGTTCAACTAATTTGTTGGGGTTTTGTGTGGGCCCTTCAGAAGTCGGGCCCGGTGCGCCCGCCGTTAAATCCGCCTCTGGTGAAATTAATTTCTAAATATGGTCCAGTGCTGCATGAGCATTTCCCTCACATGAAGGAAAACGAAATGCGTGATCATTATTTAAGCAGTGAAATGCAACACTAACTGATGGAGTTAAGGACAAAGTCAAGCAGACAATTACGAACGAAATGAAATACGTTAAGTAATATTATACAAAGTGTACTAGAGACGCTGGCCTCGCGTTGTGCAGATGACTATGATCCTTAGATCCGTTGGCGTTGATAAAGGGTGTATCGAAGAGCATTATGCAGGTTTTCTTGCCTTTTAAGAGACAACTGCTGCCGGATACTATTTTAAGAGAACTATATCAATGGTTCAATATAAAATGAGTGTCTCGTGTACAGGATTATGACAATGGAGAACATGGAGTAAATTCAGTTTGTGGATGTTGTGACTGGAAATGTTAATGATACGCGTATATCAGTCATCAGTCCAACAGCTTTTTTTACACCATGTGGCTGCCATAATTAGAATCCGTTTTTGAGTGATGCAGCCAATTCATCAACAGTGGTAATCTTTTTTTTTTTTGGCTCCATACAAAGAAAGCGCATTTATTTTTCAGATCGTCGAAGAGGCGTGGAATTTCGAACCAAAATTTATAAATATCTATGAAATCCCTTTCCGAAACGCGATGGAGATTGGACAGTGTAAGAGCTATAATATTTCAGTTAATTAATATATGCGAAGCTGTCAAAAAATCTTATCAATACATGCCGTGATTTACAAACCATGAGCGACTGTGGAGCGGTTTTAAAAGAAATTAACTTTCGAGTTTGTGCTGTCATTGCTTGTATGATAAGTTCCGTCTTTGTTAATAAAATAAGTGAACTCTGGCAAAAGGTGAAGTTAATTTACAAAACATTATTATTCATATGGTGTGCAAGGAAGTCTGAGGCTTATGTTGCACCGGCCAAAAAAAAAAAAAAAAAAAAAATTCCCTATTACCCTGAAAGAGAGTAGAAAGGAATCACCAAGAAAGAGAAGAATTATGATATCCAGCTCAGGACCCTGGTCATGTCAAGCCCATACTCACCAGATGTGAGCCCCTGGGGGTACTAGTGTCTCATCTTCGGCAATTTTGTGCTTGACTCGATCAATATTCAAATGGATTTAATGTGCATTAAAAGGAGTTCGCAGTCGGCAGGAAAGAATAAATATGATATTGCTTTGACGTTCAAAGAGAATAGAACGAATCGCAAAAAAATGTTTTATTATGAAAATGCTGAAGAACCAATAAAAATCCAGAAGATCACTTCAGAATCGAATATTTCGTCTTAATGAAAAGTGAAATTAAAGCAAATTTAGTACATTCGTGCCTTCAGATATTTGCGACATAAAATACAAGTTTCGATTTACAATTCTACGAAAGCTAGGTGAAGTGAATCCAGTTTTCTTTCTTTTTTTTTTTAAGAATAATTATGGCCATTCCTATCATTACTGCCTCCACTGAAAGGGGCATTTTCAAGAATGAAACTAATAAAAACTTCCCGCATCTCTCTTCTCCCATTGGCTGAATAAATATTACTAGGATAAAAATTATTTTAATGTATAGAAAGATTATTCCAATAAAAAATAGCCTTTCAAGTAACGTGAATTTTTTTTTGTATGCTATTTATTTTTATATTTTTTCTAGCAGTAATTTTATTAGAAATAGTTATTTTACTAGCTAGAAAACAAATCACTGCCCTTCCGCAGACTCGTGTAAAAGACCTGGGTTCGAATCCTTTCCCGATGAACTTTTTTTTTTTTAGTCGCAGTTGAATAATACTAGCTTAAACGTTCCAAATTGCTCCTGATGCCCAGACCGAGTGATAACATAATTTTCATCTACCTATTGGTGATCTGTGAAAATTCATAATGGCATCACTTATGAATTGCGATTCATCCGTTGAAAGGTTGACAAGTGAGAAATGAAGGTCCAATACTCTGCTGTAAAAGCCATTTAATAAAACAACTCTTGGATGAAATTCGTCTTGTGAACGGGCCTGCACTCGCTGCATGTGATATGAATAGAATTTCTGCTCCTCAAGAATTTTCTGTATAGGTGAATGTGTGCAACGTCTATTGCTGCTGCATTCGTATTAGTTCCAGGCTCCTTGGTCGTTTTCTCCACTTAAATAAGGTATTCGGACAGTTCTGGCTCTTCTTCAATAAGCTGTAACAGGCTCAAAAAGATCCTGTCTTTCAAAGAAGCAGATGGATGGATGTCTGCAAAAGTATCATTGACCGGATGGGTCGTTGTGGAAAAGTTTCCCGGTAGAGACTAATCTTCACTACTGTTCCCATTCGCTTGTTTATTAATGAATCGAATGCCTTGTCATTTCGGCGTTGTATTCCTATCCGCCATATTTTCATTCATCCTCCAATAAGCGCACCACTCCAATAAAAACATATCGAGTGCTTCAGCTACAGTATGGCATGTTGTATCTTTATGTGATATATATGAAAAAAATAATAAATGTCGAATTTCCGTTCCGATTTTAATGAAATTGGTATGGCTCGACAAATCTTCCTAAAAAATCTTCCTAAATTTCATAAAAGTCCATCAACTGGGAGGCGAGTTATTACATGAGGACCGGACGGACATGGGTGACGATGAGAGGCATTTTGCATTTATGCTAATGTGCCTAAAAATAAGATTGAAAATAACACCAGGAATACTAATTAACTTGCAGGTAACCTCTGAGCAGATGAATTTGTTCCAAAATTTGCATGCATGTACGGTGATGTCAGATATGCGAATGATTCAAATTTAGCTATCATGTTACTTATTAATAGGCGTCCTTTCTTTCATTCTGAAAAAAAAAAAAAAAAAAACCGGCTATAACTCGGAAGAGAAACGTTTCTAGATTTTTACCAATATGAACTTCCTTCATCCCTATGCTGAGTTGAACACACACTCCCAAAGTTAGACGAGCCCGTTCGAAAACAACTTGTATAATCTGTCAACTCTCTAGAACATATTTCTTTCTAACATTCTGAGCAGAGCATATACAACTAGCTTGGATTCAACCAGAGAAGTTTCGCACAGAACAGAATCTGGAGAGCAAATCCTGGCTGAAACATATACACTCTTCAATTAGAACTAACTTTTTGTTGAAAGACAAAAATTTAGTTCTAATTGTGTGTGTTATTCGAGGTTTAATTATAAATGGAATTATTTTACTAATTTACCCGTTATTGATTCTGATTGACTGACTGTATGTGCTACCTGACAGTACTTGGAGTTTTTACTGCATGTTGCTAAATCACCCACTTCCGATGGAAAGAGACAAGAGTCGTAGACGTCTAATCCTCCGTTGCTAAAATCAGCGCTGCATGAGTAACATTTTACTTCTTCATTGGGTATGTCTGCACTTCTTAAAGCACCTAAAATGGAAAAGATTATAGTAAAATAGTAAAAAAAAGACTATACTGTAATTGATGTCATAAATATAAAAATTCTAGAAATGTTCATTTGTATAAACTTAATTTACCATAAATTTTTTGATAGGTATGCTACCATTCTGAAAGTATTCGAACACATGTTGGTTTCACATTTTTGTCCATTTTCCCCCAAATTTTAGTCCCACTGCACCATGTGTCCTGTTAATTTTGTAGAGCAGTGTAGATAGAAAAGAAACTCAAATTCCCTTTCAAAAACGATTATTTTTTTAATTTAAATTACATTAGCTTACAGGTACTGTTGATTTTAATTTCTTCTATGAGAACGTGAGAAGGCTGAGAAATAAATTGTTTCAAGGAAGTCCTTGTAGGGAATATAACTTATTTGCCTAACTTGGTTGTCTACTGAGCAGTCGCTGAATAATATTTGCTCCTCTTTTGGGTACTCTCTTTTTTTTTTTTTTTTTTTCAGCAGAGAGTTGGGATACATGAAGGCGCTCTGACGATTATGTCGTGTGTATCCAATATCCCCCGACTAGAGGTGAATAGAATAGAATTTTTACCAGTGTAGGTGTGTGTGACATTCACACAGATATTGAGATACACTTTGCTTCTGATCATACGGCCTCTTTGTTTTTAAGTGTAGATTCTTTCAGAGTCTGTTCCCGTAATTTCTAACAAAATAGTTATTGAGGGCTTTCGGTCAAGCATATCACTTAAATAAAAACTAATTTTTATTTCGAAGTCTTTTAATAGTCATGTCTTACTCCACTCTCCCCCAATTAATGATACATGGTATAAGTTTGGCAGGTGGCTTCGTTTGATTACCAACTCAGTCACGTGCGTAACTCCAGTCGAAACTCTGTGGTCCGAGCACTTAACCGTGTTATTTAAGGGTTTGTTTTATAGTTACAGGAGAGTAATAAAGTATTATAGTGAAAACTTTGCAGGAGAAACGCTATTGAGAAGCTTGTTTGCTCCAATATTGCCTTGGGTAAAAAAAGCATTTTGTACTAATTGTTCAGTTAAAGTTTCTCCTCCTGATACGAATACCTGAATTTCGCATGTCCTCAGATTTAATCGAGATTCCGTACTCTATCAGTTTTTACTTGTGAATTATCCGATTAGCCTAACGTTGTAACAAAGAAATCATTATGAAGATCATTAAGTTTGCCGAATCAGTCCCCTCTGCCATTTTTTGAAATTCCAAAGTATGAGTGTTGCTTGTTGTATGTCTTGATGTGATAGTGTACTTGTACCAGCACGTTCTTAATGAGGGAATTTATGCTGAGGATTGGTTAGTTTGCTAGGTGGTTGTCATTCATAAGAGACCAGGAATTGAAGCTGTCGAGGACTTCAGACCGATTTCAGATGGATCTCCTTTTCCTTTTCTGAAAATACTTCCGAAATTGATTTGGGTTTATCATGTCTAAACAAGTTTGCTTTAATATAATCGAAACTTCATTATGGTGTGACTAGATCCGCAGTGACATGTTTCAAACAGTGTCGAAGATCTATAAGCCGTGGAAAGAAAGTAAAGAACTGCATGTTTTGATATTTGTGCAGCTTTCGATGCTGCCCAGATAAGCATTTACAGTACTGTGTTTTTCAGTTAATTATTTAATTGGTGGATGCTTGATGACCCTTCTAGAATCGATTTTGTCAAGTGGTAAATTTGGCGTTTAATCGCAGAGTTCGATCATTTGTCTCTATCAGCCGTTTTATCTACTGCCATTCTGATTCCATTTTTCGGTTAAATTTAGTTTATGGTGCCTGCTCAATGATCTGTGCGAGGAGTGATGAGTACGTGTGTCACCGCCCATCTACTTCGCGCTGATTGGTAGATGTACTGAAAATAATTAACAGCTTTAACTCTCATTTGCTTCACAATGCGTTTTAATATGCTATAATTTCCCCTTTTTTAAATGTAAGAATTATTTTATATTAACCGAACTACTAAGTAAAAAAAGGTTAGGTTAGTTGTACGACTCCAGGAGGGATTCAAGTTGGGGGGAAAACTATACTAATCGTATAACATACTTTCTTTTTTACTACGGCATACTAAAATTAACCTGATTAATATTCCAAAAAGGAATAAACACCGGCTGAAGTCGTTTTCAAAACTGCATTCACTCTAACAGAAAATCGCTGTGATTAGCAGCCAATCATTGTGACGCAATGGGCGGAGTTACATATGCCCATCACTCCTGGTCGCACAGATCTATGGATAAGCACCATAAACTTCATTTAACCCATTTTTTCCTTATTTATACTTCGACACGACCACTAGGTCAGGAGTTTACATTATTTTGACAATGAATATAGTCATTAACCGCACTTAACAATAACGGTGGCCTGAACCATGGTCTACTCAAAGCTTCTGCGCGCTTGCGTGTGCTTCTTGCGATGCGAGGACCACTCGGCCGGCTATGTCCTTTTGATGGCTAATCCTAAATTTACCGTTTATGCAATGAATTCTACATGTCTGGTGCTGTCGATAGGCGATTAAGTTTTTCTGGGATTGCGGAGGAAGCCGTGAAACTCGATATAAGAGATTATTCTTTTTTACTTGAACAGGTTTGGTTTCAAGATAGATTCTGCTAAAACTAAATATACTTTTTTTCCCTCTCTCTTCGATGCAATCTCATCCCAGTTTTTATATCTATTGGAGTCATAATTAACAGGTCTGTAGTTAAGTTTTAAGGGATGCCTTTTGTTCTAAATTGTTGTTTCAGGCACACATCCCTGCAGTTAGGAAGTCCTTTATTTGGTGCATATTAGAACTTGAAACTCTACTTTATCCGCATGTCAAACAAGGAGATTAATAGAAAGTGTTTTAACTTGAGATCTGTTACTGACTACACCCATACTGTTTGAGCATTAATTGGTCGTCCTCCCCAGTCTATTAGAACTGTGCTGGGGATTGAATGATGGATCTTCGAAGCCTTTAATTATAAGACTGGTGTGATGTTCCTTAAAGTTTTGCTGCGAATTGTAGATTTAGTCTGCCTTAGCACTATTTGGCAAATGTTTTGCTTTGAAGAAGACAGTTAATATAATTTTTGGCAGAGACGATAAGTCAGAGTTCTCTTCCCCCCCCCCCATCAACCTGTTAGTATAGAAGATTCTCCCAAACCGGCTACGTGCTAGTCCTGTACTTTGGTCACCGATTCGTAGACTGAAGAAATGTAAAAGAACTTCATATATGCCGTTTTACAAGATAATTAATTCTGACTTGACCTGAATCCTGAGTACCGCAGCAATATGACGCCGTTGCTGGTGTACAGGAATATCTTGTAAGCCCTTTAGATTTGCAATGGAGTTCTACCACGTCTTGTCCTATGTGTATTATGTTTTTATATTTATTTGTTATTAAATAATTATATATATACACTTAAAGATGGTCCTAGTATGTGTTAGTTTATAATTCAAAACCCCGTCTTTTTGCAACTATCTGTGTGCACGGATACTCTTGGTCATACAGTGTAGTGGACTTTTTTATTTTTTTATTTCTATCAAATAAATTTCCGTACAAGCAATGTCAAATTTACTATAAACAAAATTCTCTAGACGGCAAGTTTTTATTATTATTTTTTATTGTAATCCGTACTGTTTTCATTACAACAGTTTCAAAGTTGTACATACAATTTTTTTTCCCCTGAGAGAACTCTTTGTTCTGGTTTTCATCGCTTCCTTCATTTGGTAAATGTCGTTTCAAATGCTTTTTTTTTTATACCCGTGTTGCAGTGAAACTCCTTTTTTGTTCAGATACCACTCTTAAACATTTTCTGCTATTCGTGTTTTCTTTCGTGATATGTAACCAGCCACAATATTCTCAAAGTTAACAAGTATTTCTTTCTCTAAGAGAGAAGAATAATTTAGCAGTCTCTTTTGTATGCCGTTGTACCAGATGGCAATCATATTGATGCCTCTACTATTTCTGCCATTTATCTGATTATCAGAATGAAAATTGCTTGGGTGTTAATTCCTTTGGGCTTAAAAACGGATGGAAATTTTGCGTGGTCGATGTTGTGGCTACTTCCATCCCACCCCTGAAATCAGTTTCATGTTTTGGTAGTTGACCTAAATTTAGTGTTCGTTTCTCCTATTTAGTTGTTTGAAGTTCCATGGCACAGCGAATATTTTGGTCACAAGCGCCAGAGTACAGTATATGGTCTTTATCGTGCTTTATATCTGTACAAGGGCGTGTTTACTGACCGCTTTTGTATGTTGCATGGGCTGAACAATCCTTAACACTTTAGGGGGAGGGAACCTTTACTCCCTCCGCCTGACGTCGACTAAATATAGCCCCGGTTGCCTTTCTCCATTTCTCACTCCTTTGGAAAGTCTGCGTTCGAATCGCTGCGATTCGAACCCACATGGGAAAATTCCCTATCCTCTTCAAATAGCATTCCTACACATGTGTTTCAAAAACATTGGTCGCTAATAAGTAAACGGATATCGCCATGGCATCATAAACCAACTACTGTATTAAATTTACGAGAACCTGGAGGTCTGCCAATACTTATCTAGTTAGCTCTATTGTCTCTACATTATGGAATGTACGCTTAGTCCATTACCACTATTGATTACCCCATGAATACCTCTTTTATATAACGAATTTCCAAATAAACCAATCTCGCGAGTAGTCAACAACTGCAGCGTCTGTTACAGAAGGGAGTGCTTGCTGGTATATCATAATCATACCAGATGATAGAATGGCAGTAATTGTTCTTGCCATGTAGTTGATTTAACTTCTTTTTATTTTTTTTAATAATCTCGTGTCCCGTCCGTTAGGGACACAATCATTCTTTCTGATAATTTCTTTCCGATTATTAAGTTTATAAATAATGACAGGAAAGCGCCATGTGTGTTTTTTTTTTTTTTTTTTTTTTTTTTTTTTAAGCCTACACGCACTTCTGCATCCATTATATGCAGACTCCTCAGCCCCCTTTTTTTTTTTTTGTGCAAAAACAAACACTAACACCATAAGCGATATTTCTCTTCTGGTTCCTTTCAGCTATCATTCTCCTGCTTAAGTTTAAAAAACAATTTTAAATAAATTAAATTACATATTTAATTTAAGGAACTGCCATTTAACAATTTTTGTAGTGATAAATTACAGTCCGTTTATTAGATGTAACATATCTGATTATATTGATGTTATTTTAATATTCATGCCGAGATGATTTGTTACTATCGCCTATGAATAATCCGTGATGAAACTGCTACGCAGTTTGACATTTCAGATACATTACACTGTTATTGATAATTCGATTCTATTACCATTAATCTTCTACACGAATTCCGTATGAAGTTCCATCACACGAGAATACTCCACCCTTCACACGAGAATACTACACAAGCGTCGCATGAAGGTCGTTGCTTGTCATAAGCTCATTTAACGATTTGTTCAGTTTGTTGGTGCATCAGCAACTGTGGCTATAATGCACATTTTAACCATTTACAGGATATTCAAAAAATATATATACCGGTATATAAAGGCGAAAGCCTATTCGTGGACTTCCATTGAAAAAAAATGGTTTCAAATTTAATGAAACTGAGCAACGAAAGTTAATTCAAAGTCTGTTTGCTTTTCAGACGAGTTAAATACATTTTACTTCGTAATAGAGATTTGTACTTAATCTACTTACTGTGAGTCACTACTTGATTCAGCTGCAAGATGACAGTACCAGCTTGTACAGAGTCCTCGCGTGGTAAAAACCCGTAATATGCTTAACGATGCGATCAATGGGTCGTTTTATTGTAAATAAAGTTCTGTTAATTTGGACTTCCAAATCGGCAAAATGGCCACGGATGTATCTATTCGAGCCATTGATAGATCCAGCCGAAAACACCATCTTAAAGATCGTTAACCCGATAACCAGGAAACAACTATATTATATACGTTAAGTTGCAAATGACCAAGACAGTGGTTTGTGTGTTTTGTTGGCAGTGTAGTGCACATACATAATTTTACCTACCGTAATTTGAAAGCGATCTGTCGACAGATAACTCATGTGTAACCAACTGAGACGTATCAATTATTAATGCAATCTAATTTAAGTAATGGGCTCCTAACACCACCTGCCATTCAAGTCTTGTCATCGTACTGCTTTTGCGTTCCTAAAAAAGCAGTCTTTAATTTTCTATTCCTACTCTAGGCATTATAATCATAGTGATCATCTTCTAAGTAATTGCAGAAAGCTTACATTACTCAAGCTCGTTTGGCACTCCTCTTTTTTAACTTGTGAAATATCCCGAGGTTTGCCTAATTTGGTAATTCTAGTCACTAGGTGTTACTGTCGACGTTTCTTTTTTTTCGGTGGTTTAATATCTTGAGCCCTCGCTGGTAGCGCATTGGTAAGCGTTGTTACGCTCTCACGCAATGTGGAAAAGGCCTGGATTTAATCCCGTCACCCCTGAAATTGAGAAATAATTCCAGCCTGGATGGAGAGAATTTTGAAAGGTTTTTCACATTGTCGCAAAGTTAGTCAGTTTCAGAAAAAGGTAGAATCTCTCTCTCTCTCTCTCTCTCTCTCTCTCTCTCTCTCTCAACGTAGTTCAAGTTTCAACAGGTTATTGAAACTTAGCCTTCTCCTTGGGTCAACCTTTATTTAATATCTTCGTTAAAGACTGATATTCTTTCTCAGATTAATAAAAAATAGTATTAAACACATGAAAAATTCTTCACTTCTAATAAAATAGAAAATTGTAATAATTTGCACCTGTTACTCGAATGTTTAATAAATGGACGGAGGCGGACAAGTCTAGAAAACATGGTAGATTTTTATCAGGATACTGGTTGGAACCGTCAAAACATGACGGGTAAACATTACAGCACCTCCTTAAATACAACATTTATAGTCCTGTGGCTTTTTGGTATTATTTGAACTTTTAAATGTTGTAATGAGTGCTCTCATTCTCATTACCACATATAATTGGCCATGGCTAAAGACAGGCTGTGGTAAATAGAGGCCACCACGATACAAGGTTTGCCCTTGCGCTTTGTTGATTGTCATGCAGAATGCAAGACTAATACTATATTGTCCCCAAAATGAAGAGTTGTGTCAAATGGTGTTAAGTTGATCCAAAGAAGTAAAAAAAAACCCTCTGCCTCGTACTTTGGACAGTAATAATTTCCAAATCTAAACAGTTGTCGTACATATTACGAACGATTAACTTTGTTCCATTTAGTAGTCCCTGGAAGCATTTAAATTTCTTTATAACACCACAATTTCTCCGGGTTTCAATTTTCAAGTATGTGGAGTAATCCACTTAATTCTCAACTATTTAGAAATGGTATTGGAAATTGAATAATTTCATCTTCAGTAATCAAATTATTAACACTAACATATATTCTTGGCGTTCCAGGTATGAGATCAATTACTTTTGAATTGATTTCATCACAATGTTCATTTTTTGATGAAAGAATGGCAGCTTCAGAGAAATTCATAACATCGTCTGGTGACGCAATCTCTTCTACATAAATTTCAGAAACAAGCGTCTTTTTCTGCAGTTATAGTGGATGGTAATTCAATAACACCTAACGGTTCGCCATTTACAGAAGGGTATTCACCAATAAAAAAAATCAGCAAATTCTAATTCCTCCGGCTTCAGTTCAGTGTGTATTGCGCACGCTGTTTAATTTTTCACCACAGGAGGGGTGAGAATCTGAAGAGGTAAGATCTAATGATCTTATCGGCCAGAGTTCCTAAAGGTCATGCCATCTTCAAAAATACATTTCATTATCTGCAGTGTCACCGAAGATGTGTGCAGTTGACCATCTTGTTTGGAATGCCTTTCCCAATATTTCACGTCGTCCATTGGATCTATGAACCTCCCAGACATTTCCTGATGTCTTTGGATATAGATACTTTCTTTAAAGAAAGTAAGGCCGATGATACGGCCACAATGCACTCACTCATCTCCTATATAGTGGTTGAATCGATGCCACAAGATATCGCTCCAAAATAAAGCATCTCTATTGTAGGGTTAAACCTGTGGCTTACTCAGGAAATTGATGTTACTGCATGAGTGACTTCGCATGTGCATGACGTGTACTGCCATCTGTTAAGTTTTCAATATACACATCAAGATTGAATTGGTATCTAGGGTGAGTAATCTCAATCTTATGGCAGAAGGCTGCGAGACGATTCTAGTTGATAAACAGGAGAACTTCTAAGCCTTTGAAACTGCAATATTTCTTAGGCGGAAGACTCTTCTGCATCTGGAAGCCATAGATTGGTAATGCGGTATGGTATAGTGCCGAATTACCTAAGGTTCTGTGGAATCGTTCTGAAAGACTTTGCTCTGGTGGAGGAATGAGCCTGTTGTAGCCACTGCAGCTCCTTGCGCTGACATTTCTGTTCTCGGACTTTGTCTGAAATTTAATTATATGTAGTTTGATTTTTCTCAGTTTTTTTTTCATATCTATCTTTTTTGGTCATGTCTTTTTTTCCCTCTCTGTACTTGGGCAAACAGGAGAATGGGCAGATGGGCTGAGAAGTGGCAACTGAAGTTTAACATTGACAAATGCAAAGTACTGCATATGGGTAGAAGTAACCCCAGTGGAACGTACCAACTGTATGGTACTACACTTAGGGTGGTAGAAAATGAAAAACACCTGGGAGTAATTGTACAGTCAGATATGAAGTTTCCTGAACAATGCAGACTGGCTGTCAGAGCAGGTCTGGGGTTTTGTCAATGATATACAGGAATTTTGCTAGCAGGGAAAAGGAGGTGATTATCCCTTTGTATAAAGCAATGGTCAGGCCACGCCTTGAGTACTGCGTACAGGTCTGGAGGCCTCATTTTAGGAAGGATGTAGATTTGCTTGAGCGTGTACAGAGAAGGGCAACAAGATTGGTGAGGGGAACGAAGGGGTCCTCTTACCAAGAGAGGCTTAAGTTCTGAAAATTGCAGCGGCTGGAGAATAGGCACCTGCGCAGTGATCTGATTGAGGTGTATAAGGCCTTGAATGGGTTGAGCACGCTGAATTCTGATGGGATTCTTCGGCTTGTTCAGATTACGAACCTAAGGGGGCATAAATTCAAATTGAGGAAAGACAGCTGTAGAATAGATGTGCGGAAGATTTCCTTTAGCCAGCGGGTGGTTAATTGCTGGAACAAACTTCCATTTGTCTTTGTGGAAGTTGATAGCTTTTAAGTAAATTCAAGGAGGAACTGGACAAAGTTTTAGCGGGAATGGTTGTGTTTTTTTTTTTTTTTTTTTTTTTGGCTGATGCTACATAAACTCATACGCTTGTTTTCTTGCATCACATGCCACTATTGTTACTGGCTTTTATTTTATTGACGATTTGTCGCAATACAGCATAATTTGCTGATGTGCCTAAAACCCAATGTCTGACCCCTTTCTGTTATGCTGCAAAAGTCTTAACGGCCTCATTGGCTCTTCTATCAACGAACTGTCTCCGACCACAAGATCGCTGTTTGTTCCAATAGCCAAATACCAAACTATCTGGATGCACTCGTACATCCAGATAGTTTGGTATTTGGCTATTACCAAACTATCTGGATGCACTCGTACGTGCAAACCCCATCGGGATTATAGTTTCTGAGACGTTCATACCGTCCCGTCTGGCGCTGACTACCATTCGACATTCAGTCACTTAATCTTCTGTCTTGCACATACAAAAAAAATTAGTGGGAAAGAGGTTAAGACTGGATTGTAAGAACATTTTCTTTTAGCCAGCGAACTGTTACTTTATAAATTGGGCCCAGCTAGTTTTATATTCGTGTTTAAAAATATATAAATCAAACCCCCCCCCCCCTTTTTTTTAACCCGCATTTCGCGTAGTGGTGTATTGCAGGAAACTCTGTATTTAAGAACCGTTGGCTACTTTAAGTCAATCGCTTTTGCTATTTTTTTTAAAAGGTTGCATTTTTGTTATAATGCACAGTAAAACTGAAAAGAAAGCGTATACAGTAGTTTGATGTTATAGGTCACGGCATCAAGCTAGTATAGGTGATGGTGTTAGATCGCTCTTATCGGTGCTATGTGCCAGGGAGGTTTTTATTATCTAACTCAGTCATTGGACGAGGATAGAGTTAATTTATTAGCAGAGGTTGTAGTATAAATATATTAAAGCATTTTACTATAGAGTGTGGAACATTATTTACTCCTATCTTTGAGTGATCCTGTTGAAAGTGTAGCGATTGTAGATTGTACAATACCATGTATGCTCTCCACTGTGCAGTTTACCAATTTATGGGGTTAGTGCTGTTAACTTCCAAGAAAAGGAAGAAAACTCATAGTATCAGCAAAAAAAATCACTTAGTTGGTATAATCACGTTTTCATTGTTTTCGAATGCAAAACTTTAGTGTTTTCACCAGTTACAAAGTTTTTCATTAAGGAAGCGCAGCACGCCTGAAGCAACACATACATTGTAACGTCCTTGGCATCGCAATCTCAAATGCAATTCCATTCTGGTTCACGAAACACGATGCATTGACTACAGCGTTGAACAGAAAAAATTTGACTAAAGCTTTATTTGCGCGAAACTAGTCATACCTACCTTTCTTCTTTTTTTTTTTTTTTTTTTTCTTTTACGTTTTGACGCCCCTGAATTAACTCGATGTGTTCTGTAGTTTCCGTCAATAAGCTGTGATCCGAATCGCCGAACTTAAACAATCCTGTCGACATGATTAAGCATCTGCGAGATTTTGGAACTGTTCCATTTATACACACGAGAAAAACAGCTATGTGAAGAACGTGATCCACATTCCTAATGCTTTTTAACGTTAAAAGCGGAGCACAAAGAATTCGAAACAGATGGAAGTAAATGTGATGAGTAAAAGCTGTTGCTTCACTTGCAACAATTCAACTTTTGCATTTCATATGGCCCTCGCAGGTAGCGGAGTGGCTAATAATCACATCCCTCCCACAGGTCGAAAAGGGCTCAGTTGGAATTCCGCGAGGAATTATGGACTTTTTTGTCACAATGTTGCTGAGTTAGTGGGTTTTAGGTAAGGGTTTCATGGTATCAATCCTTCCAGAAACTGAGGTTTTTCATTCAATAAACAGTAAACCGACCGAAGAATACACGTGGTTATAGATTGCGTGTACTCTTAAGTCGGTCGTGTTATAGTCAATATACATACTATCGCCTCACAGCCTTATTGCTTTTGCTCTTAATGTACCTAACCTAACATTTCGTATGTATCATCCAATCATAGGCTACGAACTATTTGCCTTTGTGGGTAGCACCCGGTGGAAGAGACCAGAGTTCGAGTCCCTTCGATGACGTGAGGAATTTGTATGGGCCTTTTTCACAATGTGGCTGAGTTAGCCGTTCTCAGGCGAGGGTGGCATGCTTTTTCACCTGGAAACTCGGGTTTTTCGCCCAGCAAACGGACCTCAGAACACATGCAATTTATAAACAGTATTCACGGAGCAATATCGCCTTAGTTGCTGATGCTCCTAAAACCCTACTACTACAACAATGAACTAGATCATTATTTCTGTGCACATTCATCTTTGTTTATTCCTTTGCCGTTTCGTATCTTCGTTCAGTATACACATTAAAAGAATTGTAACACTGATAGTAGTTCTTCCCCACCTTCTGCAGTGTATCGCGGGGGATGATAGTTAGGAAACAGAACTCTCTCTGAAAATCGTACCACAACACTTTATGTCAGATAGGTAATGGACTGCTGATGTTATCTTTCATTAAAGTTTTATATAATGTTTTAATGTAATGAAAATTTCTATTTCTCTTTCTTAGTATTCAATTAATCTTGAAAGTATTAAACACTTTTTCCCGAGAAAAATAATATAATGGAATTATTAATAAATCTAATTACGTATTTTATGCTATTCGCATTTGTTTATAACAGAACTGCCTCGCCATGAGTATTATCATACAAAACGGGAATTAAACCCCACAAAATTCTTTCAGGAAAGCTTTTGATACTGTTGCACATAAGACTGCTGTACAAATTGGACCAGTGTGGCATAACGAGCAAGTTTCTGTTATTGATAAAGGGATTGAATGTGAGAAGACAGTGGTAATCAATGGACATTTCTCTTCACAGACTGTTATTAGTGGAGTCCTCCAGGGTTAGGTGTTGGGCCCATTGTTTTCTGTATTTATCACTGATATAAATGAAGGCTTAATGTCCAAGTTTGCAGATGATACAAAGGTTAACAGCGTTGTTAATGACAATATGCTACTGCAACAGGATCTAGAAAGGTTAGGCAGACTGGCTGAGAAGTGGCAACTGATGCTTAACGTTCACAAATGCAAAGTACTGCATATGAGTAGCAGTTACCCCAGACTAACATACCAACTGTGCGGTACTAAACTCGGGTTAGTGGAGAATGAAAAAGATCTGGAGGTAATTGTGCAGTCAGATATGAAGTTTTCTGAACAGTGCAGACAGGCTGCAAGAGTAGCTCATCGGGTCTTGTCAGTGATATACAGAAACTTTGCTAAGGCAATGGATAATAAGGAGGTTATTATCGCCTTGTATAAGGCAATGGTCAGGCCATACCTTGAGTACTGCGTTCAGGTCTGGAGGCCTCATTTTAGGAAAGATGTTGAGCTACTAGAACGAGTACAGAGAAGGGCGACAAGATTAGGGAATGTAAAAAAAAAAGGGTGGCTGTTACGAAGATAGGCTTAACGTCTGGAAATTACAGTGTCTGGAGACTAGGTGCCTACGAGGTGATTCGATTGAGGTGTTTAAGGCTTTGACTGTTTTTAGCAAGCTCAATGCTGACGAGATTCTTCCTCTTGCCCAGATTACACACTTGGGGCATAAATTGAAGAAAGACTGTTGCAGAGTAAATGTACAGAAATTTGACTTTAGTCAGGGCATGGTTGATTGCCGGAAAAAACTTCCATCTGTCGATGTGGAAATTGATAGCTTAAATCAATTTAAGGAAGAACTAGGCAAACGTTTGGAGGGAATGGATAGGTGAAATGGGAAAGGTTTTTTTCTTTTTTTTTTCACATTATTTGCCACTACTAATGCTAAAATGTATGAGACAGTAAAAGGCAATACATAAAGACTGTAAATACAGAATACCATAAAAAGAATCTAAATTTAAACAAGAAATATAAAATAGTAAAACCCTAATTTGTTGTATTACAGACATTTCGATTAACAGAGTAATAAAACCAAACTGCAGAAGAAAAAAAGTTAACTGATAAAATAATTAGTTTATCGCCTTTTTTATAATCTGTAAAAAGTTGGTAAATTAATGAATGCATTTAGCTTAAAATTAAAAGGAATAAATCTGCGGTACTCTTTTCGAATTGTTTTTAAATAATCTGTGTTGTGGAGTGTCTTTGAAGGAAGTATGTAAATGCACTGCCGATAAAGGTGGCCTCGAAATTAGAGGATTACTTAAAGAATTATAAAGCTAATTTTAAATTAGCTATGTCACGTAGAGTACATGTTTCTAGCTGGAGGAGTTTATCTCTTGAGATAAACCGAATACTGACGTTTAAAATAGCGAGTTTCACCATCCATTCCTTGCATTTGTTTAATAGCAGTTTTTCCAAATTTTTTCGAGTGCAATTTGCGATGTAGAATGGAAGTTCACAGAGGCGCAGCATATTCCAAGACTAGAATCAAACTTATGTGAAGTACTATATAAAATGAAGCGGAACGAGTGGGGGTAGACGTTGACTCAAGAGTCAGTGTTTTGGTTACGTTTTATTATAGAGCTAATGTAATATAAAAGAACAACAAAAATTGATCCCTAAATACTTTATTTTCTCGACTCTAATTAAAGGGGCGAAATATACCGGAATATCGTTATATTCTATTTGGATATGTTACTCTGCCATTTGTGATGACATGAAATGAAATGTTACACGCATCTGTGATGACATCCTCTTTTTCCTTTGCATAAGTCCTAGTGGGTAGCACAGTTCAAACTGTTTGCTTTAGAGTCAGTTCAGACCATATGTAAAATCGCTTAGTTGCTTGGCGTCTTGTAAGGCCAAACAGTGAAACTTTTCCATAATTTTACAAAGCTTCAGATCGTCGGCATATGCTGACACGTCAACATTTTCTAGATGATAAAATAAATCATTAATTTATAAGCTGAAAGAGCATGAGACCAAGAGACGACCCCTAGGTTACACCTAATCTGAATTCAAACGGCTGTGGAACACCATTGATGCTTACAGAGCAGCACGACCAATTTTCAAGGTAACTTTGTATCCATTTAAGCAGGGGATCGTAAAAACCATACTTCTGAAATATATCTAACAGAAACCACTGGTCAAGAGTTCGTGAGGTCAATGTATATCACATCCATACACTAACTGGAATCGAGGGCACCACAGACTTTTCTGCCAGAAAACGAACGGGTTTGTCAGTGTAGAACCGGATGGTCTAAAACAGGGGGTCCCCAAACTACGGCCCTCGGGTCGGATCCGGCCCGCGAAAGAATTTTATCCGGGCCTTGGATATTTCAGTTGGATTGCAAATATTAATATTTATATTAGATCACAATAAAATTTATGAAAAACACATTTTACAGATTATTTTAACATTCGTCGGTTGATTAATAATGTTGACGCCTCTGTGTCTTGTAAGATATTAATTCTGTTATTTCCACCCAAAGCTATTTTATAAAACTTGGCACCAGCAGCATGGTCTGATTGGTATCGGTAAGATCCTGAACCAGCCTGCACATGAACCCTGATTCTTTGAAACATTGTTAAAATAATTCTTCAAACCCTGTCATTAAATAGCAATAGGCGTTATAGACAGTAATTAGGGATTTCCTAATTCCTTGCCAGCCTGCACACCAACCCTTATGTTCAGAGTATGAGAACAAAGGTCACCCTAGCTTCCACTTCACAAGAATGCCGGATCCAGGATAAAACCTGGCACCAGCAGCAAGGTCTGATGATTGGTATCGGCAAGATCCCGAACCAGCCTGCACATATGAACCCTGATGTTCGGCGTATGGGAGCAAAGGTCACCCCAGGCTTCTACTATACAAGAATCCAGGATAAAAGCATGACACTGTCCTATTGGTTAATGGAGTTAATCCCTCTGCTATAAATTAACTGCTGGCAGCCTGTATGCACATAAAGTTTCTGGTAGCATCGGCCGGTATGAATTTAATCTCTTTGTTATTGCCTTAGATTTCCTGTTTTCTGTTCTAACAGCAATTCAAAACTTAATAATTGTCTTAATTTGCAAATTTTAATATTGGTAATTGCAACTGTAATATCCTAAAATATTCAAATTTGTAGCCTCTTCTGTTCTCCCCACAGCATGGTCTGATGATGGGTATCGGTAAGATACCCGAAACATCACCTTTTTAAATTATATTAATTTCACGTGATATAATAGTGATATGAATGTAATAATAACCTTGATGTTAAAATATTTCATAATTTTTAAATACGTCAGTGCGTACTGCAATATTCACGAGTATTTTTTTATTCCAGTGACCCCATAAAAATCATGTCGAAGTTGATGTCGAAAAAAAAGAAAAGTTGATGCTGAGTGTCGCGTTTTTAATGAGCGGTGGCCGATTAATTACTTTTTTGCGCTGCTCAATAATACCTGCACGTGAAAACTAGCTCTAACTGCATGATAAATTAATTTATCTTCAGTTAGAGCTGGTTTTAGAGACTCCCAAATCATTGCCGAAGAAGTAAGGGCCTTTACGGATGGAGAATTTGTAAAACGAATTTATTTAGCAATTGCAGAAGTATGTCCTGAGAAAGCAAAGAATTTTGCGTCCGTAAATTTATCTTCAACTGTAACGAGAAAAAATGAAGATTTAGGAGCCGATGTTCAAAATCAGCTCATAGAAAAAGTTGGTGAATTCACACATTTTTCAATAGCAATTGATGAGAGTGAAGATACAAGCCATACAGTTCAAATGCTAATTTATATCCGAGGTGTAAATCAAAATTTTGCAGTAACTGAAAGCTAGTTGCAATAAAAAGCTTAAGAAGAGCAAATCCCAATTCAATTGGGATTTGCCAGCGGTTACGACGGATGGCGCTAAAAATATGGTCGGTACTAAAATTGGGTTCATGAGTCGGCTTCATAAATACTAGCTCTTCAGTTACTGCATTTCAGTTTTGTTTCATAGCATTTGAAACAAAACTGGAGTTATTTAAAAGTCAACTACTTCGGAATACTTTTTCACATTTTCCGTTGCGATAATTGATCTAAAAATATGCCTAGTTGTAATTTTTCCACTGAAAATTTTGTTGAAAACGTTAGTTTGTTGCAGGAAAATTTTGCGGTTAGATTTTCTGATTTTAAAAATAATTCAAAGGTACTTTTTCAAAATCCTTTAGACGTACCCGTCAAACGATGTTGATGAGAATTTACAACTAGAGTTAGATCTTCAGTCTAATGATGCACTGAAGACAATATTTAAAAATGAAAATCTAATTCAATTTTATTCAACATTATCCGAATCAGATTATTAATTTTGTTGTATTATTAATTGTATTTTTTTTTATTAGTACAATAAATAAAATTCATTAGATTCGCACAATTAGATATAAAAACTACTTGTGCGAATCTAATGAATAATATATATACAGTATATATAGACGACCTCTGGAAACCAGGCGAAAACCAGTTGTAATCAGCCTTCTGCACTAACGGGGGTCTACTGTAGTCACCTTTCATCTTCAAGAGCATCTCGTGGGATACATGACTCTTCTTATGATTTAAGCAGCCCCTTTCAAAATCGGCCATGTGGTAGATAATAGCATACCACCACATTTATCTGGTGCCACAGAGACCATAACAAAAGAAATCCCAAAAACCTGTAAAAGGAGGACCTGCAACTAGGTGGAAGGATGGATCAATGAACTTTTGGGCGTGACATTTTGCGATGCCGCTCGTATAGCACATGATCGATGCAGTTGGAGGAATTTGTTGGTAGCCACAACAGCTCCTCGCGGAACTATGTGACAAGAAGAAGCCAATAAATAATAATTAAAATTTGATTATAAACAAACTGGTATATTTTATATTACATATCCATCGATTTATTTTTGAATCTGTAGATATACAGATTATTATATGTATATCTACAGATATGCAGAAATAAAATTTGTTTGTTTCTCTGCATAACTTTAATGTTATGCAGAGAATCTAGTTTTCAGTTTCAGTTAGGAATTTTCTCCGGCCCAAATATTCCAAAAATTCATGTGGCCCGCTTCTCTTAAAGTTTGGGGACCCCTGCTCTAAAACCATTTTGGTTTTCATTTAAAAGTTAATTGATAAAAGCTGTTAATTTGGGGCACACGGTTGAATCGAATATTTTGGCTAATGAGTTCAGTATAGTAATTGGTAGGTATTTGAGCTTTCTCTCCCTTTTTATGTATTTGATATTGGACCCCTAACAGTCTTTATATGAGAAAGTGTCTCCAGTACATTTGGTTGTGAAACGGTGATGGAGGAAATGATACCATATATCCTAATATGCGATAAATCCAAAATTATTGGTGTGGAGATCTCGTAAAGATTTGAAGTACCCTGCGAAAGCATTCGCTGTATCCTTTACTTTGTTTATGATATTGTTATTTATGTTAAGTGCGTATATCTGATTCAAATAACAGTTACATCGATTGTCTTAGTCATTATTTTTCTTATCTTCAATAAAACTATTATTAGTGGTACACAGTTTATCATCCTTTTCTATTCCTTTCGCACTGTTTTGAATTTTTCGTAAATTTCCGCGAATGCGTATTTAAGTAATCATTATTTAACCTGTTTTTTTTTTTTTTTAATTTAATTTTAACTTTTCCTTTAGTTATTTGTTGAATCAAAGTGGATATTTATTATTGGAAGAAACCTTAAGCAAAGCTGATTTTTGCTAGTTTTTGGAATATACAAAGAGGGGAAAAAAATTCTCAGTAATATACCTTTTTTATTCATTACTTTTAAATTTACTAAGTGATCTAGCAAATCCTTGCTAAAGAATGAATTCCAGTACATTTTTTTTAAAGTTATAAGTTAATAAAGTTGAAACCGGAACCCTGCTCATTGATTTCAGACAAAGAATAATATTGACCAGTTTCCAGCTCTCGTACTCATTGTGAAATATTTTCTAGGTGGTGAGGATCTAGCGTAGGCCTAACTTTGTAATTTTTTGAATGATATTTTGCCATGAAATTGCAGAGTTATTTTGTTGTTTTGATAAATAATGGAAATGCGGTAAAATGAAATCGCCTATTACAGGTACTTGTACGGATTTAAGGACGACAAGAGGTCATCTAATGTGATTTAGAATTTTACTATTGTGTCGAGAGAGAGAGAGAGAGAGAGAGAGAGAGAGAGAGAGAGAGAGAGAGAGAGAGAGACTACTTTCTCTCTAGGAATGCTTTCCTGAATTGGCCATACGTTATCACTTGTTCGATCCAAAGGAATTTCCCCCTGGGTCCAATGATGCCGTCATAATTAGTCTTAATGGTTCAGTCCTCTTTCAAATTACATTACTGGATATATGCCATTAACCGCAGAACTTTATTCGGTTTTAGACCAAGAAGTTTTCCTAATCAATGGACTTCTGTAATTTCACTGTTGTTAATTATTCATGAGTTGGATTATTTAACACTTTCCCAAATCAATTATATAAGGGTCGGCTCTGATTCGTTCCCTTTTTGATATATACAAGGTTCGGATAAAAAGAAATAAGAAATATTTTTAAATCATTTACTGATTGAAATACACCACTTTCAATGTTTATCCCCTTCAAAGTACGATCCAGCTTTGCCTATGCAGCGCTCCATTCGCAATTTCCAGGATCTAAAACATCAGTGTAAGTCCTCCGAGCGCCTCCGTAGCCAGGTGGGAAGGAGCAGCAGTGCGTAGCACACGCTTCTTGATTAGACCGGGGTTCGAGCCCATCACCACCAAATACGGAGGATGCGGAAAGGTCAGGGAATGATCACCGCATATCCCGGAGCAATATGGCCTTAGTTGCTAATGCTCCTAAAAACCAAATAACAAACTAAGTCCTCGGAAGATGCTTCCCTTAATTACTGTGTTGTGTTCTTCTGAATGTCTGTTAAGTCCTCAAATCGTTTTCCTTTGAGGGGGATTTTAATTTTCGGGAACAGAAAGTGGCACAGCGCCAGATCTGGAAATAAGGCGAGTGCTCCAATGTTGTGATCTTGTTTTTCTTTAAAAACTCTCTCACTGCGACAGAGGAATGACACGGCTCATTGCGCCCACACTTTTCTCGTGCCTGTCAGAATTGTTCTTACTGTTTTTTTGTTAATGTAACTGTTTCTGCTAGTATTCGAATGCCCATCCGTTCTTGGCGCATGATCTCTCGAATTTTTTCAACATTCTAGTCTGTCGTTGAAGTTGCCTGCACTAACTGGCATCTTCCCGTCTCTCTGAACCGTTTGTACCAGTGGTGCACACGTAGCTGACTCATGATTTCATCACCGTACACTTTCCGTAATATCTCCAACGTTTCTCACCATTTTTACCGAGTTTGACTAGAAATCTAATAACAATTCTCTGCTGTAAATTACGATCACTAATTTTTCCGCTGAAGGGTTAAAACAACGAATCACTTCAAGAGGCACAGTTCAATCAATAGTTAAACAAACACTGATCTGTACAGTACAAAACAAGCTACAGCACCATGTGAATTTTGTTGACAAGTGCAGTAGTAAAGCTTTGGTAAGCAACGATTCTCGTTGCACCTTGTATTTGGGTAAATATTTATAAATATTAAGTTAATCTGCGTATTTAATATAAAAGGTTTACTTAAATAAGCATATTTAAGTAAATCTTTGTTAAACTTCTCATGCTCATTCTGTGCTCCTTTAGCCAGTGTTTCCCTATAATTAGTCTTTAGCCTTTTCACCTATTTTGGCATTCTCATTGTACTATGTTTTCTTAATGGTGATGTATGCGCATTTATGGCCTTCATTGAATGCTTCTTTAAAGGTATTACATTTTTTTTATGCTAGCCCTTTCGGTGGAGGATTCGTCGGTCTCCAGTTTATTAGAGATGGGATTTTCACCTGCTCGTACATTTGGATTACGGGAACTGCTGACGTCCACTGGTATTACTTTCTCCAGCGGATGCGGGATTCTTTGTGGTTTTCACCACCGTACGTGATTATAGGAGACTTGCACTTCTTCCTATGGGTGCTAGTAATAATATATTTAGTTTACGTATATATTTGGGCCCGCCTCCTTGTGGCGGGGACGGGAACTGGGAAGCAGCTTTCCTGGTTATCGCTGCTTTCTGGTAGCTAAGCGGGCAGAAACAATTAAACAACACACATACTATGCAAAAATAGTACTACGCTCATTTCTGGTCATTGTACAGAGTTTTGTATATCATCACAGATAATCATGGCGTCTAATACACAACACAATGTCATTAGCACCTTAAACTGTCATAATCTCCTTTCCTAAAATTAAAACACATTTCCTTTTACCTTCAACAACGGCGATGTCTGTCTGTCCTCTAGGAGTACTTGCCAGTCGTATGATGCTGTGTGGTTTGTAGGTGATTATGAGGTCTAGACTATTCGTTTCCCTAGAATTCTCCTTATCATGCTGATATAAATAACAATTGTCTGGTTAATTTAAAATTTATCTCTCATAGTGAGTTTTGCTTTCATTTGCTCTACTCAATAATTGGCAAATTGAAATCACCCATAACAAGATATCCACTTGCACTTCTGTTCAGTCTGCTTATCAAGGCTCTCTTCAGAATCTCCTGATTTGTAGCATACCCGACTTTCATTTTTCCGTTGCTGCTGACTACCTCACAGCATGCATAAGTTCAGAATCGGAGAATACTTTTATTAGCTTAAGTTGCTTTTGACAAGAAACATGACCTCTCCACACTCCATCTTTTCTGTCCTTCTAAAATGCATTTATTTGCCATAGTGCGAAACTCATCTATTTCTGGGTTACAAATTTCCTTTAAACCTATTATGTCACTCAGAATTAGGAGACAACCTCTACAAATGAGCTATGTTAAGGGAAAACTGCAAGCACATACTTCTGATGCATTGAAAATGCAGGATTCAGTGTCTTAGATTGTTTTCCCTAGATATGAATAAAAGAAAAAAATTAACCGAGCAAAGTTGAATAATGCCCTGTAATCAGTTGCATAATTTATCGAATGGATTTTCAACAATATCAAAAGATTTTTTTATTAAAAAAAATCTTCCATTTGCATCACACTGCGCCCAATTTAGCTGGAGGGGGCTGCGTAATTTTTTTTTTTTTTTTTTTTTTCTCTCACGAAACTCGGGTTTTTCACCCCGAAAATCAGTTTATCTTTTTATATTTAAAAATATAACGTCTTTTAGTGAAGTGATTTTTAAATTTTTGGTATTCCAAATGAGCTTCCTAATCCTAAAATTTGATAAATAATTTTAAAATTTGATTTTACTAATCTTACTTAGCATAACAAAGTAAACTGTTAGCACCTATTTCAACACAAGAAGAAATTCAAAACATTGACTACAGAACTACTTATATTTTTGTAGCTATCGTCACTTTGTCGTGTGGTTAGCGATACATTCACGCGTTTCAAGATCGTCTGTCTCCATTAAAACCTGGATGCAGACGAACTAATTCGTCTGCATTCTGAGACTCTTTCTTAGTATTATCTGCAATAATTTTAAACGTATTTAAAATGCACATAAAAATAACTTACATATACTGCTCCATATAAAGAAAATCAACCAGAAGAATCTAGAAGAGCTTAAGATTCTGCACATGCCGGAAAAATCCTAGAAAGATGTGAATGGCACCCACTTGCACATAGAGTAACAACGTTCTGCAAGTTACAGCACCGCATTTGTAATTCCAGATTTTAGCATATCGTTACTTACCGGCGAAAATGGGTGTGGTCTTAGATTGGATCTAGGTAAAGACTACAAAGGCGTAGCTATTCTTAAAAAAAAAGTCTAGGTGGCATGCAAGCAATCGATTAAGGTAGAGCTCTTCATGTTTTCTTGTACTTAAATATTGCTTATAGCACGAGAACAGGGAAGCAATAAGATATTGTGACAACATTTTTCTGTATTAAAGAAACATACTAATGGAAAAAATAGTGGCCCCATGATGGCTACGTATATGTAATATGTTCAAATTGACTATTATTCTTGAAGTTCTTTAATGGAAGAACAGAAAAATAGACTTATAATCAGCAAAAATATTAAGCAAGGATGCATGTTACTATAGAATTTTCAATTTCTCTTTGGTGTTTAGTTCCCATGAAAAATATCGTGTAGTTGTTTTGAAGATTTCTGCAAAGGTGAACATGTCGAGTCTTGATTATGGATATAAATTGTGTTCTGAAAGTTTGTTTTACAAAACGGAATACCGGGTTTTGCTGGAGGAGTTGGTTTTCTTATTTTAATGGAGACTTGCTAACTCAGTACTAGATGAATATCTCTTAAAGTCTCTTTGGATTTTTTTTGTTCATTTTCGGTGCGATGTGTAGGATGCACACTGAATTATTCAATTCCAGCATTAGCGTGTTTGGGCAATCAAATAACCTAACTCCTTAAAACAAGGAGCTAACTTCGTTTAATATTTTTTGTTGGTTTTTTGTAGAATCATCAAACATTTCCACTCTAAATCAACCCTTTATGCTTTTGCATGAAAACACGCTGTATATGTGTTGTCGTGCAACAGCAGTACTCTTCTCCAATAGCTGTTTTCTGCCACAGGTCACGATTACCTTCATTGCTAAAGGCACAGTCTTAAACTTATGTTTTGGGCTAAACTGGGACGCTTTCATTGCACTGATGCACTTTTGGATTCTGGTTATAAGTGGTAGATGCACCATTCATCTCTTGTGACAAACATCTTCGGCAAGTCATCCCTTCACTTTGTAATGATAGGTTTGCTCTAACTGAAGACTCATATGGCGCATGTTATTTTCAGGTTTCACTTCCCTGGAAACTCACTTGTGTATCTTTTCGAAATTTGAGGTTATTATGCATCACCCCATGAACTATGTGGCAGTGATTAGCCCGTATAATATTAGCCGACGGCCGCCACGGGTATCCATGCTCACTGCCAAATACAAGAAACTGCGCCTTGCATGGGCACGTCAGCACCAACATTGGACCACCGATATGTGCAAACATGTCGCTTGGTTTGATGAATCCCGTTTCCAATTCTATGCTGAATGACTTATCCACATTTGGAGAAAGCAACATGAGACCATTGGCAGTGGAGTTATGGTTTGAGTACTGTTTTTGTGCTATGCCCTGGGTCCTGTGATTACCGTTAATCAACTGCTCGATAGAAACGCCTACCTTTCTACCATCGCTGACCAAGTAAACCTTTCTATGATGACATGCGTCTGTCAACAAAACAACGCATCATGCCAGCAGGTTGCAAAATGGTTTCACGAACTGTGACCACGTATATCCGCCTGACAATGTGCAGGCATTACTGGACACATTGTGCAACTCATGGGTAGTACTACCACAGAATGCCCTGCCGAAACGTGTAGGGATTGTATTATGGGCAAAAGGCGGGAGGTAGGTGTTGCTAATGCAAAGCTAATTCATTTTTATTTGCGAATGCGTATACACTGAATTAGCTTTGTATTAGCAACTGAATTAGCAAAAACAGTGCTATATACAACCGTGGAACGTTATGCCATATACTTTTGATATATAGCCATATACTCATCAATCAATAGAGAGAGAGATACGCCTTCAGTCTATACTTAGTGAGTAGCAACTTGACTTAAATGATATAAAACCTACTGTCCCTTCTACCAGCATCGTAAGGGGGCAGGTTTTGGAGATTTTTTATTAGATAGACCTAGAAACACTTATACGCATGGTTAAGGGGGGGAATATGCACCCCTACCCCTTAAATACGCCCCTGCCTTCTACAGTATGTACCACGCGCCACCATACGATTTATCACTTTCAACATGGGGGAAAATTTTCCACTCCCGGCAGAATATATTACAATTGTATGAGTCACTGGCAGCACAATATGCGCTGTTCACTCCAGTGTAGACAGATTGATCTAAAACTGACAGTCATGTCGGTGCAGCTGCAGTTTTTCCCAATATCACCATAGTTTTGCAGCTTCGCTGCAAAACTCTATACAATTATTATAACTTTAAATTTCGCTTGGGCGCAACCATACCGTTCGCTATCATATGTATGGATTCAATTAGTGCAATTAAAGGTATACAGTGGAAGAAAAAGTACGACATTCCATTACTCATACAGATCTTGGATATTCTAACCAAATTAAATGGAAATAATCAGAGCATCACCTTCTGCTGGATCCCTGATCATAGCGGTATCCAGTGAAACGAGCGTGCAGATTTAGCTACCAAAGACCCAATGTACCGTTCTCAGATTACACGTCTATAATTAAGCAGTGATGTGCGAAAAAAAGACACCTAGACTACCGATAGGACAAACCAACCTAACTCATTTGCATCTACTTAATGCCACCTATCCTCCAGAATGTTCAAACTGTAATATTAAGTTCACAGTTCAATATCTACTTATAGATCAACTGAGACA
The DNA here is from genome assembly GCF_048544385.1 of Mastigoproctus giganteus. Lineage (NCBI taxonomy): Eukaryota > Metazoa > Arthropoda > Arachnida > Uropygi > Thelyphonidae > Mastigoproctus > Mastigoproctus giganteus. The sequence continues at coordinate 199,098,185 of NC_143581.1, forward strand.
GACAGTCTACACAACAGAGACACACAGTCTGCCTTTGGCCCGCGTTCTACCATAAGTACACTTCTTACATTAACCCGACTGTTAGTAGATACACCGGATATAGCTAGAATTTTTACCAATCTCAAATGCATTCGATGTTATAACGCCCTATACATATAAAGGGGGTAAAAAACTTTGAGTAAACTTGTATGTTTGTTCTCACCTGAGATTAGGCTCATTATGGTCTAGCTGCCCTTGCTCTGTTAAATCCAAACAACAACCATAAACTGCTAAAAATTCGCAATAGTTCGTTTAGTAATTGTGGAGCTGTATTTTGTTTGTCATTTGATTTTTTTTTATTCCTCGTAGTTATGAATTAATTTATAGTGATTCATTCGGATTAATGATTATAATTTTTATATGTTCAATTTTAGGTAAGAAGTGAGAAACGGAATGTAAGAAAAACCTGATGCAAATTTTCTGTTGAAATCAAATTGCTGCTGCAATCATCTGAACAATTTCTGGGATTCATCTAATTTATTTCAGGTATGAATAGTATACAGTCAGCAATAAAGCTTGATGTAAATATTAAATGATACAATGTTTATCGGAAAAGATTAACTTTGGGTAATAGGAAGGAGATTTTTATTTTATCAATTTTTATTAATTTTGTCGCTTTTATTCTTGTGATTATTCAACTTGTCAGAAAGAATCGGAGGGCAGATAAAGTAATAAGAATAACAATTTCGCTTAATGTAGCAATAATAATTGTACATTAAGCGAAACATCAACAAAAATTAAATTCGAACTGTATAATTATGCATTTTGTACTCGAGCCAGGGTATATGAAATAACTGATAGTAAAAGAAAGAGGTCGCCAAGCCTTGTTAAGCTGTTACCCATAGTTAATCTTTTCCCAATATTCTATGCTCGCCACTTCTTTTTATCGAGTAGTTCCTCCACGCCACATGCGGGATTGTCTGGACAACAAAATGTGCACTCTTGCCTGGCTATTCCGTAACCCTTATCGACACAATGACGCTGACAACTTTTGGTACATCTACGATCGACACTCAGTAATACTCCCCCAACTTTAATTATAAGTGCCTATAAAGAAAAAAAAATATATATATAGATTATCATCTTTCCTGATATATACACTCTTGTGCAAAAGTTAAGGAAGTTACATTTTTATAAAACTCGTTGCTCGATTTCAGTAAAAGGTTTGGCCAATATATGCGTACACTAACTGAAACGTATCCCGACAACCTCTTATCCTTCCCCCCTCACCCGAATATGGGACAGTGAACTGTCATCAAAGGTTCAGAAATATTTATGAACGTAACTGCGTTTACGTATAAGTAAACAGATCAGCGAAATATGGTAGACGGGTCGAGGCATTAAACTGAATAATTCTGAACTGGAAACTTATCATAGCAGTTGTGGCTGACGTAATTACTAAATGGAAACGTCATAGCGCTGCTATAGACAGGGTTGGACTTAAACTTGTTGTGGCCCTAAGTTATAACATGTATGAGACCTTTCTCTCTTGCACTTCACCTGTGACAATATTAAAAAAGGATTCAAGATGGAGCGAGGCCCCTTGTACAGTAATCAGAGGCCCTAATCTGTAGCTTGTTTAGCTTATATGTAAATCCGGTCCTAGCTATAGAGAAATGTTCGAGTAGACAGTAGAAATTAACAGAAAGAGACTGGAGTGGTATGTAGATCCCGTCAGTCCTTTGAATACTGTCAAACAGGAGTCCATGATGGCCACAGGATCTGTTGCAGCACACAAACCAAACATAACTGGATGGGTTGTGCACCGGACAAGCACGCAATGCATGCATCGACTCGTCTGGTACACACCCAATCGTAATTGGTCCTTGGAACATTGGAAAGCTGTTTTGGGAGGGTAGTTATAAAGTGCATTGCTTTCCGATATGGGGTGACCATGTTTGGGTTCTGCGAATGCCCACAGAACGTGATTTATCAGAGTGTGCCGTCCCAACTGTAAAGGTTGGTAGAGGTATAGTCTCCATCTGAGGTTGTATCTGATAGTTTGGGCTTGGATGACTGACCATTGCCAAGAAATTAGAAAAGAAGTCACGAAAAGAATTAAGAATCAGGCCATGAAAAGAGGAAATTAAAAGAAAAAAATGATTAGAAATTGTTGCTGAAACAGCAAAGCATCCCACTCTTAATTAATTTTTTTTTTTAAATCTAAAAATGTAGATGAATCATCTACACCCAGTTGTATTTTCGTAGCTAAAGAAAAAGAAACCAATAAGACAGATATTCAAGCCCAAAATAAGGAACCAGAAAAAAAACTTTAATGTAATAGAACGTAAGAAAGAATGTAATGAATACGAAGAAAATACCGAATATAATAATACAAGAAAAGATTCAGAGGAAAGTAAAACAAAATCGTAATTATGTGGTGTCAAGTTTATTGCACCGAATCCTAATTCATCACAAACTGAAAATTGATGTTTTTATCATATCGCCCCGTACAACCGCACCAAAAAAGATTTAAAAATAAAAAAATTTCCTTTAAGTGAAATTTTAAATTGTAATTTCGACATATGCCCAATAATGATAAAATACCAAGACAATGTGGTTATCGTATGTATTCTGATTATTTAAAAAACGTATTTTGTAGTGTATGTATGCTGTATAACTATTCCCAGCGAACGAATTTTGTGACTGGTTTCTATAACTTTAAAGTAATTTACGATATGGTAAAGGATCACGAAAATTCTAATGGACATGAAACTGCTGTGAATTCTTATTTTTGGGCCGAAAAACAAACAGAAGATTTCATTAATAAAATTTCGAGGAGCTAAAGCAAAATTAAGACTGTTATAATTTACTTTATTGAGAAAGAAGGAATAAGTTATATAGGAAAGAATGAATGCGCTTATCTTATTTCTAAGTTTTACTTTATCGTTGGGCCTCTTATCTTCAGTCCGACCCTGGGCTTGGACCATTGGTTATTCCTGTAGAATGGATGTGGTAGATGGACATCCTAGACAATTCCGTTCTTCCTACTGTGGCAGCAGTACGGAGGAAGACAGTGCACCATGTCATAATGCAAAGTCTGTAGTAACTTGTTTTGAAGACATGGGCGTACTCAAATTTTAATTAGCCTATCTATAATTCCGACCTAAATCCCACTGAACATCTTTGGGATGAAGTGGAACGTTGGCTTCGGGCCATGCCAAACACGTCCACAATGAGTAGTTGAATCCACGGGAATGTTGAGGAGGAATAGAACAAAATTCTGCAATCCTGTTACCAAAAATTCATTGAGTATACCTACGAGTGTGTAATTAAGACCAAATGAGGGCCAACACACTATTAAATATTTTGTATAAAGGCCTAGAATAATTTAGTTCATCTTGAAAAGAAGGTCTTGTGCAGTTATAAGAAGATGGAAGAAAAAATATTAATTTAAATTATCCAGTGAAGACAGACATACGTAAATAAAGTTAAAATTTATTTAAAAAACGAAACTGCTTTCTGAAAATGAGATACACTGGCTGAATTCACTACCTGACAATATTTGGAGTTTTTACTGCATATGGCTAAATCATCTTCTTCGGTTGGAAATAGACACGAGTCAGAGACGTTGAATCCTCCGTTGCTAAAATCAGCATTGCATGAATAACATCTCACTTTGTCTTTGTGTTTGTCTTCTCGCCTTAAAGCATCTGGAATAAAAAAAATGGATATAAAAATAGTACGAGTAAATAAGATGATGTTCTGTGTGTAATGAATATTATAAGTGCAGTAATGACCACAGAGAAATCTGTGGTTATTACTGTACTTAACTGTATCACTTAAATGATTTCTACAATATCAAAGGAGATGTCGAGATTCCTTACACCACTGTTTTCTAACACGATCATGCAGCTTAGTGCAGACAAAAGCATACACGCGCCACATTGTGAAGAGATCCTGTAAGGGAGTGTCCAATTTGGCCTTCAGTGCTATTGTTTTCCTATCTCTTATAAAAATTAACAAAATTATCCGTTGTTACAATAAACCCAACGGATAATCCTGTTCTTGGCGAATTTAAACTCTACTAAATTCATAGCGATGCTGATTTACAAGAATCTGTAACACTCCTCCCAAATCCATCATATTCTGTCAAGTCCTAGTCACGTTGATCGTGAGATTCCTTTTTTGATTCCAAATTCTGATTCAACTCTTATCAGACAGTTGCTCGTGGGTGAAGCGGCATCTTTATGTTCGTAAATGTCCAACGACTAAAATAACTATTATCTACTCTGTGGTATTTTATGCTGTCAAGATTTGAGTATCCACAGCACAGTTAAGCGACTTATAAAACTGAGTTTACTAAAAGCTCAAATAAATATAGGAATATGCAAATAAAATACAAATTACGGAGTAAATCTAAGTATACATCGTGAGAACCATAAATTACTAATAAAATATTCAGCTTCTTTTGAGTGAACCGCCCTCTTCATTTTGCATTCTTACACGCATGCAACATCCGAAACATCTGTTGCCACTAAGTATACTCCAGGCTCACTATAGCTGTTGGTGCGCCACAAAATTCAAACAAGCAAGTAAACGTCGTCTTAAAACGCTGTTATTAAGTGTGCGAGGACTTCGACATTTTCTGAATTATGCAACGTACAAGCAGTCGCGACCCCATGTTATTGTTACCCCTTGGAAGCGGCTTTTCTGTACTGATTTTAGGCATATCAGGTAAACCAACCTCTTGAGTAGTCTACGATTACGGCATACCTGACAGAAGGGTGCTTTTTGGCACATACCACAATCATTACATAATGTTCGAAAGAGTTTTTTTAATATAACCTGGAAACTATCGGTTGACTCTTTGAATGACCTCATACTAGGGACACAATGGTAGCTTTATTGGGTAAACCTAATTTATTCATTTATTTAATAGCGAGTAGTTCCCCTTCAGCCCTCCAAACAGTACGGATTCGGCTTGGTATGGACTCGGTGAAGTGGTTGAAGGATGCCATAGGCATGTTGGCCCATCCCGACTATTTCTCCTCATTTGTTGCAAATTTGATGGTTATGAATCTTTATTCCGAAGAGCTCGTTCCACCTCATCCCCACGGGTGCTCATTTTGATTGATCTGGTGACCTGAGAGGCTACCACAGTAGGCTTAATTCATTTATTCTCGTGTCCCTGGAAACAGTTTCGACAATTCTGACCTCGTGACATGGCGCATTATCCTATTGGAAGAACCCATTCACAGACTAATACGCTGCAGCCGTGAATAGATGCGCCTGGTCGGAAACAATTTGCATATATCCTGTTGTTTTCCATATATTGTTCTATTGGTATCAAGGAGTCCATTACGCACCACGAAAATGTTCCTCACATCGCCACAACCAGCCTACATTGTTGACACCTGAAAGAATTGGTAAGAGTGGAAATTCTTTTGGTTGTCGGCTGCAATACGCTGTCAGTGACAAGGTACAACGAGTTAAGCGTTCTGAAGTCTCTTGTGGCTACCATTATTCTGTTGGGTTGTTATTTGACTGACCGTAGCCTTTCTGTTACCCTGTACAAGTCTTATCAGCTTCCGGTAATCTCAGCGAGCTGTTTCCAACTACAGGATCGCCGTTAGTTAGATGTTATGTGGTTATTGTGCCAATCTCGATACAGCTGAGACCCACTTGTACGTGTCAACCCCAGCAGGATTGCAGTTCCCGAGATACTCAGACTGTCACTTTTGAAATATTTGATCTTTCCCATTCTCGCACACATGCGAAGTGTTGCAATAAAGTTCACGGACCGGTGCTGTTGTGATCATGTTCGATGAGACTGAAAATAAACGGAAGTGGTATGTTGCAGTTCAAACTTGCTCCAACACAAGTGGTACAAAGATTGTCCAGAAGGCTGAAATGTTGCAAGTAACAACCTGTTTCGTTAGTAACGTTTATGTTCCGTGTCACGATTTTCCGTTGCAAAATCGTGACAGATTTTGCAACAGAAATATTTAAAAAAAAACTGTTTTATGGTAAAACGTTAAGACGTACCAGTGTGTTTTATTGGTCTAAGCGGTACAAAGACTAATGTGAGAATGTTTGAGATAACCCGAGAAGAGGACGTCCGTCCAGTCTCTCCTCACAGGTGGCAAGAGCGTTGTTTTATCCTCGGAATGACGGCTGAGTCATGAGTTGGAGATGAATAAGAGACGATTCGTCAATTTTTGCATGACGACTTAGGGAAAAAGGATCTGCAAAATGTGTGCCTCACAGCCTCATGATGAGCAAAAGCAATACAGGCTCCTTACACCCTGAAGTCGGTTCCTGCGAGACCGAATCCTGTTAAGTGTCACGCACGCGTCGCTTTGAATTGAGAGATCTCTACGCCCAGTTTTATATCAAACGAAGCTTCCCCCCGATTGGTCCCGTATTTTAATAATTTTGTATATCTGGGCGTAACTAATCCGCTTGCTGATTTGCGTCCACTTCCGATCATTCCTTCTGGGTGCTACAATTTCAGTGTCACATACGTAATACCATCACTTTAATGGCTTGTTATTGCCTCTCTGTTCACAGAAAAACTGTTTCTTATCTGATTTTTTTTTTTTTTTTTTTTTTTTCCGTTTTGTTTCTCACGTTCATTGTAGAGGGTTCTTCCCGTCTATGCTTGAAAAAATAATAAAATTAAATAAATTATGATTACATCTTAAGGAATTTTGCATTCTAATAATTGTTAGCAATGATGATAAATTACATCTCATTTATGAAAAATTTTTCTGATTGTATTGAGGCCACTTTATTATGAATTCATGCTGACATGGTTTTTACTATCACCATACGAAAATTCGTAATGAAACTACTATGCAGTTGTTGAAATTTTAGATGCGCTACGCTGAGTTATTGATCTCGAGAATCCAACTCGGTTAGATTAATCTTCGGCACTGAGACACGTACAAACTAAGTTCCATCCCACGGGAATGCTCCACCCTTCATAAACGTCGTGCGAAGGTCGCTATTTGTCACAAGCTCATCTAACATTCGTAGTTAGATATTTTATAAATGTAAAGGCGAACGGCTAAAACTTTTTTAAAAAATTGCTTAAATGTTATAAAATTAATTTATTATGCTTAGTATTTATACAGAGAAAATGAGAATTTTTTTTAGTTTATCAATTTTATCAACTAATTTCAGATTTTTCTATAAACTGGGTATTTTATGCTCGTGTAATTCAATACCACCTAAACGTCGTTGAATTCAAAATTCATGACTGTTGAAAGATTTTGCTTGATTAAGAAAACACCAGTGAACAGAACCGATATCATTAGAGAAAATAGTTCAGAATTCATTCCTCACTTTAAACAACCAGTATCAGCGTTCGCTGTAGTAGATGGTCATCGCATGTAGTACAGTTCGCAACCGTTTGTTTGAAGCTGAGTTGCGCTTTCGAATCCTATTGAACCGTTTGCTTCTCACTCCTACTCATCATCGTGAACATCTTCAGTGGTGTCGTTCGCCGTCATTTGGAGGTTGGAATGGCATTCACTAACAGTGGCAAAAAGAGAAGACTTAATAAGTGCTTGAGAGATCATCAGATCTGTCCCCAGTCGAACATGTCTGGGAAATTATTGGAAGGCGCCTGATCACAAATTCGATAATTGCACTTTCGACCGCTCAGCTGAGAGTTCGGGGAACCCCAAGATGACATCCAGCATTTCTTTGAACTAATTCACGCCACAGTCGGTGCTTTTAGAGAACGTGAGGACCATACCCGATATTAATTTTCAACCACAAACATTTTTGATTGATACCTCAAATAAAATTTATTGTAATCATTTGAAAATGTAACATGTAACAATTTATTGCTGTAATCCCGCTTAACATTATCGCCAAGTTTGATCAAAACGTGCCCTTCTTTCGCCGTGTTCTCCTTTAAATTTGCTGTGTTTCCAGTATGAGGGATACTAAACTGTCGATATTTCAACACTAAAGTAAATTTAGAGTGGTCTTCAAGACATCTGATCTATAAAACAGTTAATATGCACACGTTATCAAAAGTTCGGCTGTATATGTACATAAGAAAACTAAATTTGCTATTAAGTTTCTTTTCGCTGCCTATACTATAACTTTCTACAATTCATGTACATCGTATCCCGTATCGTATTTTAATTTAAATTACTAAAAACCATTTTTTTTTGTTAGAGGAACACTGCGCATGGTGTATCTCCTGCTCTAATTTCAAGGCGATCTGTTGACAACTAACTCGTGTGTAACCAACTGAGAAGTACCAATTATTAAAATAATCCAGTTTAAACAATGAATTTCTAACGCCCCCTGTCAACCAGTTCACCACACCGCTTTTCCTTTAATAAAAAAAAGCGCCTTTAATTTTCTATACTCTCAGCAATATAATCATCCTGATTCTTCAAGTATGAAATATGTTGACAGGCAGCATAAATTATTTAAATAGCGGGGGCGAATGTAACAGTAGTTTGGCGTATGCATTATCTGGACTTGGTTTTCTACAGTTATTGATTTTAATTAGAGATGACTCTCCTACGGCCATTCCCGATAATAACAGCACTTCTTTTCTCAGTAATTACAGGAAATCTCATTTCCCAAACTCGTTGGACACTCTTGACTTTTTAACCGGTGGAATATTCTGCGGTTTACCCAATTTGGTAATTCCAATAATAAGTTATTCCTCTCAAAATTTTTGGTTTCGAATAGTTTAATACCTTGCGCATTTTCTGGTAGCATTGGCAGCGAATTATTGATTAGAATGTGAAATATGAATTATTTAATTTGTGTAAAATAAATAATATTACGTAAAATGAAATTCTACTTTTTATGAACGATAGCTTTGTAACAAAAATATATTTTTCTATGTGTGGTAAGGCAAAAAAAAAAAAAAAAATGGAGGTAAGTCACGTAGTCAGATTTATGCTTTGAGCACCGACGGAAGCGAACGCATTGGGATGAAACCACTGGAATCATCCAGTTATGTACCATCAATGCAGCCCGCTGAACGTGTGGAGATGCTTTCGTGGTATTCTCTGGTCCCACTGAGTACCGTGAACGCCAGAACATATTTGAACGTGTTGCGGATTAAGTATATAAATTTATGAAAGAGTAGCTTGAGGAAGACTTCAAGCATTTTCCCTGGACACCTGAATCCTTGGACCTCAATTCCATTGGGCACTTGTGAGATTAGCTGGAAAGGCTTGTTAACACTTCTTCCCGCCTCACTCCAGGAATTGAGGGTGTATTTATTACATGAATGGTCCAGTATTTCTCATGTCACTTCAACGCTTTGATTCCATACCACGTCATGTCAGCATTGATTCGACATACTGCCAAATCACTACGCAGTATTAGCTGTGGTCCTAAAAAAAAAAAAAACAGTAGCCAGGTAGTATCCCCCAAATTAGGTAAACCGGCTTTTTGATCCTAATAAGCATCCACATTGATAACTTTCGTAGCTTTCAGCATGTTAAGATTGCCTGAAAACTACAGAAACTTTACCGACGACCCTTTTTTAAAGGAATTTATGCTACCTTCGTCAGCATATGTCTAGGCGCTCTGTCGCGTGTCCTTATGTTCTGTGAGGTATGTGGTTCGAACCTGAAAGCGTTTCGATTGTCCGGTCTAACTCGCCTGTCTCTGGTCTGAAGCTTAGGAATTCTGCAGAAACTGGATACTTAGTTACTAAAGATGACGGTTTCGTATATAGTAATAACTGTTTCACAAACGATATATCGACTATATCCGAACTAATAAGGGAATTGGAAGATAACGTCACCCACGTGTTATGGTTCAGTTAGTCACCAATAACTAAGGATGAGGCATCAGTATATCGCGTCTGTAATCATTTACTTCGGTCGATTTGCTGGACAAAAAAACGAGTTTCCAAGAGTTGAGACGATGCACCCCCCCCTCTACCTGGAGAATAACTCAGCCACTTTGTAAAAAAAAAACGCCCATAAATCCCTTGTATAATTGACTGGATTTGAATTCGGGCCATTTTCCCTCTGTGGGAAGACAGTGATTAAAGTCACTATGCTACCGCGGCAGCGTCATCCACATGTGCTTATGAATACAATATAGTATACAGCAGTATACTTTATATAACTTGAAATATGATGATACATATCTACATTGTGCTTCCAAAGCATGATAAATGTGGGACCAGGTAAAATCTTTCAAATATTGTTTTTCCTAGGGAATACAGAAAAGTTTGCGATCTTTGTCAAATATTATCCTCTTAATAAATCAAACTGCTACCCTTAAGCGGCTTGCTGTCAGCTCGCAGCAAAAACTACAGCAACTTTGTGATACTATTGCTGAAAACAATACCCGGGTTGCATTGCTAGGACCAGAAGAGCCGGTGGCAAAGTTTCATTGATGGGCCCTCCCTTTCGGCGAATAGAAAATTAGACGTAGAGGGAATAAAGCCCCTAGCATTTTGCCACCACATTGTTACACCATTTATATCAGTGGCTTTTTAAATCCATGATTCAAAAAGAAAATATGGAATGTTACCAGTTGAAATTACATCTTTAAATTGTTTAGTTTTAGGAAAATCGGAAACTAAACCATATTGTTCGGTGTACGTTGTCTGTAAATTGCGTGTGTTCTGAAGTCGATTTTCTGTTTGCTAGACGAAAAACCCGAGTTTCCGTGAGAAAAACCATGCTACCCTCGGCTGAGACCGACTAACTCAGCCACGTTGTGAAAAACAGTTCAATTCCTTCCGTCATCAACGGGACTAGAACTCTGGTCTTTTCCACCCGGCGTGGGAATGGCTGTGGTCCTACGAACTATGCTATCCAAGAGGGCACATCTTTAAGAGTTGAACTGAAACAGTGTTTCATGTAATGTAGAGGACCTTTTTATATCGTTCATGTGGCTTTTCGTGTACCAGTATGTTCACCACTTGATTTACGTGTGTTGTGTAGATTGAAAACCTGGACAGACTCGCCTTCATAAAACTTTCTCCTTCCATTTAATTTGCTAAGTGAACTGAAGGCACAGACCCACTGCACTTGGTTATGATGCAATCAGGTATGAAATTTATCGTGCAGTATAAAGGGGCGGAAGACACTTGATGTCACGTCAATTATTTTTATGGCTTTTCCATGTAGGAAAAGGGACATAATTTTCCCCTCTGTATAAGAAGATGGTGAGACATATGGAATAGGCTGTCTTAGGCCGCACTTGGAAAAACAGTTTCTAGAGAGGATTCAGAGTAACGCAGCCAAATTGGTGAAGGTGCTAATCGAAGCTCGTATAAATAACAGCTATTGTACACCTCTATCAGGTCCATCCCCAAAGATTTCTCGTTGCTAATCTTTGCAAACAGTACCTAATAAAATATTTTGTGATGAGGGAGAGGATAAATGAGGGAGGTATATTTTCACTGATAGGAAAGTTGACACATTCGTAGCTAAGAGCCACGAATATAAAAACTTAGGGAGTAACAGAAGGCTGGGACTCAGTTTACCACGGGCAACGTGTATGTAGATGGCTGGAATGAATTGCAAGCCAAGTGGCCGAGGTGGTGAAATTTGGCCGAAAGTTTGGTAAAATACAGGGTGTAATCGGGTAGTCGCGTTTTGGCAGCGGGGAAGTGAGAGTTTGTGTGTGTCACATTTTATTTATTTTTTTATGACGTATGCAGAAAACGTCCATTGCTTGCATCATTTAGCCATTCTAATGCCAAATATTGTTGCGGAGGACGCATGCTAGTTGTTTCACCGCATTCCAATGGACTCAGTGAAATTAAGCACTATACCATGAATCTTAATACACTTAGAAGCCGATACTGAGAAGGCTTGGAGTTCAATCGTAACTGATTTTGCGAAAGAATTAAATGGATATGCTCTATAACTACTTGTTTCTGGTGATCACGATGACAAACATTAAAAGTTCTTATGGGGAATTAGTATCAGAGGCAAAAATATGTGTCGCTGCAGTACAAAATGCAATGCAAAACTTGACGCTGGTCCGCACAGACTACTGTTTTTGGAAACTTTCCCTCTGACAATTTAATGATTTTTCCCTTTGTAGGAGTTGGAGAGATCTAAATTCGAACCAATCGTTGGAGGAATTTCTTAAGGTAACGTCTCCTCAATGGAGCGAGGTTATTAGCCGATCTAAAGCCGAGGGAGTTTCCCTTGATTTATTCCGGGCTTTTTTTCTTTTTTAATCCTGAACAAATGCAACTCTTCCTTTGAACACGCTTAGAATAGATAACTATACGACACAGGCACAGAAAGCAACAGGAAACCATCACATTAGAAACCTGTCAATTTTTCTAAGACAAAACTTGGACATTTTCACCAGGATCCTCTGAAGTATGTATAAGAATTAAGTTGTAGAGAATTTAAAGCAACGCATAATGCAGTAATTTTCCAAGGTATCGTCATATCAATTGCACTTCCATCGTGGATCACGTCCCTTTAGTATTTTTACTAAAGCTTCTTTAGCGCGAAACTAGCCTGTTTTTTTTTTTTTTTTTTCTCTTCTCTTTTTTGAAAGAGAAAAAAGGATAATGCTTTGAATAAACTGAACTCTTTCTTGGATGTTGTTTCTTTCAATAAGTTTGATCTTAAAATTACTTTAGTTAAACTTTCTTGTCAACATGGTGTTAAAATTATCTGCACGACTTTGGAAAGGTTTCCTTTTATACACGCGAGAGAGAAATTGCGATGTGAATAACGTGATCCACATTCTAATGCACTTTAACGTTAAAATGAAAGCACTAAGAACTGGAAACTTTGAAGTTGAATTTATCAGCAACAAAATCTGTTGCTTCTTTTGCAAGAGAGACTTTCGCATGCACGAACCAGTGACAAACATTCATTACTACCTTCTATACACACATTCACATGTTATTTATTTTTTCGTATCAACGTGTTCGATGAATACTGATACAAAACACGCCAGAGAATTAAAGATACGGTTGGTTGAGTATTTCTTGCCTCTCCTTCAAAAATTTTTGAAATGTTGATCGGCTAACAACAGACTCGATTGAGAAAATACCTTTATGAATTCCTCCAGCCTTCGACATTAGTTTGAATCTTAAACAGCTGAGTTAAGGAGGAACCACATGCAAATATGCTTGAAAGATTGAATGAATCTTCGATGTCTGAAATTATTTTTAGCTTGTTTCCCTTTCTCAAGATATGAAATGTATTTAAATGAAATCCAGCAAAGCAGAATAATGACCTACATAGTTACACAATTTTATTGAATTGATGTTTTGCAACTCAAATTTTTCCATCCCGAAAAATATACAACCAGATCGTACAACAGATCATGAGTCAACATGCTGATGCATCATAACCTTGTTATGAACATATCTTTAAAGTGTACTCTATAAGAACGTATTAATACTTTTCGAAAGTGCGAGATGAAATTCTTTAAATTTTAGCTAAGTGGCTTAAAGTCCTCCATTAATCCAAAAATTTAATAAACAATCTAAAATTTGATTTCATTAATCTCTAACCTAATAATTATTTAAAATAAACTAGCTGCACTTATTTTAATATAAAGAAATTAAGTAACAAAAATATTGACTGAAGAATTGCTTAAAGTTTTGTAATAAACTTTGCTGATTTTCTACATTCTAACAAGTTCGCATGCGGCCATTTTAATATAAACTTGCTGAAGACAAAGTAATTCGGGAGTATCTACTAATATTATCCAGAATAATGTTAAATGTATTTAAAATGAAAATAACTTACATGTACTGCACCATATAAAGAAAAGCAGGGATACGAAAGTCGGGAAGTTTCTTAACATTCTGCACATTCCGGACGATGCCAGAAAAATGTGAACGGAAATGGCTTGAACAAAGAGTAACAACGTTCTATAAGTTACAGCACCGCATTTGTAATTCTAGGTTCAGCATATCGTTACTTACAGGCGAAAATGGGTGTGGTCACGTGTAGGAGCTGAGTAAAGACCACAAAGGCGTAGCCATTGCTTTAAAAACAGTGCGCGCGATCGATTAATGTATAGCTTTTTGTTTTTTTTTCTTCTTGTACTTAAGTATTTCCACCAGAATGAAAAAATGGGGAGAAAACAAAGTAACTCCATGCCTTCGATAGAATACAGAAAAATGGATTTGTCAACAACAGTACTAAGAAGCAAGGGCGCATGCTTCTTAGTACTTTTTGCTTCTTGGTTCTATTAGTTTCGGAGATTTCTGCAAAAGTGAATATATTGACTGTTCTGCTTATTATGTTGAATTGTGTGTTTTAAAGGTTAGTTTTACTATTTTTCATTGTCAAAATCCGGAGTTTGCTGGTGGGGGAATTATTTTTATGACGACTTGCTAACTCAGTACTAGTGAAGAAGCTCTAGAAAAAGTTTCCGGTTGTTTCATTTAGTTCGGCTTTGTGTGTAGAAAGTTTTATGAACAGTATTGTCCACGATGCCGAAGTGTTGAAAACCAACAACCGGTATCCGATGGGATTTAGGTGTTGGCTGTGTGTTAGGCTGAGGCCTCAGTGTATTGTCTGTAATTACGTGTATTCTTCAGTAGGTTTGCTGTACTGGTTTCTTGTTCGCTATATTGCACGAGAAATCGGAGTTTCCGAGAGAAAAAGCCATGCATCCAAGGCTCGGATTGGACTGGAGTGCTCCAAAACACCATTCCATTTCGTTATACACATCGGTAGTATTGTGTACGTACTTTGATTATTCAAAGAGATTTTATTAACCAATGTTCCAGTTCGTAAAATTTTCCATTTCGAAACCGTTTCATCGTCTGATACCGACTAACTCAGCCACGTTGTTAAAAGAAAGCTGAAGTTTCTCTAGTCAATAACGGGATTTGAACTCTGGTCTGAGCCATGTAATATTCATCTATAATAATTATTCAAATCTTTAGTTTAGTAATAAATAGTTTTGGAAGGGTCGACTGAATTTGAGAATGCGTGTTATAACTGTTGAGAACTATTAGTTCTACAACGCATGTGCAAAGTAATCACTTTACTAGTTACCCGTTTAAGTAGAATTAGCAATCATTTTGCCTCTTGCGCTGTGCTGTTAATATGGAATAATTTGAAGGTGTAATAATATTATGAATTGTAATCTGTAAATTACCTTAAATCATGTTTTATTTTATTAATTAAATAGTGCCCATCCTTCGAAGTTGATATGCATTTAACTTCAATGCTACAGCCCCTTCTTGCCTCTTACCGGTAGGCCGTGTTGGTGCACTTTGCTCTTGTTTAAAGCAACAGCGCCTGATTTCAATTCTTGGGTACAAGCGGTCATTTTTTGTAATTAATGTCCAGGATGATCAGATTTTCAGGGATGAAAAATGGGATAAAATGAAAGATTAAAATTTGGATAAAACGTCCTCGGAAGAATTAAAATAGGGACATTTCCTGGACCCATCTATAAAAACCAGAATGATTGTAATTTTTATTGTCCAACCTTTGCTGGACATTGCAATATTAGCAAAGCTAATATTGTTTCGTGAAACTGAAGATCTGTAATTTTATTTTTAGTTTAAATAGTATTATGAATAGTTGACTGCAGGAACACATTTTTTGGATTAGGAAAATTCCTGATCCAGAAAATTTTCATCTTTTATATAAGAAAAACCATTATAGGAACAAAAAAAAATCGAAATACGTTATACATTAAAAATATTAATTAATTCTATTTATAACTACTGTATTAACTATATATCACACCTCTCTAAAGTCTTCTGAGTATGGAAAAGGCCTGGGTTCGAATAACTAAACTGAAGCAGCTATGGCCGTTTGGTCAACATCCCAGGCTATTTCTGTATCAATTAATTTTTTAGTTAATTCCTCATCTTGGAATAGTAGTTTGATATGAGGTTCCACAAAAATTCCCTCTTATCTCGGCCTCACTGATTCGAGAAAACTTTTGCCTCAAATAGGAGAATCCTCCTCTTTGCCCATCGCTTTCAAAAATATTTTTATCAAACCTAGCTTGATGTGCAGTGTAGGTAACTAGATTTTTGACTTATTCACCAAAGGAGGAGGATGTGTTACATTTTTCTGGCCTGGTGTAGTTTCTGAACGGTCTGTGTTTTTTTTTTTTTTTTTTTTTCCTGTAGTGGCAATTCTTCGCTCGGCTGTCCCACTCGCATAAAAAGCAGCAGTATTTGGTGTATTCACCTTGCAACCCAATCAGCAAAGCTACCACTTTTAGGTCGGCACAGCTATTCCATTTGTATTCTTGATAGCATATTTTTTGCAAATGAACCTGTAGGTTCTCGTACAGTTTCCTTCATGTGAACTGCATTGGCCAATGGTATATATGGATACTTATTTCCATTATGTAACTCTTTCATTAATTCCTGTTATTTGAATTTCATTGTTATTTAAATCAATGATTGCATTGCGGCACCGAGATTTATACAATAAACCAAATGTATTGGTTTATTACAAATACAATACACCATCCATGCAGCCATAGGTCATTATGTTAGATTGCCTCTTCCTATAAAAAGACACCTTGATACCCTTTTCAGGAAGATTCTACTACTGAGGTTATGATCCTAGTAATTGAGCCTGGGTTTTGGAGAGGTCCAGATCTCTGATCAAACCATTCAATACTGCCTGAGTGATTGTATGCGGCTTTTCAGTATAAAGAGTCGAAAAGTCTATCTGTACTCGTTCTGGATGCTGCATCCTCTGAATACTCCTTTTCCGATCTTGAATCAGAGTCCAGTACATAAGTTTCTGATGATTTTGGCACTAGCATTGTATCATCGTGAGGAACCGGCCTTAAGTAGAAGGTATGTTGGGATACTCTACTTTATGCTTGGATTTCCCATAAAAAACCAGAAATATTGCAAAAGTAACAATCGTTTATGTGGTCTCTGTGTTCCCGCCATATCACCGGAACAGCAAAAGGCATCGATTTATGACTTCTTCTAAGCCAGCCTGTTAATATCCTTGAACATAAGCTGCAGGTAATCTTTGGAGCCCATACTTTATCTTGATCCCCGCCCTTACATCCAAAATAGAATTCATAGGCTTTTCTCACAAGTTGATAGTGGCTTCCGCAATTTTAATACCACTTCTCTGCAAATGTAGCAAAAGCTATCATGTTTATTTCGGCAAGAACGCGACATATTTCATGTCCTGTTGAGGTACGCGTACATAAGAACACAATTAAGAAATTGTAGATTTTTATTTCTAAGTAGTTAAGCACAGTTCACGATTTACACTAATGCACACAACACTCTTACAAACACGAATTCACTAAAACACTTGTTCACCACTCGCTCTCTGAAACACTTTTTGAAATAAGAAAATGCTTGCTTGGTGCGAAAGCCTCAGGGGCGCGCCGTCCCGAGGTTGCCAAGGATGTACTGCACCCTGGCGACAAGGTTCAAGGGACTCCTGAAAACCTGAAACTTACATACACACATATGAAGAAAATGTTAAAGGGGGGGCGCCAAATTTTAATTGGCACACGGGCGCCACATACACTAGGAACTCCCCTGCGGAAGCCACTTGTATATATACCAGTAGAGAAGTTTCTAGAAGGATCACAATGTTTCTAGAGGACTCCGTCGAAAGTTCCAGAATGTTGTAAAAAGCTTCGAAATTTTCTAGAAATCTCCAGAATGTTCTATAAAAATAAATAAATAGATGGAAAAGATTAAAACTAACTACAGATCTTGGTTTTCGGTCATTAACCTACGATATTTGAAAACTGAGGGTGATGAGAATTTTTTAAGCACATATCTGAGTTTAGAACATCCAGTATTTCCTATGAGAATCTGTCGAAATTATTTCAGGGAGGAAATTGATGCCGACCAGTGTGATTTATATTTGATTGCGCAGTTTTGTTTTATTTTTCTAAATAGAAAACATCTTTCGCATCCAAATTGAGGCTATCTTTGGTTGCCAAGTGACCGTTTCCGTACTCCTGGCAGCCCTAACTTGGCAACCGACATCACTAAACCAGATAAGATAACGTTTCTTTGTCCAAACTGTTCTAAATAATTTTTACTTACAATTTTAAAACTGACAAATTTAAAGAAATTTGGAATTTTATAAAATAAGTGAAATTTAATTAGGCCACATTACGTACGAGGGTCCTTTGAAAAGTCCTATGAAAGGTTAGTGCTACAGTGTTAAGAATATCTTTGCTACTTAATGTACACAGATGAGCCAAAACATTGACCACCTACCTAATATGATGCTGTTCCTCCACGTGCAGCCAAAACAGCTCGTACCCGGCGAGGCATGGACGCTACAAGATTTCTAAATGTGTCTGTGGTATCTGGTACCAACACGTAACCAGCAGATCCTTTAACTCCTGTAAGGTCTGTGGTTGAGATGCCGCAGATCGGAATTGTTGTTCCAACACAAACCAGAGATGCTCGATGGGATTGATGTCTGGGGAATTTGGAGGGTAGGGCAATACGTGGAAGGCTTCCTCATGTTCAGCGAACCAGTCTCTAACAATCCGGGCGGAGTGGAATGGCGCATTATCCTGTTGAAAGACAGCACCGCCAGAGGGGAAGACCGTTGCCATGAAAAGGTGTACCTGGTCAGCAATAATGTTTAGATATTTATTTATTTTTTATTTATTTATTTACAAAAATACATAAACACTCTATTTACAATCATTCGAACCTGTGTAAGAAACTCCAGCAGAAAATGGAGCTTCTCTTACAAAACTGTAAAACGCAACAAAACTCTCAAGACTCAAAAGTAAAAGAAAGGTGTCTTGTGGTATCTGAAGCAGATGCACACTCTGACATTTATGTATGTAGCCTGTTTGTAGCGGCTCCAGGATCTGGGTCCATCTCGCAAATTGTCTGTCTTGACTACAGAATCTGTGTAAACAGGGCCTGAAATGTGAGCAGCCAACACTTGAGCAACCGATGCCTGATGCCCGTCCCAAGACACGTGGAGCCGGACATAATCTATCTGCGCCTCAGTAGCGTGCTAAAATTCCGCATCCACTGGAGGTAGTGCAATTCCAGTGGGTGCCAACAATTCCGTACTCAGGATGCCCAGTCCTGCATACCAGCAGAAATAAAAAAATAATAAAAAAACACACCAGTGGTTTACATCTCTGAACAACCTGAGAGATCAAAAGAATTCAAGTCCAGGTTGACTGGTAGGTGATACAGGGAACAGCTCAGCAAGAGCTTGTTGAATTATCCAGTGTGGTGATGCATCTGCATTCTTCCGCTGAAGACGTCGTTGGTGAAGATTTGCAGGGCTTGAAAGTTAGTCTCATTTTCAATTAAGGCTTTAAGATTGACTTCTGAGATGTTCTGAATCTTATTTTTAAGTGTTTATTTATTTTTATGAAAAATAAAGGCGGCACCCAGAACATAAGTTCAAATCCGCCTAACAACTCTCAACTGAATATCTTATATCTTTCATAAAATAAATAAATACAACATTGTAAAAATATATAAATTAATTAAAAAATATATAAATTAATTAAAAAAACAACGCATAAAATTTACACTAGCAAGTCATCCATATCTTAAATAATTGTGGCTGTTAAGAACTCTAACATCAAAAACAGACAAACTCTAAGTATTGTCCAGGTCTTCTTGGTAAAACGAATCTTATTGTCCAATTTTATCTTCAGACTTGGTTGATTTGGGGCAGAACCGCGTTCGTCCCCAGAATAAGCCTCTTCCTTCGAGCAAAAACTTCTTTTGCAAAGGCCTGGAGTGCTGCAAGATTACTTTCTATTTGAATTAGCTGTTTCACTGCAGTTGAGGAGAATCCCTGGACGTTATTCCTCAGCTTTTCTCTGGATTCATTATATATAGCACAGTCGAAGAGTATGTGGGACCAGTTCTCCTTTGCTCCACAGAAACAAAGCTGTGACTCTGAAAGTCTAAATTGAAACAATTTCTCATTGAGGGCCCCATGTCCTGTGACTAAATAGGAGGTTTCCATCGTGAGAGTAAACCATTTCGTAACAGATTTTACCATTGCAAAGGTAACATCCGGTATGAAGTTTTTCGTGAATAGTACCTTGTTGATTGTGTCCCATCGCGTCTGCCATATATGAACTAGCTCATTATAGCAGCGCAGCTTCTCTCTTTTCACGTCCGTGTCTAAGTTCAGGTGGATGCCTAGGATTGCTGCAGGAATTCTCCTCCGTATTCTATAGCATAGTCCCCTATAAATTACAAAGAGGTCCAGTGGAAGAACCCCTGCAATGACTTGTTGCCGCTGTAGAGACTGTTCTGTAGACCCGATAGATGGCCAGAAGAAGTCCCCGTTGAACAGAATTCAGCTTCTCTTTAATTTTACACTTAATTGCCCGGTGAAACCACGCCCCTGCAGCGAACGTGACTATGGGGAGGAACACCGCCTTGTAGTAAAGGAGTATTGTGCGCTTGGAGAGCCCCTCAGTCACTCCCGGAGATCCTGACTATTGAGGCTGAGAAGTTACTTACTTTTATGTTGAGATTCTGAAGGTGAGGGAGGAAAGTAAGTCTATGGTCAATGATGACTCCTAGGACTCTGGTTTGGGTCATAAGAGGTAACTGCGTGCCTTGGATTTTAACTTGGGGAGGCCTTCGAAGGTCGAGTTTGGCTCCAAAGATCATCATATTGGTTTTTGTTGGATTGATTCGGAGCTTATTGGTTTGAATCCAGGCGGCAAGAATGTGGTTTACAGTGGTCTCAAGGGCTTGCCGAGAGCGGCCCGAGAAGATGATGGTGAGATCGTCTGCGAATGCAATGATCTTGGTACTGTCGAAGCTGCAGCGAAGCCAGTCCTGAAGAACCAGGTTCCAGATTAGGGGGCCCCAATACCCTGTGGGCATCCTCTGTAAATTGGTCGTGTTAGTTGCCTAGGTCTTACCTGTACTGTAACGGTTCTGTCGGTGAGGGAAGTAGTTCCTGATTAACCAGTAGAGTTGTGGTGGGCAATCAGCAGAGTGCAGCCTCTCAAGAGCGCTCTTCCACCCTACCCGGTCAAAGGTCCCCTCAAAGTCTAAAAAGATGGCCAGTTCGTACTTGGCCATGGAGGTTTCCAGATGGAGTATTATTTCTCAGAGTGCATCCTCACAGGAGCGACCTTGTGTGAATCCATATTGCGAAGGAGAGATAAGTCCTTTGTCTTTAAATATGCTTGCAATTTATATCGCCATGAGTTGTTCCAGAATTTTACTAAGGGAGCAATGGGACGGAGTGTCCGAGGTTTTGTTTGTGGTTTGTTAGGCTTCGGAATGAGTCGGAGAAGAGCAACTTTCGAGGGCTCAGGGAAGAGATTCTCTAAGGCAGCGGTTAAAAAGGAGAAATAGGTGTTCTGGTTTCTGTTTGAACACCCTTTGTATGAATGCATACTCAATAAGATCAATGCCAGGGCATTTATTCAGGTTGATTCTGTTCATTGCTGTCTTCAGTTCTTGATATAAAAGATTCATCAGGTGATGTTGATGTGTAGAGTGAATTTCTTCTTCTAATATCTGCATTTTCAGGTTAGTCGTCCATTGGATCGTCTGTGGGGAAAGGTTCATCAATTATGGCACCTATCGAATCGTGCCAGATTATGGTTTCCTGTTCGCGGAATCTGTACCGAGCCAAAGACATCTGCCGTGTATGTCTTCTCCCTGGAGTTTTATAAAGGAGTCCCCATGGGTTAGAATTTCTTGAGTCCTTGAAGTCCATCCAGGTTTGTATTTTCCTGCTGGCCACCGCTTTGGTAAGGGTGTTCTTTTTAGCGATGTAGATGGCATACAGTTGTTCAACGTCTTGGGGCGGCCAATTTCTGTGACGTTGGTACTCCTTACGCGATCTGCGTGCCTCTTTCCATAGTACAGCTAGCTCGGTGCTCCACCAGGCACAAGTTTGAGATTTTATGATCTTTTTTTTCTTTGCCGAGCGATATGCAGCTAATTGGAGTGAGCTCTGGTACAGGTCCGTCAGGTCAGCTGCACTCTTATCGGATAGCGAGGGTAGGTCTGGAAAATCTCTCTGTATGGAAGAGTCAACGGCCTTAGTCGAGAACCTGACAAACCCAGTGGGGGCAATATGAGGTGATCGGTTAGGTTTGTGAATGCTGATGTGGAAACGTATCACTGTGATCGCTTAGGATCCAATCCGGAATGATGGTCCATCTGCAAATCAGGTTTCTTAGGTCATTGGTGGTGGCTGTGATGTCGATGTTGGATTTCCCTGTAGCGCTACAGTAGGTGCTGTATCGACTTTGTATGTTGTGAATGGTTAGGTTCCGAATGGAGATTGCGCCTCCGTAGCCAGGTGGGAAGGAGCAGCACACGCTTCTTGATTAGACCGGGGTTCGAGCCTGTCACCACCAAATACGGAGGATGCGGAAAGGTCAGGGAATGACCACCGCATATCCCGGAGCAATATGGCCTTAGTTGCTAATGCTCCTAAAAACCAAAATAACTAACTATCCGAATGGAGATCAGATTCTCAAGCAGAAGACCTCTGGAGTCCGTGTTGTCCGTTGTTCTTCGTAGTTGGGGTAGGACAATAGGATGTGGTTCCAGGATTCCTCTTTCCCACAGGAGCAACAAGGATTTGTCACGAGTCCGAATCGGAACAGTTTGGCTTTAAGAGCACCATGTCCTGTTAGGATGTAGGACGTGCTCATGGATGGGTAGAACCAATTACAATGCAGCTTATTTATGGCAAAGCTGACATCCGGGACAGAGTCTGGTGACCTCTCCAGTGGGACTTTCATCGCATCTAACCTGCAAAAGGGAGAGGAGTTTATTCCATATGTTTATTTTTTCCTGTTTGATATTTGTAGCAGGATTGTAGTCTATTCCAAGGAGTGAGGTTGGTAGGCTTTTTTTGTGTTTGTAGATGCAGCCTCTATAAGCTATGTATAGGTCCAGGGGAAGGCCCTTGATAGAACCAGCAGTGCATTAGTTGAAGTTGTTCTTGGTATTTGGTGTGTCGCTAGCAGCATGGTTCTTTGCATTGAAAGGAGTTTGGCCCTGATTTTACCTTTAGTGACCCTATGGAACGAGACCCCAGTAGCATAGCAGTAAATTGGCAAGAACACAGCTTAATAGTAGAAAAATAGGGTTCTTTTGGTGAGTCCCCAGTCCGAATAGGAGATCCTGATGACAGCTGCAGTGAAGGCTTTC
The DNA here is from genome assembly GCF_048544385.1 of Mastigoproctus giganteus. Taxonomy (NCBI): domain Eukaryota; kingdom Metazoa; phylum Arthropoda; class Arachnida; order Uropygi; family Thelyphonidae; genus Mastigoproctus; species Mastigoproctus giganteus. Next base: position 199,121,271 of record NC_143581.1, read on the forward strand.
GTTTTTTCTTTGCTAAACTGTTCACGTGTGATTGGAAACTGAGCCTGTCGTCCAATATTATGCCAAGGTGTTTAGTTTGTGCGACATATGGAATTTGCTTCCCGTGAATAAGCACTTTAGGGGGTCTGGGGTAATCCAACCTGTTTTTGAAAATCATTAGCTTTGTTTTTATGTTTGATATTTTTAAAATATTTGTGAGCTTACCAGGTAATCCAGGACAATCTTTGCTCGGTCCTCAAGGGTTTCCTGGATCATCCTGCAATGCAAATTGGTAGACGTCAGAGTGCCCGGCACATGGATGACTGGACCCAGGGTATTCCAGCAGGACACCGCCGCTACCGGCTTGTTTTCGTCCCATGTTGGTGCATCCAGGCGCCATTAATTCCCAAGGTAAACGACACACACGTACCCGGCCTTCCACATGGTGCAACAGGAAACGTGATTCATCGGACCAGACGACCTTCTTCCAATCACTCAAGGTCCAGTTTCGATGTTCGCGTTTCCATTGTAGGCGCTGACGCTGGTGAACCGTGGTTAGAATGGGCACTTGGAGTGTCCTGCGGCTACACCCCCATTTTCAGCAGGGTTCGATGTACTGTGTGTTGTGACACATTACTCCCGTCACCAGCATTCCAATTACCGGCGAGTTACGCCACAGTCGCCTTCTGTTGCCACGTACCATCCGGGAGAGCCTTCACTGACCTCGAACATCGATGAGCCGTGGTCGTCCAATACCTCGCTGGCGGTTCGTGGGTTTCCCTCCTCGGACCACTTTCGGTAGGTACGAACCACGGCTGACCGTGAGCACGCCACCAGCCATGCCGTTTCGGATATGCTCTGACCCAGTCGTCTGTCCATTACAACTTGGCCTTTGGCAAACTCGCTTAAGTCGGCTGCCTTTCCCATCTGAAGAACAAGAGTAACACTGATTAACGGAGCTCAGTGTCAGGTGTTTTTTATACAGTGTCTCCGCACACGCCGTAGTTCACCTGCAGTTGTTTCGATTTGCATAACGACTCGCTGGTCATAATGTTTTGGCTCATCGGTGTATAATATAACACTTTAAATAGTAACCCACCAAGTTTCATGCAGTTTCAGTAAAGTCTTTTTTTTTCTTTTTTTTTGTTTCTCTTTCTAATTACAAGTCCTTGGTAAAATAATAAGAGGAGTTTGCCTCAATATAGTACGTAAAACACTTCCGTATGATACCCACCAGAAATTAAACCGAAAAAATCGACAACTTACCGGTACATTACAGTAAAATATAAATAAATAAATAATCAATTTAACACAATTCAAATCAATTTAAAACAATTAAAAATCAAATTAACGCAATTAAAAGATTCTAACGAAAATATTCAAAACGATTTTCCTTCCTCAATTTAAAACAATTAAAAATCAAATTAACGCAATTAAAAGAATCTAACGAAAATATTCAAAACGATTTTCTTTCCTCAGTGTCAGGAAGGCACTGTCTAATTACAAGTCCTGAAGTCAATAGGACTTGCAATTTGGATAAAATCAGTCACCGTGCAGTCATTCAATATTTGGGAAAAAAGGGACTAACGCCAAAGGCAGTTCATGAGAATATGGTTAAAACATTGGAGGAGGATGCCTCTTCCATGGTTAAGAAGTGAACAGCAGAAGTTAAACGAAGGGGGAAGAGCCAGCAAGATGACCTACACTGTGGAAGACGTGCAACGTCCATCAGCCCAGAAGTCGTTTACAGTGTGCATGATTTGGTAATGAGGGATTGACGAGTGACAGTTTGGTACATTGCCAGTGTCTTACGTATCTCGTCTCAATGTGTATCACATAATGACAGGTTCTTGCTATGAAAAAGGTATCAGCATAATGGGTCCAAAAGTTTTTAACAGCAGATCAAAAACGTACACGAGTTGTCAAATCAAGTGAACGTTTTCAGGCAGATCCAGTAAATTTCTTTGCCAAGTTTGTGATCGTGGATGAGACGTGGTCCATCACTTTCAGCCAGAGACAAAGGAGCAGTGGAAACAACTCTTCTTTCCTTCTACTGGCAAGGTGATGGCATCGGTTTTTTTTTTTTTTTTTTGCGGGTGGGGGATGCTAATGGAGTGTTGTTAGTGGATTACATTCAGAAAGGCTAGATAGTCACAGGGACACATTACACTGACCTTGTGAGACGTTTGCATGAAATTGTCAAAGACAAACGCCGAAGAAAACTCAGCAAAGGAGGCTTGTTCCACTAGTACAACAAGGCAACTCACAACTTTTGTCATTGCCATGGCTACATGAATGTAGTTTTGAAATTTTGGACTATCCCCCATATTCAAGAGATCCAGCAACATCGGACTTTCACCTGTTTCCGAATTTGAAAAAGATCGTGATATCATTGCTGCAGTGGCTGGAGGCCCAAGAGAAAACTTTCTTCACAGATGGAATCAACGCATTGCAGCATTAGTTGCTAAAGTGTATTGACTCCAAAGGAGACTATGTTGAAAAGTAAATGTTATCAGACTCCTCAAATAAATCCTTCGTACTGAGGCCACGAACTTTTCAAGCACCCCCTTTATTTCTTAGCATTGTTTTGTGGTGATGGGCGGTGGTTAAATGAAGTTGCTAATCATCTTTCCTCCCACTACCATTCAGGATACTATCTCCCTTTTTTATTTACAAGTTTATTTTCTTATTTCTTTTTTAATCGAAAGAGATGGCGAAGTTTATAAATGAAGTAGTGGAAGTCGCCACTTGACTACATTCAAGTTTTGATTTTTGGGTGAGTTGGGAAAAAATTTTATGGTTTCAGTGGCAAGGAACGTTTTAGATATTCATCTCTAAAATAACTAAAAGAATTATTTTTATTTATTCAAAAATAATTGTACTTTTTAAATTATATTAATTAGTATCTAATAGAGCTATCGTTGGCGAAATCTGCATTTCTATCTTGTGAGAACTTTTTGAAATTATGTATTCAAAGGACATCGCACTCCGCTAATAACCTACATTAATTATACATTTTATCATCTTCTATAGTTTTCCCAAGAAATAATTAATGTGGTATTATCCCTGCAACACACGCTCTGATTGCGTTGCATGCACTGCTAAACCTGTGTCCAGCAAGCTCCAACAGCAATGCAATCACAAAGTTCAAGGAAATAACATGTTAGCGTGCTCTTCTATTGAATATTTAATGTACAAACATTATAAATAAATTTTCGTCTTTTCAGGTTGACGAATATAATGGATAAAAACACGCCTTCTTGTCTAAATGATAATTCAGTCTTGGCACCTGCCTCTGTCATCTGTGTTTTTCCCCTTTTTCTATATTTATGAAAAAGAGGGCTGTTTTTTTTTTTTTTTTTTCACCGCTTTTCGAATCGTTCTATTTATGTTTTATTATTTCTCCTTGCTCTTATTTCTTTGTGGACGATAAAAGTCATAATGAAAATCTACTTCCAAATATGTACACGCTACCATTTATCAAGTACAGTGGGTAGTTCTAAGTAAAAAATACTTTCACGATAAAAGAACCGGGTAAAAACAGTTTATCTTAAAATTCCATTTTTATATACAACACTAAATCACCATTTCCGATCAGCTGACTTGTTATAATGTATCACGTTTTCTGGAAACGACTGTGGAAAGCTTAATGTATTCAACCGCATTTGTATTTCTTTTCTTCTTATCCAACTGTATCTGACCATCGATCTGTTCTGTCGCTAAAACAATATTATCCTCAACAACTCTAAGAAACTTCTTGTTTCCTTTTGACATGCAAGGTGGTTAGTTGGGAAAAAAAATTCTTTTGTTTTTCCATCCAATTCTTCGTTTTTTTTAGCAGAAAAAAATCATTGCCTCAAATGCAATCATTGAAAAAGTAACAGCACACATCTGTTATTTTTTCTAAAAAAAAAATCGCCAATATAACTGGGATTTCAAATACGCAACCCCATTACTGATTTGATTTTTACTATATGATATATAGTACATTAAGAATTTTTGAATTCTTAACTCCCCCCCCCAAACTATGGCTAAGTTAGTCTGCCTTGGGTTTCAAGATCTACGTCCATCCCTTAAATTTCTTTTTTCATAAAGAAAAGCAGACAAATCGGTCTCAGAATATACAGTTGTCAACCACACACTGTTATGCAACACTGATGTTCCTAACATGACTATATTTCTGCCAGTTCCCTTTTCAACTCGTGAAGTAGTGTAGTCAGACAGATTTTACTTCCTTGTCTCAGAATATTGAGGCTAATGATCCCTGGTTTCAAAGGCCTCTAAAATGTTCTTCACATTATCTCTGTGATCCAAACCCGGACCTCTTATCTACTCTTTTTTTCCCGCAGTTCCAGAAACCTAAGTGGTTGTACATCGTGCAAATTAAATATTCAGCCTGTGTATAATGTATTGGCCTAAGCAGAAACGGAGGTACAACATTTTATATCATTAAAACTGTTAATGACTGTAAACTATATTGTTGAAATTGGTAGTTTACCAAACTTGTATATGTCGCAATTTAGGACAAAAGCCTCAAGTTGTGTAGTGAGTTAACATGCTTACAAGTTAGTGCAATTGCATCAGAGCAGCCAACTACTAAATAGTTATAAGATTGGCATCATTATGTATATCTCATATTGTGAATACCTTCACAACGAGTTGCCATGATATTGCACTACCTCGAATAAGTAACTCTTCACCACAAGAGAAGACTATTGTTACTTATTCTCAGCGGATGCCACCACCCAGACGGCACCGATCTGATGCAATTGCACTAACTTGTAAGCATGTTAACTCACTACGAAACTTGAAGCCTTTTGCCCTAAAATGCGACGTAATTCAAATTACTACACACCATCAGGCATCTCTCATATTGTTGAGTTATACTTGGCAACTGGCTTGCCATCATTGCAACACCCTGGTTTTGCAATGACGGCAAGCCTGCCCACCCACCCACCGAAGAAGAGCCAATCAGCTCCGAAACGGTGCCGTCTAGGTGGTGGCATCTGCCGAGAATAAGTAACAATAGTCTTCTCATATGGTGAAGAGTTACCTATTTGAGGTAGTGCAATATCATGGCAACTTGTTATGAAGTTATTCACAATATGAGATCATAATGATGCCAATCTTATAACAATTAGTAGTTATCTGAGAGCAGATCTGATGCAATTGCACTAAGTTGTAAGCATGCAAACTTGTATATTAATGACTTTTCAGTATCTAATTATTTAGATATTAAATAATCATTAAGAAATTCAACGGTGCATAATTTCACAAGCGTAACCTTTAAAGTGAATTTGATCCGTCTTCCTTGATTGATCCATAAACCAAAAGCAGATCTAATTACCAGAAAATAACATTAATGTGGTTAGCCTTTGCCACTTGTATTCTGAGAGTCATGTTCAACTTAAACTTGATACCGGTGTTTGGTATCAAGTTAAACGTTGCGTTGTTAACCTCCTAGACTTAAGTGACTTTATAAAGACATATTGGCTTACGTCTCAAAGTTTAAAAGCTCAGTGAAGAGAGAGAGAGAGAGAGAGAGAGAGAGAGAGAGAGAGAGAGAGAGAGAGAGAGAGAGAGAGTTTATCTCCTCTGACGGATGCCTCTTTCTTGGCGAACTTATATTGCTCAGTTTCTGTAGGCATTGCTGTTTAAGTTCGGTTAGGGACTAGGTTAGTTAACTCCTGAGATAACACGATCACTCCTTTATTTTTCCTGAAAATACTCAGTTGAGTTCAGAAATAAAGGCTCTGAATAATACCTAGGTAAGTGAATAGTCCAGGATTGATTAGCTGACATATCTGTGTATTCCTCGATTGGAAGGAATAAACATAGTATCCGGACATTCCTAGTACAAGGAACCTCCCTAAAGCGGACAGAAGAAAGTGTCCACTCTGAGGAAGTTCCGCTTTACAGAGGTCCGTATATCTAGTTTCAGTAATTGTAACAATTAGTACGTAGGCGTTTCAATTAATACATTATATATAGGAGTTCCAATTAACTTTTAATAAATAATATCACTATTATTAAAAATGAATATAAAATATAAATATCTTTTGTTTAGAGCATTTCATTTGGACATTTTCATTCTGGATTATTAGATCACTTATTGGTTCCACATTCATCCTTTTTGCTGACAAATTTACTAATGAAATTCCATTCTCTTGGTTCTGTCATCAATCAAGCTTCTGTATGAAATGTAACTTGTATGGTTGCATTCTCAGATGGCGACGTAACATGTTACCCAGTCTTTATATTTACATGTTGTGTGGATTTTCATAGGCTTCGTACCTACAATCAACTTCACTGTGCCCTCTGACTTTTGTCCGGCATCACCTCAAAGTGGAAAGATTGTACTAACAGGCGTCCTTTATGAATTTTCCGTACCGTTTGAAGAACTGTAGATATACTCGGTGACTTTTGTTATGAGCCATGTTCGAAATTTATGCCTAACAGCAGTGACAGACCTCAGTTCGTTGAATACTCCGTTGTCACCTCCTTTCAGTATGAGTCCCTTTCTCTACTATAATAACTGTGGCCAGAGTTTATCCAAAACTTAAAAGATATACAAGTCAACGAAAATTATGTGCTCATCCAATTATTTACAATTCTAGCAAAATTTTATTTGTTTTCTCGGGGTTGGTAAAATTATCATTATTGCAGTTTTGTAGTTATGGTGTCACCTACTGCAGAGCGCAGTTTCCGATTGGTGAACCAGAACTTGAAGATATCTTGGAAGTGGTTTCAGATTTGTATCATGTGCCTGCACACGCTGTTCATAACTTGTAACTAACTACTGATAACACAATGTTTTGTTTGTGGATATTCTTAATATTGTATTGCCTGCAGAACTCCCAAACTGATGGCTGGTCTGTTGGGATGATCCTTGTTTGCTATCGCCAATTGTGTGTGAACTTATAATCAAAATATTATTTATTTTTTGTTATTTCAATTCAAAGATAGGATCAGTCCACAAGCAACCTGACTGCTTACTTAAATCAGAAGTTTCCAGCTTCTGTTTTTTTTTTTCTATTCTTGTTCCGCAGCGGTGGTATCAGCATAGGTTTTCGGGCTGTGTGTTGTTCTCTTTGAGTAAAAAGGCTCCATGGACATGGTAATCGAAGCAAAACACAGATTTAATTTTCCCTTTCAAAGAAAAAAAAAAAGTATCATATAACATGGAAAGACATATAAACAATTTACATACAATTCGTTCTATACCTTCTGTCCTGGAATAAAATTATCGCCACAGATGGTTCATCCTTCAAATAGCTTACTTACACATTTGGTTAATATTTATATTACCTTTACAATTATACATTATTTAGACCTACTACGCAGACTTAAGGATCTAGAACATAAACCTCTCAAATCAAATTCACTACACCTCAGAATACTATCAATTTCATAGTGCACGCATATATGGCCCTAATAGCCTTACAATTTCTAGATTATGATTCGAGTGACCCAATCACTTATACTTATTGATTGGTACTTTAGAATCTATAATTCTCTATTCATTATTCTTATACAATTCTAGGGTGACACAGCTTTCTCATTGTCCCTAAACTCCTCTAATAATGATACAGAATGCTATTCCTTAACTACCCAATGCCTTCAGTTCAAAACGGGGCTTACACATTCCACTATCTGACTATTTACCATTCATTTTTACAAGATTTCACATTCAGAAACGGAAAGGTCCACCAGTCTTTATCCCTAATTTTCGTTTCAATAAACCATGAAAGAACGGACTTACTTTCGATGTCTTTAGGATACCTCTTTCGTTCCCTCGTCAAGGTCCTCCCTTATAGGCTTCTTTGACTAACGATCTTTCTAGTAGTTGCGGCGTGGTACGGGTTTGGCTTCTCTTGTTCAGAATTTCTCGGACTCTCCATTGCTTCATTCTAATGCTTATTCCTTCCTTTTCTCTCTGTTTGTCTTCCCTCAGGTGTTATGCCCTGGGCTTGCCCAGCAGGAGATAGTTGATCCTGGCCGCCTCCACGTGGCGGGGATGGGGGGGGTGAGACGTAGTGACCAGGTGTTACTGCTTCTTACCTGCTAAGAGCCAGGCACCGGCCGATAACATAACAACAGAACACATCATAACACTTACACGTCCAACACACTACATGCAATTGGGCGGTTTTGGCTTAAGCTTCAACACAAGAAGTACAATAGCGGCTTATGGGGGAAATTCAACAACACATGAATATTCCCTGTTTGTCTTCCCTTTCCTGCTTCACTTTGTTGCTTTTTTTTTTTTTTAACTATAACCTTTTCCCAAGGTTAACCCCACTTAGCTGCATCCCTAACCGGACTGCACTTTCCTTGTGACCACCACACTAACAAGACGGCACTCTTTATCTCTCCTTTATTTTTTTCGCGCCTTTTTCTTTGTTCCTCAACTTTTCTCTCTGGCCAATCACTTTCCCTCCAATTCTCAGCAACTTCCTCCTTATTCGATCGCCGGCCCTTGTACTCCTTTCTTGGATTCATTCCGATTGGACAGTGCAACTTCCGTAGTTCAGGACAGTATAATGTTCTCAAGTTCTAGAAAGTTTTCAGTAACCCCACCTCTACTTATTTCCATTCTTGTATTCCTGGCTGTCTCCTTAACCGTTCCACGACCGTTCCATTTATTCTGAAATCTCCCCCATCACGAACTTTGTTTTTCTGTGTTAATTTTACTAAGCGCTCTCTCTCCTAAACTTATCTACTCCATATACGCTGTCTAGCCTTCCTGTAGTTTGTCATCCATTGTTGCCTCCACTTAGGGCGTCTCCATAGCCAGGTGGGTAGGAGCAGCAGTGCGTAGCACACGCTTCTTGATTAGACCGGGGTTCGAGCCCGTCACCACCAAATATGGAGGATGCGGAAAGGTCAAGGGAATGACCACCGCATATTCCCGGAGCAATATGGCCTTAGTTGCTAATGCTCCTAAAAACCAAATAACAAACAAACAAACAGCCTCCACTTAGAGCAACGCTTCCCGTTAATCTCCACCGTCGCGATTGTTTTTTTTTTTTTTTTTCTTCTCCAAGAATAAACTTATTTGAACTTAATTTTTCATCGCATACTAAAATCCTGTAATATATATTTAACACCGGGGGCTCACATCTGGTGAGTATGGGCTTGGCACACCCAGTGTCCTGAGCTATATCACATTCTTCTCTTCTTGGTGATTCCCTTCTACTTTTGACTCTCTCTCTCTCTCTCTCTCTCTCTCTCTCTCTCTCTCTCTCTCTCTCTCTCTCTCTTAGGATAAATCGGAAACTTCTTTTTGTTCCTGTGTAGCATAAGCCTCAAGCTTCCTTGCACCATATGGCTATTAATAATAATAATAATTTTTTTTTCTGACCCTATTAAAATTTATATTTATTAATTCTTATCCTCTATTAAATTTTCTTAAGCTTTCGTATATATCATACACCATATACTTATTTACATGTAAGATTTGCATCTTACAGGTCCTTACCTTTCATCTTGGTAATCAGTTGTCGCATGGTCAGTCTGACATAATAGGCTTTGAATGTCGCTGTCATCCTTTCATCCATCGGTAGCCACAAAGAGCTCGGACTTGTCACCGCGCTAATGATGTGCATATTGCCATCAGTCATAACATTGGATGGAAGTGTATTGCCAAAAACAAGCAAAACTCTGTTGTTGAGAATTTTTTCCTTTCAATACCTCTTGAAGGAGGGAGAAAAAAAGTGAAAGTTTTCATATTTAGAACTTAAGTTTAAAATTGAAATCAACGTAATTTGGAACGACGTAAACAGGATTCGCGAGCGACCTAATGGGGATAGGAACGATTTTTTTTTTTACTGTTTATATATATATATATATATATATATATATACACACACACACACACATATTTTAAGTTGATAGGCTCTATCATTGTTTTGTTTGATGTATATATTAAAATTTAATTACTAAAAGTAAACGATTATGTATTTATTTTTTGCCGGACTTTTAACCCAAATGGAATAATTTGAGTTAAAAGTATTTGTAGCGGTTAGGTCTTAAATTCATTTAAGTTTTAATATGGTCGCTGTATAACAAAGTTTAAGATCCCCTGAATTAAGGGGAAAAAACTCGGGTGACGAAATATTTCTCTTTCACAAACTTTAGAAAATGTCAATGTCAAAATTCATAACCCTTTGTGGTTTTCATTTTCATACACAGCTGTTTAACTTTCAAACTTTTTAAACGAAAAACAACACGGCAATTAAAAAATAGTTTTCAGCTCTTGTTTGCGACCTTTGAAGGAATATTGAATTACGACGCAGTCGATACGAATGTAATGGTCTGTGTTATTCTTCAATTACACAAGGTTCATAGAACGAGCGCATACTCGCTTCTAGCCCCAAGCATTTTGCTCATCTGTCACTGGGACCCGCTTTCCATAGGAAGACCTTTTCGGCATTTGCTCCAATACCCAAAATCGATTCTCTTCTGGTTTTATTCATTCTCACACTTGCTTAAAATTATTCAGAATCTCTGCAATTGATAACACTATACCAGCCATATTCTGAACACTTGTTTTGAAGCACATCAGTACTTGCAATGACCTTGCCAACCTGTCCTTACACGTGTCTGGACTATATCAGTCAGCTACTGCAACCATCATTAATTTTGCTGAGAGCCTTTGATTCCACTGAACTATGATTTTGAAATTACCCTTTTCCTCTATCACATAAACACTTAAGTTATTCTGAAAACATGTACCATTTCGGGCAACAATCAATCAATATCGTGTTTATGGATGCAGACTTGATGCTGCCTTACCAGTTACTTTCCCATCTAACTGCAAACAGTACCTTTCGTCAAATGCCGAATTAAAAGCATTTATACCTGCACTGCTTATTTTTATTCCTTGTTTACAAGCGAACAACGTCATAGTAACTTGAGGTGTTTATCCCTTAATACTATCCGTAAAAATTGCAAGTCATTATCAGCGGTACACAAGCATCGCGTGCAGCACGCAAATCACCATTAGAAATGAACTCTGGTAACAACAACTTTGGATGCATGCCACGTCCAAAGTTTATTTGCCTTCAAATAATTTTACAACAGGTGGCGTATAGTCACGAAGGGAAATTGTTGGTAACCATAGTTACGCAAAGCGATACATATTTTTCAAATGAATTTTGCGATGAAACGTAAAGACGAACTTGTGGACTTTCATTGATAAAACAGTTTTTCCTCGGTTGAATTTGAGAGAAGCTCGTTAATTCTGTAAAAATTATAGCCAGTAAATCGGATTGGGGGGGGGGGAGACGTTTAAGTCTTAAAAGAAAAATTTTCCCTAACATGAAAACAGATCTTTTTTTTTTTCCAGGTTTTTCTTGTTATTGAATCAGAACTGGGACAAGTGTGTTGCAAACCTGCCTTGGGTTGGGAGCAAGGCTCCAAGGAGCATTAAAACTAGCAGATCAAATAATGAGAGTTCATATGATATACTGTAGTTAGTTGGGAAGGAGTGGGCTGCGCTTTGTAGTAAAACAAGTTGGACCATTTTTTAAAAAAGGTGAATAACTGTAAATAAAAAAAAAAAAAAAAAAATATATATATATATATATACACAATACATTTGTGTGTTTATAAAGGGTTCGAGAGCTACTGATGTAACGAAATTAAACGCAATGATTATGGAGAAGGTGTCTCAAAGGTCTAATGGTAAAACTTTGATTTGACCAATTCATCTCATTCTGGTCTGAGGACAATTTGAAGGCTGGTTAGCTAATACCCCATTAGCTACCATGAAAGGCGTCCTACACCCAGGGCCATGGCCCTCACGTGAAGAGGGGTCTCATTTTCAGTGTAAATATTTTCTAAAGTAGTGATAAAATGATAAAAAAGAAAGAAAACGTGTAATATAAAACCATTCTTAAATTTATTATCATTAGCTATATGGTGCGAGGAAGCTTGAGGCTTTTGCTGCACTAGCAAAATAAAAAAAAAATTCCTGAGTCGCCCTTGAGAGCAAGAGTCAGAAGTAGAAGGGAATCACCAACAAAGAGAAGAATGATATCCAGCTCAAGACCTTGAGTGTGCCAAGCCCATAGTCACCAGATGTGAGCCCCTGGGTTAACTTAAGTGTTTGAATTTTATTCTTATACCCTTTTATTGCACAATACATAAGCTAAAAGTTTCTATAGAAATTGTTTTTATTACTACTTTATTTTTCAAGTCCAAAAACAAAGCATTTTTGACCTCTTAGTTTACATTTTTATCAAGGAATTATTAATCACAATATAAATATAAGAACGTTGTAGTATTTGTATTTATAGGTATGTGTGTAATATACACATACAAAGGGGCCTCAAATTTAAATATGGCCGGGGGCTATTTAATCCTTAATCCGGCCCTGCTTACACCCACAAGATTTAGTATTTGGTGGGGATTTAAGCGTGCTAACTCTGTCTAGCACAATTCCCGAAAAAACGTTAGCAACAAGGGAATACGAATTCACGTTGCCATGGGGCAAAATTAATAAATAAATAAAAATAAATAAAAATTCAGGAAATTTATTTATTAACAAGTTTAAGCATCTAGTGGGAGTCAAGTCGCTCAATGCCTGAATATTCCAGAGAGGATAGGTTTAAAATTCATGAAGCAAACAAAAGTCAAGATCTGCTCAAATAATTACTTCGAATGATTGAGGTTATGCTAACATAAAAATCCATTAAATAAATGTCCCCGTTGTCATGTGGGAACAAGAGAACCACAATGGATTAATTTTTGAAATGAACTACTCCAATGAAACCAGACCATGCAATATGGTCTGGCAACAGTATCCAGCAAGGTTCCTGGATACTGTAATAAGTTTACCTTTAAACTTATTACCTTTGTAATAAGTTTAGAAATTTGGCCTAAGCTCTTTCTGAATAGTAGTAAAGAACCTACATATTTCATAAATCCACTCTCCATGATGAAAAAGTTTAAATTGGTCCATTTTTCTTTTATGGAAAAGTTTAGAGTGCTCAACTGTTGTAATAACTGGAATATACCAGGTGCTCGCATTTCAGGATCTTCCATGCATCATCATAGTATGCATCATAATGTGGGGCACTTGTAACAAATGGCATCCCTCACTTGTTTCTAACCTTAAAGATATTGACAAAATTGCACACAGGAAAAGATGCCAGGTTACCATCCTTCGTGGAAGCATAGTTGGTACGATACATTGCTGTCTGCGTAGCCTAGTGGTCATGAGCGGGAGTGCAGTAGCACAAACTCTTTGAGTAAACCGGGGTTCAAGCCCCTGACTGCTAAATACGGTCGATCTTCCAACAAGCACTGGACCAGCGTGGCAGATTATGGTCCATTTCCCTCTGCATGAATTGTTGAGGAGGCTTCCATCCTGCAGTGGGTTGATAATAGCTGCAGTTTACCTTTTTTTAATTGCTATTTGCTTGGAGAGGTCTTGGTTTGATTCCCATTGATGACTGGAGGAAATTTCAAAATCCCCTTCTGTCAAGGCTGTAGTTAGTCAGTCTCGGGCAGAGAGTAGGGGTAACCGTGGATTATTTTTTGGGTCTTTGCATGTACAATAGGAATATGTGACAAGATCCAGTACCGTCATTTTTTTATTATTTTTTTTTTTTAGTTTTCTGATGATTTTAAGGCTTGGAGACAAATTGACTATACTGCTTCAAAATTATTTGGGTCAAATAACATGAGAACTGTTTGGTGAAATAACATCAAAGAACTGTTTGCATAATATTCTATCGCATATGACGCACTGTGCATCAGGATCATCATGTAAAGCCGAAATTCAAATAACTGTCATTATACTTTCATTTTGGTCTTTTATTAGTTGGTTCCTGTTTTTTCACGTCGGATTTTTGGGGAACAAAAGGCTGCGATTGTTCATCTTCACTTTGAAGTGTGACAATATTGTGTTATTATTATTATTATTACTAGCCATATAGTGCAAGGAAGCCTGAGGCTTATGCTGCACCAGCTAAAAAAAAAATTTCCAAGTTACCCAGAGAGAGAGAGAGAGAGAGAGAGAGTAGCAGGGAATCACCAAGAAGAGAAGAATGATGGTATCCAGCTCAGGACCCTGGGTGTGCCAAGCCCATACTCACCAGATGTGAGCCCCTGGGATTCGTGTTCATCGACCACAGTTGCACTACTAGAAGTACTTTGCTTCTCGTTTTAAAGTTCCTTTTTTCAATCACAAATCTATGGTCACATATTTTAATAATAATATTTCGAAATACTAATAATTATCAAAAAATTTATACAAGGAAGTGAGTTTTTAGTTATGATATCGGTTCGGTTCCTCCTCTCCTTCAACCCGTGTACTCCAGGCTATATCGCATACGAATGGCATATTAGATCATTACATTGCTACTTTTTCGTAGAAGTCATTACCTCTACGCATACTTCTCTATTTCCAAAGCCCCCCAAAATAAGAAAGTCTACTGCAGCATTTCCCAAACTGTTCCACGGAACACGAGTGTTCCGTGGAACAGTTTGGGAAACGATGCAGTAGACTTTCAGAATAACAGCATTTTAGGGGATTCAAGGTGCCGTTATTTCGATTTTTCTGTTATCTAGAAAGTTTTATTTTTAATGTATTTAATGCAGAAATAGAGGCCAAATAAGAGAAAGAGATTAAGAATGCAATTTTATTAATTGCATATAAAAAAAAAACAAAAAAAAAACAAACAAACATGTTGACAATCCGATGTTATATTCTGCCATTGATACACTTCTGCTTACGCCTCCTATTTTCTTTATTATATCAAGTTTAGTCTGCGCGTGTAGCACAGTGGTATCGTCACCGTCCTCCCCACACCGGGTGGTTGAGGCCCGGGTTTGAATCTCGTCGATGACGCCAGGAACTTTAATGGGCTTTTTTCACTCCGTGGCTGAGTTAGTCGATCTCAGGCCTAGATAGCAAGATCCCCCCCCCCCCCAGAAACCAGGGTTCTTTCGTCCAGCAAAACAGACAAAGAACACGCAATTTACATAATACACATGGGCATATAAATTAATATTCCGGGTCACCCTAATGTTCGTAGTTTGGTTTATATGAAGTTTGTCACAAATCTTTAATGTTCTTTTCTTCTCTGTATGAGGTTTATTAACCTTAGGAGCCATAGGGAGGGGTTTTTAATTTAAAATAAATGTAAAACAGCGGCGGTATAATCCGTGATATTATAGAATTCGTTTTGAAAATAGCGAACGTAAACAAATACAGTAATCACGTGACTTGCTGTTTTCTTTTTTTCGGCACTGCAAAACTCTGTGCGCTGTATACATACATCCCATCTCAATGTACCATTATTTTGACATTCTTAAAACGCTTCTAGGGAACGGACCAAAAAATAGTAATAGAAAGAATTCAAAAAAGCTTTATCATCTACCTGCATTGTATTGCACTATATCGATTTAAACTTCTCACACTAACAGAAAGGCAGGAAATATTATTCAAGCCTATTAAACAAAATATTATCAGTAACTACATTAGCACCAAAGCTGAATGCCTGAAATGTTGGAATTATGAGAGAGAGAGAGGCTGATGGTGTAAGAACACCTCAGTATGATTTGTTAGGTTACAGAATCAACTCTGATTCCATAACCTTTTCCAGTGAAAATTTAGTGTGGAATAACTTCATTATCAAGTAATGCCCAACCATCTGAAATAGGCTTCATTTATGTATAAAAATTGAAATTTTAGGGGGGGGGGAGAATTCTAAACATCTATTTGTTAGATTTTAATGAAATGCGGGTTACAAATTTTTGTGGGTGCACAACAAATTTTTATAAAAGATCCAAACATTTAATTTCGTGGAAATCCATCTGGGAGTAAGTTGTTACATATGGAGAGATGAATAAGGTGAAGACAATAGGCAGTGTGCTTGTCTAAAAATGTAAATTTTTACATTTAGTAAAGATGACACTATCTTCAGTAAACAAATGTTTGTATTTGAGGAGCAAGGCGTCTCCGTAGCCAGGTGGGAAGGAGCAGCACACGCTTCTTGCTTAGGCTGGGTTCGAACCCATGACCACCAAATACGGAGGATGCGGAAAGGTCAGGGAATGACCACTGCATATCCCGGAGCAATATGGCCTTAGTTGCTAATGCTCCTTAAAAAAAAAAAAAAAAAAAAACTTGAGCAGTAGTAACATAACTTGGGGCAGGGGTGAAAAAAAAAATGCAATCAGTCTTATCAATGATTTATTGAGCCTCTGTAAGTAGGGGGAAATCATTTTTTTTTTTTTTTTTTCTCTGTTTTGATTATATTTAACTATGTTGATCACATTTGAAATATTGTACTCTAGTCGGGGCACTATATGTAAAGGTTGGGGCAGAGGTATTTTATGGAATAACAAAATACTGGATTGCATAGTTTACTTCTATTTAGATGACTGCAATAATCTCCTCAGGTGGAGAGTTTAAGAAAGTTCAAGAATATGATTGCGAGTGAGTGATTGTGGAAGGTTGTGTTGTGTTTTTTTTAAGCAAATATTAGAATAAGTCTACTTTCTTCAATCATTTGGTTGTTCGTGTAACTCTATACTACAGTTTAAATTAAGAGTTCGTGTAACTCTATACTTCAGGTTTAAATTAAGCTGTTTGGATGTCCAAACAGCTTAATTTAAACCTGAAAATGGAAGTAAAATTTACCCTGGGGCTCTATTACAATTACTATATATTTCTTCTAGCAAATCTAGGATTATTGGCAAGCCTAGTGTGATATGAAGGCCATAATTTTAATTTATTTATCACTACAGCTGGATTAACTAACAAAGCTTTAATTGTAACATCAGGGAGGAAAGTGATTGAAAGATATGGTCAGACTACACTGAAGTAAGTGTAACATAAGCAGAATATATTTGCTACATTGGTTCATGCCAAACAACCCATTTTAAAACCAAGTTTTTGCAGATTTCATTTATTTGAAAGTAGTGCAATACCATTGCAACTTTTGAAGGCATAGTTTGATCTGCTGTGAGCATTAGACTATTGAATTAAACAGTTCAAATTCTGCTGACTATGAGGAGGGGGGGGATGAGAGAATGGATAGTTCTAATTCCATATAATTTAAACTATAATGGCCCTTTGTCATATGATTTAGTATTGTTATATGTTCATTTAATTGCTAATTGAATTCATAATTGTCTTCTCCTTATTTAATTCTGTCCCCAGGAATACAGAATGGTATAATTTTATTTTCCATATTCTTTCAGCTCATGTCATTTTGTTCCTGGATTTAAGCAGAAAAAAATAAAGTTAACTCTACTGAAACACTAGTCTGCCATTCATTTAAAAAGCTCAATCTCATCTTTTTAAGAAATAGTCAGATAGCCTTTTGTTAATTTCATTTGTTTGGAAGTAGTGCAAT
This sequence comes from Mastigoproctus giganteus, assembly GCF_048544385.1. Taxonomy (NCBI): domain Eukaryota; kingdom Metazoa; phylum Arthropoda; class Arachnida; order Uropygi; family Thelyphonidae; genus Mastigoproctus; species Mastigoproctus giganteus. The sequence goes on from NC_143581.1 coordinate 199,138,625, forward strand.
ACCTAGGCAATTTGTGTGATATAGGAGTTGGTTCTGTTGTGAACACTAAGACCACATCTGCATTCACTACAGTTTAAGATCTGATATGTAAGTACTGGAACTATTCTGTCCACTTTAAAATCCTGCTGGCCACATACAAAATACAGTTCTATTAGTTATTAGTAACTTACAAAGCCTGACATAGCAGAATGCAACAATAAATGAGTTTGAATGAACCATGGTTTAAGCCTGTGGGACTGTTAAACATGGCGATTGTATTCATTTTCAAAATAATTGTAAACTCCTGACCTAGTGGTAGTGTTAGAGTATAAAGAATAGCTTTTGCTGTATACAGTAAACCCCTGCTATTCGCGGGGGTTACGTTCCTGAGAAATGCTGCGAATACCGAAAACACGAATACTGAGTTATGTCTCCCATAGTAATAAAGGGGTTCCGTTCCAAAGTATGAAATATATAAGAAAAACTAGTCTAAAATTTTGTCTATGTACGTATTATATGTACCTTCATAATATGACTATGTACATAGACAGTACATAGTGAAATGCAAGCATAAGGCATCAAAAGGAAAATAAGAAACAATTTAATATTAAATGTAATATTTATTAGAAATTTCAAACAAATCTTTCAATCCAGCGCCTTTGCTATGGCTAAAAAACTTATCCCGCCAGTACTATCACCAGTTTCGCTAAAGTGTTGATAAAGGTGTGTTGCTTTTTCACGAATGATGAAAAGGGGAATTTTATTTTGAGTTCGGTCTTCTATCCACAGATTTAAAGCTTTTTCCATTTTTTTCTAATTTAACATCACGAGTTACAGAGCAAATTTTTGAAGCAGTTAGCATGTTTTTACGGACACTACGGTGGATTTTTTCTTCCAATTTCTTGATTGATCGTACTGTTGACTTATTGATTTTATGTTTTGCCACTAACGAGACACTTTCACCATTAGAAATTTTGTCTAATAACTGAATTTTACTTGCTAATATCATCACCTTCTTTGATCTTTTCACAATTCCCTTGTTATTCGTAGCCATATTTTTGTACGGGTTAGAAAAGAATTTGTCCACAATAAAGTCACACTCGAAAAAAATTGTTTACACTAACACACTGCAAAACGGTAGAGATTTTTCACTTTTGTAAGCATATCAATTCATAAATTGATAAATTTATTCAATTTATAAGCATATAAAATTAAAAGCAAACGACGAAACCTTCCGTGACAAGCGCATACTCAATAAGGATTAGCGAGAAACATCCATGCTCGCGATTTTGTCACCCCTTTCCCCCCACCCACTGAGCGCTGTTTTGACTGGGAAAGATTATTTTAGCCATGCCCATGTTTTTTTATGGCAGAAAATGTTCACGGCGATTTAAATTCAGATTTTTTTTTAGGTTTCATTTTATATTAAATCAGCGACCGCGAATAGCGGGGGTTTACTATATTTGTATTTCTCACTTTTTCCCCATAACTTGACATTTAAATAATTTGTCCATTGTTCTGTAGACACTTCTGTTTTTCATGAGGATATTGCTTAAACTTTTAAAATTGGCTCAAACAAATGATCATATGGACAACTGTTTTTAATTACTGTTAACTCTCCTTGTAACGTACCTGTTTCTGAGTTAAAGTTTTGCTAATAGCTAATGTGCATGCACTTTCTCACAATATATTTAATTACTAATAACAGTTGTACTCAATTCCTGGGTACTCAAAATGGCTAGAAATCAAATTACACCACTCTGCATAGTTTTCAATGTTTGTAAACTAATAGCTGTTTTCAACTTAGTTCTTTGTGGATTTCAGAAATGTTTTTTTTTTTTTTTTTTTTTTTAATTTATTACAAATCACAAGTTTTTGTTATGAGTTGTATTAAGTTAAGTGTAAATGTTTTGGGAATTTGTAAACAATCTTCATGTTGCCAACACTGCCTTCAGTTATTTGTTTCTTGACTTTGAGAGCTCTGTGCACCAGTGTAAGCTCATTTTATTTTTGAGGTTATCGTGTCAACGTTGTGCTGAAAAGAGTAAAATGTCTTCATGCAAGTTTTTGAACAATCTGAGCTTTTGTTATGCTTGTGGAAGTTTTCAGAATTTGTAAAAAATGTGTATTATGCTTATTTTGGAGTGAAATTCTGTGAGCAAAATAAACAGTGGCTCCACATAGTTTCTGAACCTGTGTTGAAGCATTGAGATTGTGGAAAAATGTTAAAAAGAAGACTATGCCATCTGCAATTCCCATGATTTGGTAGGAGCCTACAAACAACTGTGATGACTGTTACTTTATTTTTATGGGGATACAATGCAAAGAGTAAGAAGGGCATTGTGTATCCTAATATTCCATCTACCATTAGCCCAGTCCCACATGGAGATAACCTGTCAAGTTCATGTCCTCCACTTGGACTTGTGACCTGAGTACTGGAGCAATATGATGCCGTTGCTGGTGTAGAGGAATATCTTCTAAGCCCTTTAGATTTGCAAGGAGTTCTACCACATCTTGTCCTCCACTTATATTGGAGAAGGTAGCAGCAGATTGTGCTGAAAGTGAACTTCTGAAGATGAAACTGAAGTCAACATGCCTGGAAACAGAGTCCAGCCCTCAAGTGTTTTCATAGCATGAACTCAATGATCTAGTGAGAGATTTAAATTTACCAAAAGACATCTGCACAACCCCTTGGTTCTAGACTTAAGTCAAAAAATCTAGCACATGGGATGTTTTTCTCATGGTACAGACACACAGAATGAGAACTAGTCCCCTACTTTTCTGAGGACAATTCTATGTTTTTTTTTGCAATAATATAAATGCCTTAATGAATTAGTTAAGAATTTAACTATTTAGGAATTAGTTACAATCCTACACAGTGGAGGCTTTTTATCGACTCATCAAAGTGGAGTCTCAAAGGTGTTGCTCCATAATGGAAATAAATATGGGTCAATTCCAGTAGCTTACTCTATGCATTTGAAAGAAGCATATGAAAACGTGAAGTTGACAAATATTAAGTATGAAGAATATGGTTGGTTGGCATGCACTCACTTTAGCATTGGGCATGTTACTTGGACAGCAATCTTGCAAAACAAAAATGCCTTGCTTTTTGTGTGGGTGGGACAGTTGGGCAAGGAGTAAGCACTGGGATGTCAAGATTTGATATAGAGGAGCAGTATGTTGCCTGGATCAAAGAACTAGTTCATAAACCAATGGTAGACCTCAAAACTGTCCTAATCCACCCTTACACAAACTGCATACGATGAAACAGTTTATGAAAGCTTTACCTCAGGAAGGTTCCTACTTCAACTACTTTTGTATTACATTCCCACCAATCACCCAAAAGAAGCTAAAACAAGGAACTTTTGTTGGACCTCAAATTTGCATACTGATAAGGGACTGAGATTTTCAGGGAACTATGACTAAAAGAGAAAAATAGGCATGGATTAGCTTTGGATCTGTTGTTGGTAACTTCTTTGGGAATAACAAGGATCCAGACTACAAGAATATAGTTGAAAATATGTGGTACTTCAAGAAGCTGGGTTGCAACATGAGTGTCAAAGTACATTTTTTATATTCCAACAGACTACCCAGAAAATCTAGGAAGCGTTAGCAAAGAACAGGGTGAGAGGTTCCACCAGGACATTAAAAACATTGGAGATGAGGTACCAGGGGAGGTGGAATGTCAACACAATGGCTGACTATTGCTGGATGTTGAAGAGGGGCTGTAAAGTAGACAGATCTGCAAGAAAATCAAAAACTAAAAATTGACCCATTGTAGATCAGTTTTTAAAGTGAGATGTTGAAGGTTTAGTGGATGTTTTACTACTCTTCTTTTATTAGTGTTTTCAACATGTATTTACATATAAAAGTCTGGTAAAAGTAGCATTTCGTTATTTAGCTAAATTGCAAATCTAACCTCTTTCAAATTCTGCCAAAATTAATAAAATTTTGTGAAAAATCAAGTTTTCTTTTGTGATTTTTAAAGAAACCTGATGTTGATAGAAACAAACAAAGGTCATTTTTAAAATCAGCATTAGAAAATGATTCAGAAACAGTTTTCTGAGAAAATATTAATGAATTTTTTTTCAAAATGCATAATAGTGAATTACCAAATGTCATGGTGCCAGCAAGATTAAAAGAACTCCTCGGAACACAAAGCTTTAAAATGAAAGTTGTTATTCTGACCAGCTGGTGACAAAAACACCAGCTAGTCAGAATACCAACAGTTTGTAGTTTAAATTATCAACTGTCCACTACAGCATTTTTGTTTATCTAAATTTTATCCTTTAAGAATGGAGATGCCCCTCCACCCAATTGGGTATTATTATTAATCTGTTAATTTCACAAGTACTGTGAAAAACTGACTGATCAAACACTAATACTTCTATAGAGTAGTCACTTTATCAGGTACACCTAATTAATAGCAAATGGGTCCTTTTAGTCTTCAGAATAGCCTAGTTTTGCTGTGCATGGACACAATGAGCCATCAAAAGCACAGCATGGCATACAGATAGTAGCCCATACTCACTGACTTGCTTCCCACACTTGTTGCAACAACTTTTATAATTGTGGATTGCTACTCTGAAGAGCTTGTTCCGTTGCATCTCAGAGGTGCTCAATTGGATTGTAATGTGGTAAGTGGGGAGGCAAATGTACGACTGTTTCTAACTGCTGTACAAGCAGTTCCTATATGTAAAGTCAATTGATTTGGGAGGTGCAATATGGCCTAAATTGCCCTTGCACCAGAAAACATCCCAACAACAAATGGGGAGGCTGCTGCAATAGGCTGAATTCACTTCTGTTCCTGAAACCAGTTCTGTGCAGTTCTGGCCTTGGAAATTTTTATTTATGTGTATAAAAAAACCCACCTGTTCTTAAAGGTCAATTTCATTCACTTTTAATAACATAAAAATATTAAATAGAAAAACAGTTGGCAACTCAACCATCTCTCTCTCTCTCTCTCTCTCTCTCTCTCTTCCCCCCCCCCCACAATTGGTGTTCTGAAAGATATTGATCAGAGGTGATTTCACTTTTACATAAGGATAGATATAAAATTAATAGGAAAAAATATTTAATGTTTACTGTGCCACTTTGTCAGCTGGTTAAGATAGGCTTTTCTTTAGTGTCAACTTATGGTGAAACAGTATACATCTGACGACTGGATTCAGTACAGAATCCAGAAATGTTGCCAGTTATTGATGTGAAACATCCTTGGGCACCTCAATCGAGTAAATCTGATCAGTCACGAAAAATGCGACACAGAAGTGACGTCTGCAGCTTCCGCCAGAGGTGAATTATCATAACTTGTATTGTTGCAATCTTACTTCCTGCAGAACCATTTGATTGTAGTCATTCAAATGGCTACAATCAAATGGGTAATTAGGCTATTGGCTTGAATTTTGCTAACCTCTTCCAAGCCAAGGGTTGTTTCACATAAAACCATCTACTGCGTGTGCTTGGCCCACAGGTCAGTTTTTATTTATTTATTTTTTTTTTTTTTAAGTAGCTCTATAGTGGGAGAGTTTAACCTATTTAATGTAATATTTTTTACACAATGAAATTCATTTGGTATAAAAAGTTCACATAACTCAACATTGTTCATATTAATTCATTATGAAACACATGTAATATTCTTTCTCTCAACAATTTATTTCTCATGATTCTCAACATGGAAACATGTTCTCTTTACCAAGTCCATTAGATTCACCAATTTGTGTTGCCTTTGCACCATGTAAGAAATTTCTGATAAGATTAAAAATTTAATATATTAACAGGTTGTAACAAATAAATATTGATAAGCCATGCTTTAAGCATGGGGCAGTTACCCTATATTTCAAATAATTGAATGTACCACTCAAATGGCATATCATTAAGAAATGTCACCCATAATCACTTTCTCTAATGTTTATCAGAAAACTGCTGACTTTAAAGAGCAGGATGTGTACATAAAAATCTAGTTTTGAAATAGGCAAAATTGCTACATAAATTTGTGATTGTTAATATGAACAATTTGCATGACTATACACTGTTTCCTCTTTTGACAAGGAAACAATGTGTATAATCTTGTTCTTTCAGTTTCATTGTGTCCATTCAAAGTCTCAATTTGTTTCACAGATAGAGAAAACATTTTCATGGCAGAGTTCTTTATGCACAATATTTTTGAGCATTTTGCCTCTCTAAGAAGATGGTTAAACAAAAAAAAGTAACCACATGCTTCAAACTACACGTGATAATTTTCAATGCATCTTTTGAACCTGGTCTGGTTCATGAAAATGGGCTCGTGCATTACTTGTTCCCCAGTGGTATCGTCTAACAGTCACAAAAAATGTTACTAACTGGTAGCTTTCTTGTTGCCTGAAATCTTTCTGAATCCCATAGTGCTGCAGTGTTCTCCATCAGCTCTACAAAATAAAATTCTTAGTCATTACTTGCTTATTTTATTCTGTCCTCAAGCCACTAAAATACCTTTTTGTTTTTTTCAATTTGTTGAAAGCCATATTTACTAACACTCCAAGATTTGTTCCCTTCATCCACTCACTTGCTTAATATCATAATTTTGCACAATCTTAGTCAATCTGACTTGCACCTAGACATAACTTGTTATTACATAATATCATTAATATTTTAAATGAAAAACATGCACAGTGTGGTATAAATGATTTTAAAGAAAAGAGCCTTTAATCAAACATTTTATTGCTTTTTATCAGATTTTTCCATCATTAATATAACTATAATAAAGTTAGTTTATCGATGAATAATATATGAACAGTTATTTCTACAATTTATACATGTTAAATAACAGTGCGTTTGAGTATAACAACAAAGGCCAGTTTACAATATCAGAGAACTATTAAAATGTCATATGGTGCTGGATATGTTGCTCAGACGTTTTTAGAAAAATTGTCAATTTTGTGGACCTCCGTAAAGTGCAATGAAATTACAACCGGAACTAATAGGTTTTGTATACATGAATTGTAGCTGCATTTTCATCACATCTGTCAGTCATATAAATAGCATTATAAGCACAATGCTTGGAGACATCAGTAACATAAACTAATTGCTCCACACATTCTTCTTACAATATTCTTCTGCCTGTAGTGGGGAACAAAAAAAAAAAAAAATATATAAACTTCATAGCCTCCATCTTTTCTAATAGCCATTTCTATTGCACAAATATAAAATCAAATTATATGAGCACATAATTTCGGGAAATAAACCAAACCAAAACAAACCGAGTAGCACTCAGTTTGTTTTTATATTCTCAATTAAATAAATAATAAATAATTAATCATAAATCAAAGTATGATTAAGCAAATTCAACCAAAATAGAAGTTTATAAATATTAAAGTGGATGCTTATTTAGTAAATGTTTATCCAGATTCGCAGCTGTGTATGATTTTATGCCTTCTGAGGATGGTATGTTGTACTTCCTAAGGGAACAGATAATAAGAATGCAAATGACAATTTGTGCTCACAATTGTGAATGGTATTCACTTCACTTCTTTTTTTTTTTAAGAAAACCCCAAACACGAGAGGTATTAGAATCTATAGCACTTAGTACCGTGCATGGGATGGAGGTTGAGAAGACGAAAGATATGGTGCCTCTGTAGCCAGGTGCAGCAGTGCGTAGCACACGCTTCTTGATTAGACTGGGGTTCGAGCCTATGACCACTGCATATCCCCAGAGCAATATGGTCTTAGTTGCTAATGCTCCTAAAAAAAACCAAAAAACGAAAGATATTTTTGACATTAGACTTGAACTTCTAAAGACTGTAATTTTCAGGAAATATGTATGAAGGAAAGTTGTTCCAAAAAATGGCAGTTGAATGAATAAAACAGAAAGATGAAAAGTTGGTTCTGTGAATTTGAACAGTAAATGGATGTTGGCTGGTGGCAGCACATGTTCGGACTGTTTTGAAAGAGAGAGAGAGAGAGAGAGAGAAGGTGTTATAGAAGCCAATTTAGAAGAACAGTGCCGATGGAAGTATCCGTAGAAAAGGCATGCAGCAGAAACAGCACGTCTATGAGTGACGTGCTGTTTCTGCTGTGGAGAGACTGTTAGAGAGATGAGTCATTAATTAACTTAACTGCCCTCTTCTGAATGGAATCTAGAAGCCTGAGAGAGGTTTTGGTTGCACTACCCCAGATGTGGAAACAATATTCCATGGTAGGGCAGATTTGCAATTTGTACAGAGTGAACAGCTGTTTGGAAGAAAAGTAATGCTGAGAAAGCAAGTTGGAATGTGCTTGTGCCAAGAGAGAGATTAGCAGTCAGGGCAATCCCAAAAGAGATATCATCTTGCCTAGAAATCTGAGTGTCACCAAAGATAAGCATAGGAGCAGAAGAATCCTTTTTGTGAGATATAAGACAGGACTGAGTTTTAGAAGGACTGAAATCAACTAAGTTGTCTTTACCCCACTGGAGAATTACCTGGAGATCAGCATTTAAGGAATTAATGACAGATATTTGAGAAGTTGAAGCTGGTTGAGCAGGGCAAGGTTTCTCAAATCGGAATACAATGTGCTATCATCGGAAAAACTATGGATAGGATTTCCAGTTAATGGAACAAGGTTATTAATATACAAGAGGAAAAGAGTGGGGGAAAGAACTGAACCTTGGGGGACACCAGCATTAGTGGAGAAGACAGAGCCATCTGCCATCATGCTCAGTGAGCTGTGAGAGAAAACTGGATAACCAATTACAAAAAACAGTTGGCAAACCATAAGGTGGATGCTTGTTTAGAAGACAGAGGGTTTCTAGACAGTTTGAGTTGATGGCTAATTGATTTCTCCATTATTTTAGAAAGAGAAGAAGTAATTGCAATGGGACAATAATTGGATGGGAGAGACTTGTCACCCTTTTTAGGAATTGGCTGGATATGAGCAAATTTCCAAGCAGGAGGAAAAACACTTTTGGAATATGAAAGTGAAAAAAGGCAAAGAACAGGAGTGCAAAGAAATAGCATCAGGACCTGGTGCTTTCTTAGCATTAAAGTTCATCAAAATCTTTCCACAGGAGGCACTGAATGGAGTGTGCTGGGAATGGTGGGAGGTGTTTTACCAAATCATTAATACACGAGTTGAAAGAAAAATGGGATGCTAGCAGGTCAGCTTTGTCCTTGGCTGAAGTGAAAATAGAACCATCTGGTTTTGACGGGGGGGGGGGGGTGTGGCAGAGATGGGCAAAAGTTGCAGCCAATAGCTTTGGCAAGAGACCAGAATCCTCAACTACCATTTGGGCAAGAAGCAAGATTCTACTCTTAGCCTGTTCAAAATCTAGTTTGGACTGATTAATAACTGTTTACAATTGTTGCAAGCTCTTGTGTAGGCAGAAAATGAAACTGAACTGGAAACAAGCCAATTACAATATGTAACATTCTTCTCTTGAACAGCCTTAGCACATTTATTGGAAAACCAAGGTTTAGAGTTTAATGTGGAATAAAGGATTCCATTCCTACAAAAATAATTTCACTGACAAAATCTGAGCAAACATTGACATCAGAAGTTTTGAAACAGTAATCTGACCAAGGAAAAGAAGAAGAAAAAAATCTCTCAGGTCATCCCATTTTACATTCTTGTAATGATAAACACTAGGTTGGGAATAACTATGAGATAAAGGCTCCATGGAAGAAGAAAATCACAAAGTTGTGATCGGAGGTGCCTAAAGGACAAATCACTGTGTATTTAGAAGGGTTGTTTGTGAGAAAAAAATCAAGCATGTTGGCTGTATGGTTAGGATTGTCCAGTATTCTGGTAGGTAAACGAACAATCTGTGAGGTCATTAGTAATTGCAAAAGCCTCAGCATCTCGACCAGCTGGGTCTGTGTGACTAGAAAACAAGTCAGTTGGAGTTGTGAACATTAAAATCACCAAGGAAAATTACCTCACTGTTAGGAAAGTTTAACTAGAGAAAGTCAAGTTGCAAAGTGGGGAAGGCAGAGTTCCAAGTGATTAGTGGAATTGGGAGAACTGTAGAGACAACAGATGAATTTGATAGAATGAGGTAGAGAGATTTTAAGCCAGAGAAGATCGAAAAGAGGAGATTCCAAATTACCAAGTCTCTAACAGGGAATACCAGAATGGACATATGCACAAGTACCACCTTTGAAGCGAAAGGAAGTTTTTGGGAGGTTTAAATCTTTTCGCAGGTAAGTTTGCTCTATTAGTTTGACAATTCATGGTGTATTCAACAGTAAGAAAAGGTGGGGGGGAGAGAGACATGCTGTATGAAGTAATGAAATTTTTGGATAGGGCGTGCACATGGTAAAAATATACCCAAATCCTTGACATAACGTGGCCTCGACAATGCCCCCACATACACACTACTCTGACTCCCTCCAGTCACTATCTGGCAGCGTAAAGGTTAGCTGATCCAGAAGCCTCCTAGAGAGTTACCAATAGGTTCGGTCTGGTGTACTAACTAGCGGCCGACCTGCGAACACTGTTTTAGATCTGTATCCTCAATCTAAGGAAGATTAGATCTCGCCATGATGTCCATCATAACCTCAAAAGACATCAATCATACTGCATGATGGAAGAGATGGGGAAGGGTTGAATGAAGCTTGGCTCTGGAGACTAAATATGGGTTCCACCACTTCAAGCCTCCAATAAGCAGAGTGGTGTTATTGCAATGGTTGATAGAATCATCTACCACCTAGTATTGCCTGGTAACACAGAGGGGCGGCATTCCTTCATGTGGTGAGGGTGCTACGCCTTGACCCCTGCTTACTTTGATTCACACCTGGGTGGTCACCCACAGTGCGCTTGCGCATGGGGGTTATACCCAGGATTACTAACAGTCCCACCACTGTGAAGGTGCAAGCAGAGGATTTGGCTGTCACAGACAAATATCAGTTCCATCAGTGTTTTAGACTCCCAGGTTGCAAGCACAGCTTGTCTGGCATATCTGAGTCTGCGACAGCCTGAAGGACCCTTGCTAAGTACCCTATATACTAAACCCATCATTTGTCATGTGAAGAATTTCAGTAAGGCACGTCTCATGAAACATATACTGAGTGATCACTGAATTATGACCACCGTTATGAAAAGTGAATGCGACCTGTTGACCACGTGTTGTATGAGAGGCCAACCGGGCTAGCCAGGTGGGTAAAATGCCTGCTGCCTGGCAACCCAAAGGTCGTGGGTTCGAATCCCGCTTCGAGCTTGGATCAGAGTAAAATGCAAGAACTTTGGGAGGTGCATTATGGCCACAGAAGCCGATGTGCCAACAACAACAAAAAAAAAAAATGAAAAAAAGTGGTACGAGAGTGCGCAGTTACGAACCTACGTAGCATAGATAAGGTGTCAGCGATTCAGTAGGTAGTAAAATTTCGTGCATAATGGGTAAAAGGAAGGATTTATCGGACTTTGATAAATGAGATTGTGGGAGCTCAACAAGCTGATGCTGTGTTCGAGAGCTGCCGTAGTTAGTGTACCAGAACTGACAGCAAAACTGCAAAGGTCAGCGAAAGGTTGAAGTTAGAGGTGAGTGCTGGGTCTGATGACTAGTAAGCAAACAGGCACAGCACTGTTCAAGAGTCGACTACCCAATACAACATGGCCAACCCGGAACAATATCTGCTATGACCATGCGTTGCACGCTCGCACATATGGGCTATACTAGCAGACAACCCATACGGCATCCTCTCCTAACCAAGGTTCATCGGCGTAAAAGACTCGCCTGGTGCAAAGAGCATGCAAAGTTGGACATTAGAAGACTGGAAGGTGTGCTGGCCAGACGAGTCACGTTATTTACTCGACACTGTGAATGGTCGTGTATGGATTTGGCGTCAACATGAGACTCTTGATCCATCGTGCATGGTATGAAGAGTGGAGGCGGCTGTATGGTGTGGGGCATGTTTTACTGGCAGGAACTTGAACCCCTGGCATGTGGAACAACGTATAACTGGTCTCCACTATCATCAACTGCTTGCTGACTGTGTACACCCCGCTATCTTACACTTTTCCCCGGATGGCAAGATGACAATGTGCCAAGCCATCGGGCACGTGTTGTGCAGGAATGGTTTGAGGAAGTTCTGACTTCCAGCATATCGATTGGCCTCCGAACTGCCCCGATATCAATGCCATAGAGCACTTGTGGGACACTATGGAAAGGCATATCAGTCATCTGGATACACCAATTGCCTCCATACCTGCATTTCTGGCTGCATTGCACACAGCTAGGTTGGCCATACCTCCCGAATGCTTCTGACATCTTGTTGAATCAATGCCACGTTGGATAGATGCTGTACTGAGGGCAAAAGGAAGATATCTATGAAGTATTTAGGTAGGTAGTCATAATTCAGTGATCATTCGGTGTATACAAGTTGCTAAACAATGGTGTAAATCATTTTAAGAGCTGAAAGGGAGAAATACAATTTCATGTTTTGGGAAAGGACTTCCCAATTTTGGTTAACTAAGATCATATTGCTCTGATTATCACTTTCAAGAAAAAGTTACAAAATTCTTACAATCCAATAATTTGCTGAGAAACTGTTGCTAAAATACTAGTATAGTTTTGTTATCAAATATCATTCAGCTGCTGCACTTCAGTTATGTCAAAAGAATATTATATCTGATTGCTATACAAAACAAAATCTAGCATTTTTATTAATATTTCTCTTAATGAAATATGCACTCACTTTCATCTGTTATTTATCATTAAATAATTAATGATAGGCAGTGTCATTAAATAATGAAATTAAACTGCACTATAATAATCAGAGGTCAAAAAGCAATCCTTTCAGTGCAATTAATATCGAAACATTTCTGAAAGGAACTCCATAAGTGCCCTCAAAGACAACATAAATCTGTTTTCGAGCATCCAAGATTACACTTTCAAGGTATTCAGATCCATAAAGTAGTAGACAAGTAACAACTGTGACACTATCACTTACAAAAAGTGTTTTCTAAATGGCTTGTGCGAGGTTCTATATTCCTCTCAAATAATGCACCATTGAGAATCACAACAGACTGAATTTTGGGTTTGCAGTATGATTTGTCCAAAGGACACTTTCCAATCAGTGGTCATTCCATGCACAAGTTATTTCTATTTTCCTAAATTTCTCTATTTTTGATCTTCCTAATTTTGCCAGAGGCCTGTCGAAACTGATTTTAAATAGCCAGTTTTCTAAATCTGGCTTAACACGTAAGCGTAAACTTGCCAAAATTAGTCACTCAATAATTAACACAGATTACAGTAATTTTAAAATTTTATGGTTATTCTTGCTTGTTTAATTTTAACCTAATTATATCACCTTTCAATTATTTTGATATGGGCATCACTTATTAAATAGAAGACATGTTAGGCAGGGATCTCCGGGAGCTTGAATGGACTGGATTTGGTTTGTGTGGGGGATGGAATGGGACTCGCCTCCACCACGAGTCAGTTCATTCCTGGCTTTTCTGGAAAGTAGTTTTGCAATTGCCTGCTCTGCGATCCATTAGAAACTTCTCAATCCGATATTGAGTTGCATCACCTGGAGATATCCTTTAATCTAGGTCATCCAAGGGATGAGATTACAGTTAATGTTACTTAATTCCAGGTTTATGGCTAAAGTTTGTAAGAATTTTGGCATTTTTCATGGATCCCATTACACTTGGCACACTTTACCTTCACTGAAATTTTTGTATTGCTTCACTGATTTACATAATTTTAATTATATGGAATTTATTAATTAAATATATACTGTGATCACTGAATTGTGAGCACATACCTAATACTGTGTTGGGCCACTGTTCACATGGACAACATCTGCAGCCACTATATGTCTGAAAACATCTGTAGCCATTCTTGCTTCCTGTTCCAAAACATCCCACAGGTATTCAATTGGATTAAAGTCAGTCAAATCAAGATTGGTGATATCTTCACCATGCTCCTTAAACCACTCATGCAGTGTCTGAGGATATTAGCATTAGTAAAGGCACACAATGCAAGAAAGCAAGCTTATGTAGCATCAGCCAAAAAAAAAAAAAAAAAAACACCTCATTTCACCTATCCACTCGCTCCAGATGTTTGTCTAGTTCTGCCTTGAATCTATTTAAGTTATCAACTTCTACAATGACATATGGAAGTTTGTTCCAGCAATCAACCATCCACTGCCTAAGACTTCTGCACATCTATCCTACAACTGTCTTCACTCAATTTGAATTTATGCCCTCTCAGGCGATTATTCTGAGCAAGAGGAAGAATCCCATCAGCATTGAAACATGGTGCATTATAGCCTTGGAAAATCCCATTTCTGTCTGGGAAGCAATGCAACATGGCAGGGTATGCATCTTCTAAGAGCTGCAAGTAGACCTATGCGCTCCGGATTCATATTATTGAAATGAAAAAATTAATTCCTCAGAGCGGTTTAATACTAGAACATACATACAAAGAACGGTTAATATACAAAAGAGCTTTCGGCTGAGTAGACAGCCTTCTTCAGTTAAACAGAAAATATATTAAATGACAGTTAGAATGGAGATGTGCACTGCCAAGTTGGTGCGTGAGGCGCATGGCTAATTGTTTGAGGTTGAAGTTTGTGGCTGTGACGTGGCCAGCGTTTATATATGGACAGAATTATTGCTTCTGTGATGGGGTTAACTTGACAATCACTGTTCCTTTTCAAAGAGATATCTGAGCATTTTATGTTTAACGATTCCAACCAGGTGCGCCGTAGGTAATGGTGGGACCTGTCCACAACCACGACATCACGGTGTGGGTCAATGTCGTGGTAGGTTGTCCGTCCAGACATGCTCGGCAATAGCTGAGTGTTCCACATCTGCCAAACGGATCGCCCTTTTATGTTCTGAGAGACGTTTCTCGAGCAGACGTCCAGTCTCTCCAAAGTAGCAGCTAGTGCAGTCACGGCAAGAGATGCAATAGACCAAACCGTTCTGCAGAAGGGTGGGACAGGTGTTTTCACGTTGGAAATGAGAGAACGCAGTTTCTTGCCTGGGAGTTGGATGCACTTTATCCCATGTGATTTTAGGATTCTACCGATCTGTTGTGACAGGTTGGGATAGTATGGGATAAATGCCCTCGTGGATGACTCACCACTGTTGACGTTACTGTTGGTCGCCACGTTGTCGCATGCCTGTAGGTCACACCTGTCAAGGATGTCGATGGGATAGCCACACCTTGCAAGGTCCACTTTGACCCTGGTGATCTGTGCGTCTTTCACCTGCAGAGCTAGAGTGTGTCCAGGTGCGAGTTAGCAAGGTTCGGGCAGTGGTGAGGAGGTGACCTTGTGCGTGTGCTGACCGGAAGTTGGTAAACTGGCCAGCACACATAGGTTTACGATAAACTGTCGTCTTCAAGCATGTGTCTTCGCGCCAGACGAGGGTATCTAGGTATGGTATGGTGTTGTTAGACTCCAGCTCAATCTTGAATTTTATGAAGGGCGATAGTGAGTTGAGGTGGGTTAGGATTCGCTGACCTGAGTCTCTAGGGATAACTACGAACACATCGTGCCGACCGGGCTAGCCGAGTGGGTAACGTACCTGCCCGGCAACCCAAAGGTCGCGGGTTCGATTCCCGCCTCGGGCTTGGATCAAAGTACTGCAAAAACCTTGGAAGGTGCAATATGGCCACAGAAGCCGATGCGCCAACAACTACCAAATCAAAAAAAAAAAAAAAAAAAAAAAAGAACACATCGTCTGCATAACGACACCAAAAGGCGATGTGATCTGGTGCGTGTGTAAACGCACGTCCCTCTAACTCCTCCATCACGATATTTGCCGTAACCGAACTGACAGGGGAACCCCTGGCTGTGCCATGCACCTGCTGGTAAATTGAGTCACTAAACATGATTGCACCCCCTGTTAAGCACAGTCTGAGGGCGGTGGAAATGTCATCAGGTATCAGTCTGGTTCTGTCGCTAAGGGTTTCATTGTCCAAGAGTTGTTTTGCACAAGAGATGGCAAGTTCCACAGGGATGGAGGTAAAGAGTGATATTACATCGAACGATGCCATGACTTGATCTTGTGAGATGGATATAGTGCAGATCCTTTCTAGAAAGTAATATCACTCTTTACCTCCATCCCTGTGGAACTTGCCATCTCTTGTGCAAAACAACTCTTGGACAATGATGAAACCCTTAGAATGGTATGACTGAACAACAGTCATATTACAAGAAAAGGTAGTGCACATATGCACATAATACATCTGCACTACATTGTTGCAAATGCTGCCTCATTCTTGTAATTCAAATATGGCAATCTTAGTCTGCCATATTTGAGGTATAAGAATAGGGCAACACCTGGTGTTTTGATTTTATAAACAAAGGTAAAAGTAGCACAGCTCTGATTCATACTATCTAAACAAAGGTATCATATGTTTTGTTTTTGTGGCAAACAGTCTGTACGCTATTTACATAAGATTTATTTTATCTATTAAAACGATAAATTATTTCTGGTAATTAATTCTGTCCTGAAGTTTACTAGCTGTAAACTTATACGGAATTCATTAAAGTGCTTACCTTACAAGCTGCTGCATGGGCTGTACTGTGACACCAATACTGGGGTCCAAATGTACATTTCTTTTCCCCTAAGAGATGTACCTGGCCTGTTACACGTGGACAAAGGTCAATATCCTGTGCAAAGGAAAAAATGTCTGATATATATTCTTTATGAATATACTTTGGAAACATGAAACTGACAAATCATGCTTCTTATTCTAATAAGTGTTTATTAGAAGTCTCATTACACAAAACCAACTAAATTTACTTTAGCCAGCATCACTTATGATAAACAAGAACATGCAAAGTAAAAATTCAATGAACAGAAAATTGCTAACAAATGCAGGTTCCATTCCAAATTTCATTGTCATTTTCTTACCTGACACACTTGGTTGCTGTTGATTAACTCTGCAATCATTTGGAGTAGATAAGGACCATACACTTCAATAATACTAGTACACTGAAAAATTGTAATGTGGCATTAACATCCATTAAATTTAAGATGGCAAACATAAAAACAAAATATTAATCAGAAGTATACAGAAATGGAAGTAGTAAGAAAATAGAGGATGTTAATGTGTTTATTCATAATTAGCATTCTCTTACGTGATTTGCAAAATTATAATATAAATACTGCCACAATTAACTGTAATAAGTAAGGATGAATGTTTGTCATTAGCGTATAAACTCATGCCCAGTAATAATTAAGCTCTTGATCAACGAGAACCATTGTAACAAAACTGAGTCAATTAATACTGGAAAGGGGGAAATGGTGGTAGAGGGGAAGGTGTTATTAACTAGGCAACTGTTGATTATGAATAAAGGTTTCTGTGACCAATTTCACTAGGCAAGCACAGCTGAATGGCTAATTGAGGAAGATAATAATTACACTGCAATTGACTGGATCAGGTCCTCTACAACAGCAACAGTTTTTTGGACTAGCTGCATGAAAACTATTTACATCAACTCTTCACTAATGATATAAGGTGAAGTTAATATTGTCAACCTGATCCAAAGGATGCATCTGACATTAAATCTTCAAGTGAAGGAGCCTCTAGAAAGTGGTTGTCTTTGCAGATTACATGTTTGATGTTCAAGTCTCCTAAGGCCTGAGTAAGCTAAATGCTGACATGACTAAAACCAGGGGACATAGTTTGTCTTATGAAAGTTAAAACCATGAGGAAATTTGCATCATACTTTCTCTGTAGCAATTAAATTACAAATGAACATTTATTTTTAGGACCTGAACTTTCCCTCAGCAAAAACTGAGTCTGACTATTGTGGACATTAAATGCAAAAAATAATACAAACATACAAAAGGATATTGTATGTTTGTATTATTTTTGTGACTCCACTAACCGCTGTTAAAATGACAGCACCACTCTAGAAAAATTTTCTAGAAGATCAATAAATATTAATTTTGAAGGCAGATAGAATATTTATAATGTAACAAATGTACAATAAAATTTCCATTAGAATCTTATAAACATATTCAAGTTTATATCTTTCCAAATCACAATCAACATAGTCTTTCTGGGCCAGCTTACACAAATTGTAATCTGAAGATTCCAATTTATCAGGTGTTATTAACATCTAATAGCCCTCCTAATTCTGAAGCTGCTGTCCAATTGCATCTGTATCAGTTCTTAGTCATGTATCATAATTAGTTATACAAAGACTTCTCAAATTTCTTACAAGACTAAATGAATGTGATCTTCAACTTGCAACAATCTTTGGTTGTCATCTTCATCTCCACTGCTAGTCCAAAGTTTTCTATTTAATCAGTATTTTTCTTGATATCTTTTTTTTTTGCCAGAACTATTATCGTAAATGCATTAAGAAAATTTTTTTTTTATTGCTCACTTGACTAAATAAGTAACAAACTGCTGCCACATCCACAAAAACTAAATTTTAATAATTAGAAAATGAAGGTTTTAGAACCTTCATTTTCTTCTCCTGAACAACTTTGTCAGCATAATGAGACTAGGCCATCTTCTAGAAATCAGTACGACAATCATTTTACTTATCAAAGTAAGATGATCATCAGTAGGGTCAAGAAGAAGCCAACCTTATTGCTAATAAATTTTAATTCATTGGAGAAACTGTTATATACATTTTGTTACAACATATGCTTTGTGCAAAAACTAAGAATCTTGTGTTTGTGCTGATCACAGAGTTGATTCTATTCTACTCTCAGCAGTAGACTGATTCTTTTTGTCTTTGGGCAACCATACCCTTTCTTGTAAAATAGAAAGAATTTTTTTAAACATGATCCAACATGATTGAAACAACACAAATACTTGTATTGTTACAATCATACTATTCAACAAATGGCTACAATCCAATGGGTAATTAAGCTATTGGCTTAACCTCTTCCAAACATTGATTCGGTAGACTAAGCAGCAGGTGTGAGCATAAATTACATCATTCGTGATTTTGGTTCTAGCTGTTTGAAATTTAGTAGGTGCCGTCAAAGATTTTTTACACATAAAACATCTTTCGTGCATACAGAGTACACACGATTTTTATTTTAGCTTCATAACTGTAGTCATATACTGCAATATATATTTTAAATTAAGTCTGAAGAGAAGCTTTTCTATAAAAGCTTATTTGGTGGACTTAAATATTTTATAAATTGTACATACTGATTTTGCCTAATATGAAGACCACTTATTTTTATAAAAATGATTAAAGTAATCAAACCTCAATAATAGTTTTCTACCCCCCCCCCCCAATAGAATGCAGAAGGAAACTGCCATTTATGGTGTATCATTACTTTCTTTCAGCTTGGTATGGAGAGAAATTAATTCCCACTTCTGGCATATAGCCTAAACCCAGGAATATAGTTTCCAATCTGTTGAGTTTTCATAGCTGTATCAGTTTTGTAAATTAAAAAAATTAATAAAATAATCTGTAGCAAAACACTTTTAAGGGTTATAAAGCAAAAGTTAGGTAAATAACTTACCTGATCCTTTATTGATGCAGGAAGAACACCACACACTTTTTCTATCACTTTGGTTATGTCTTTATCAACATCATCAAGTTTTAAAAGTGTACTTAAGTAATTTACAACTGTAGTACATATTCCACACCGATCTAGATGAAGTTCTTTTGAAAGGGCTACAAGGAAAAGTGAAAGAGGGAAAAATAAAATAAAAGTGAGTAGCAAAGAATGTTATTATAATTTATTTACTAGATGAAAAATTAAATAATATGAGAAGTATGTGTGTATAAGCTGCTTGCATCTTATTTTAAATACAATTTTTTGTTTTTTTAAAATAAGGCTAGGAACAAATATAGCATAGCTGTTAAACTACTATTCCTTCAAGTTAACAGCAGTAAGTTTAATTAAAGATGCTCTATGGAAATAAAAATATGAAGGTAATAAGGAAGTGAAACAGCTTCCTAAAATTGACTGTGTATTCATTCTAACTAATTAGCTTTTCATACTGATTACTCCTAATCAGCATACTCCCTTCTCCCCATGTGGATACCAGTGAAAATTTAAAAGCTAATTGAACACAACTGTAAGCTACTTTGAACAGGCTTTGTTAGACCAAACCTGAGCAGCTTAGAGTCGTTCATTTTTTTTTTTTTTTTTGCATTTTGCTTTGTCATTCACACAATGTTAAAAAATCCATTTTACATATGCAGTTCTACAATGCATTTGTAGTACCATAAAATTATTTACGAACAGAATAACAATAATTAATGCCTTCTTAAAAAGAAAGTATCCTCAAAATACTCCAGTACCATACAAAAAAGATCAAAAACAGTCTTCCCACAATAAAATAATCAATTACTAACAACAACAAAAAAAAAAAATAATAAATAAAATAAGATAATTTTGCCGTACCACAGCCAGATAATTTCCAACGTGCATATCTAACACAACTTCCTGTTGCCACTTAGAACCAACCAAAGATGATACTCAAAAGTTCACCATTTGAACCCTTGGTTCTGCTATATGATCTTAATATTGAGCAAATCTTTATAATAAACACTAGAGAAAACATTTTAATAAGTTTTTAATGCTCTCAGTTCTTTCCAACTTAATTTCATCTAAATGCAAGCAGTAGAGGTTAGTTCCATAAAATAGTATTCCACTTCTTGATAATTCATTCTTAGAACTTAAGGCTTTAATTTAAATAAACAAAACAGAAAAGGCTTGTATTTTGAGGCAGTTCTTAAATAACATTTTCCACTGGCATTTTTGTTTGCATCTTTACATTAACAGTATATATATAATGCAGTAAAGGAGGGGCAGGCAATGAAAACACTTTTCTGTGTTTTCATTGCCTTTCTGTGGTGATATCTGAGGCCCAAGCCACTTTAGACTTCCCTTTTTCTTTATTGTATAAGTCAGAAATCTAAAAATTAAGATATAAATTAAAAATTGTTTATTTTATTCTTAACTTTATTTATCGAATAAAATATTCATATCTTATTCAATACATTCATTACATTTTATTTTAGAAAATGTTCCAGATCTTAACAGCATCATGAATATTTTATCATTGCATAAAATTGACAAAGTTAACCTACAGGCACATGGGGGGGTCCAGATGTAATCCACAGTATCTCACAAGAAAAGTATAAGCTTTCAAGATAAGCTTGTTTGGAACAGCTAGCTGAACTTTATTTAATAAAGTTACAAGCAATACAAATATACAGTAATTTTTTTTTTTTTTTTTTTTTAGGAGCATTAGCAACTAAGGCCATATTGCTCCGGGAATATGCGGTGGTTATTCCCTGACCTTTCTACATCCTCTGTATTTGGTGGTGACAGGCTTGAACCCCGGTCTAATCAAGAAGCGTGTGCTATGCACTGCTGCTCCTTCCCACCTGGCTATGGAGGCACCTGTTACAGAGTAAAATAAGTTAATTATAAATATAAGTGAGCAGCTTGAGGCAGGGTGCATCTTTGTCAACTAAGCAGTTTGCTATGTGATAAAGGGAAATCAAGACAATGGTACTATTTATATAAAAAAAAAAAAAAAAAAAAGCTTGAGCTGAGCAAAGTTGGTAATGCCAATAGCATGCTCATGGATGTGAGCTTCCACTCTCCTGCCAGATCTGCCAATGTAACACATTTCATAATCTGGGCACTTTATACAGTACACAAACCACTTTGCATAAGCAAAGGGATGGGAGTGTTTAAATTAGTAATGGGAGACTGCAACTTTCTGTCAGGGCACTGTTTTTGATGGTACTCTTCTAAGATTGGTGAGGGGAATGAAGGGATCCTCTTACCAAGAGAGGCTTAAGTTCTGCAAATTGCAGTGGCTGGAGACTAGGCACCTGCACGGTGATCTGATTGAGGTGTATAAGGCCTTGAATGGGTTGAGCACGTTGAATTCTGATGGGATCCTTCCACTTGTTCAGATTACGAACCTAGGGGGGCATAAATTCAAATTAAGAAAAGACAGATGTAGAATAGATGTGCAGCAGACTGGAAATAGGTATTATGGTCTTTTTTTCCTGGTTTATATTCTTTTGTACAGATGGCAGGGCTAAGTGAGAAGGCAACTGCAAGCCAAGTGGACCAATTGTATATATCATCTCTAATGTAAATGTTGCAGGAGGTGAAATAATTGTATAGGGAATGTTCTCATGCACAAACTTTAATTGCTGGAACTTTAATTAATAACTTTAATTGCTGGAACAAACTTCCAGCTGTCTTTGTGGAAGTTAAATTACAGTCTACAGAAGTTCAAGTCCAATGTCAACAAACATCTTCTTTCGTCTTCTCAACCTCCCACCCAAGCACGGTACTAAATACTATAGGTTCTAATACCTCTCGTGTTTGGGGTTTAAATAAATAAAAAATAAATAAATTTAAGGAGGGAATGGTGTGTTTTTTTTTTTTTTTTTTTTTTTTGGCCGATGCTGCATAAGCTGTCACTTGCTTTCTTGCATCACATGCTACTACTACTTCCATAAAACATCATCAGTTGATTATTTCAAGAAAGGAAGGTGTGTTTTTATAGATAAACTCCCAGGATGCATAGCTAAGGCGAGTGTTGGAAATTGTGTGTTAGAAGGATGCCAATATGTGTCTAACACAACATATAATTTCAAGAATGTGCTTTAGTTATGCATCCT
Source organism: Mastigoproctus giganteus (assembly GCF_048544385.1). NCBI lineage: Eukaryota > Metazoa > Arthropoda > Arachnida > Uropygi > Thelyphonidae > Mastigoproctus > Mastigoproctus giganteus. The sequence continues at coordinate 199,161,154 of NC_143581.1, forward strand.
GGGAGTTAAGTTTATCTATAAACACACACACACACACCTCCCTTTCTTGAAATAACCAACTGATGACATTTTATGAAAGTCTTCCATTAAGATTTTTGGTTACTTAGTTTGCATCACAGCTTTAATTATGTACGACAACCTAAATAAAGAGAAGTGCACTCCTCCTTTTTCCTTGGGGCATTTTTAATTTAACTTTCATTTTAAATTCCAGGTCTTTGAACCATATGGATTAATAGGTGAGTACTATAAGAAACAAGCTCTTGCTAAAATTTAATTAATGATGAAAATAATCAGTACCACAATTCCTTTCTATAAATAATTTGCATTTGTAAGGCTATTGTGAAGGTAAGCTGGTGCACCCTAATTTCTTTTTAATATAATTACTACCATTGTGAATAGTTAATTTTTAGTTCTACTTATTTAGCTGGAGGATTAATGACAAACATTAAAAACACTGCAGATATATGGTTCTAATTTTGTCAAATGAACATTGCAAGACCATTACTGCTATTATTATGTTGCTATTATACTACTATTTAAGTATTCAGTCTTCACTGTATGCATGGGTATTTTTCAAGAGAGAAAAATTTCTAAAAGAAATATTTATATAGTTGTAAAACCATAGACCATCACTGCCCATTTCCTCTAATAATTAAGTTTACTATTTCCACAGCACCAGTAAAAACTACTCAGCTACAATAAATTTTCACACATCTATCCTGCAACCATCCTTTTTCAATTTAAGTTTGCTCCTTTACATGTGTTGTCCAAGAAACAGCAAGGATGCCAATTAGCATTTTAGTTTACTCAATCCATTTAAAGCCTCACAGGTAATTAGTCCAGATGCTGCAATTTTCAGAACCCAAGTTATTCACAGTAGTAGTAACTTTTGTATGCAGCTTAACCATTGCTTTATCAACCCTGCATTGAGTGCTCACAACCCAAAACTAAAATGAACTCTCATTTCCGTGGAGCAGAATGATTGACAGGATTCTTCTGATGGTGGTCAGACAACAGTGTGAATTTATTTAAACTACTGACATCCACCTGCTGTTGTGAAAGTTTGTTCCAACAATCAACTGTCTGAAGGAAAACTTCTGCACATCCTTCCTCAATTTGAATTTATGCCCCCCCTCATGTGTGATCTGAGCAAGAGGAAGAATGTCATCAGCACCGAACTTATTCAATCTTAAACACCTCAATCAAATTACCTTGCAGTTTCCTACCCTCCAGACAATGCACTATCATATCAATAAATTAAATAATTACCAAATTGAAAAATTTATATTTGATTAAAAACAATTTGCAAATGAATTATAACATACCATGGCTTGGCTTTTTGCCCATTTTTGCAATCTGAGGACACATACCAAATTCTACACAAGTAACACTTGGATCAATTGCCTGTGCAATAATCATCAGAAAAGAACTTCCATATTCGTTAACAAAAGCCTTACAGTTGTTAGATAGTTCACCCGGTAAATGAGCACACACCTTCATCAAAACATTCTTGATTTCATCCTGAAAGTATCAATGATGCTTTACTGGATATAACTATCAATGTTCATTGATGTACAGATATAAGCAGAAATGAATAAATGATTTTATTTCTTTTAAATAGTAATTACCATTTTATGTTTTTATGGCTTTCCTAGATGAATATATCTATATACATTACTCCTATAATGCTGACAATTATTTATGCTTTATTTCCAAATTATACACTGCTCAGCCAAAGTATTAGAAACCCTACTCCAGTTAGATATATATAGTGCAAAGGAAATAAAACAGAACCTCAAATTCTTATGTATTTCCTTTTTTGTAAAAAAAAAAAAAAAAAAAAAAAATACTTGCTGGACTTTTTGAAATAATACTGTACAGAACTTCTGATGATAAAGCATTAAAGATTATGCAACGTTTCAAAGAAGCACAGCAATTATAACGTGTGAAAAATCTTTCCCAACATTCAATTCTAAGCCTTAATTTATATAAAAAAAAAAAGCACTTTACAAATTTACAAGGTGTACTGATTGAATACAACCAATAAGGATTAGCCAATAAGATAAATAAACTCCCAAATCCATCAGCAGCAAACTTTCTGATCATACATTATGTAGGTTTGACTAATATTAGGAAATACACTACTTCAGGAAATATTTCTTTTAGTTAATGTAATTGAAAATTTTAGAAACAGCAATCAAGAAAGAATTTGAGTAATTTATAAACTAGTTTTTTATTTATGTAAAATTTTCAAAAATTGCTACACTTTAGAATTATGGTTTTTGAATAATGAAATTGGAGGTTCAATATATATTCAAATGAGAAAATTGCATGGAGTTATCCATGTCAACCATGCTGACGTACAGTCAACATAATCGATAAATTCTACATCAAGCCTAGAAAAACAATGATGGAATGCACATTCTTTTTTGGAAGTTTTGTTTTCACTGGTGCAGCAGCAGCACCATAAACCCTTAAAAAACAGGATTTGTTGTTTGTCACAGAAGTAGGGACAGTAAGAACTACAGAAATTACAAGATTTTCCAAGGCTACATTATTCTGGATGTAAGTAATCAGAAAAGGGGGAAATCTGCTTCCAGAAGTTATTACGTATGACTGTGAAGTCAAGTTGCCAATTTATTGTCAAGCTGGTGATATTAAGCTGAAATTTGTATTAGAATGGTGCGGCAAGATCCAAGAAAGAAAATCAACACAACTGGATTGCAGCAAACTGGAAATAGGTATTATGGTCTTTTTTTCCTGGTTTATATTCTTTTGTACAGATGGCAGGGTTGTTGTTGTTGTTTGGTTTTTAGGAGCATTAGCAACTAAGGCCATATTGCTCCGGGATATGCGGTGGTCATTCCCTGAATGACCTTTCCGCATCCTCCGTATTTGGTGGTGACGGGCTCGAACCCCGGTCTAATCAAGAAGCGTGTGCTACGCACTGCTGCTCCTTCCCACCTGCAGATGGCAGGGCTAGGTGAGAAGGCAACTGCAAGACAAGTGGACCAATTGTATATATCATCTCTAATGTAAATGTTGCAGGAGGTGAAATAATTGTATAGGGAATGTTCTCATGCACAAACTGAAACCACTGATTAACTCATATCTGAAAGGACAAGAAAATGCTACCTACACATTTAAAATATTTTATCACATCAGGTTCACCTTATGCTGCTCCACTTTTACCCTGAAGAAGATAACCCTTTGTGATAATTTGTTCACGAGGGAATTCTAAACCATATTAGAATATGGTATATGGATACATAAGTCTGCTATCCAAATTAGCAGCAGAATTCAAGCCATGTCAAATTCAAAACTTAATTCAGACATGTAGAGGTCGGACAAGACACTGAGGTTTGGCTTGTAATGTTTTTGGCTGCAATGTATATTTAACTTTTCATATTTGAAGACATCTTTGGCAAATTAATAAACAATTTTAATATGAGATATAGGAACATACCTGAGTGGTGTTGTCTGCTAGTTTATTCTGAATAAAGTGAAGAATATTCTGACACGCAACACATTCAAATTTTTGTGCTAAAAAATAAGAACATAAAATAACTAAATCAGAAACTGTAGTCTTTAAATATATTAATGCACATAGAAACAAGCTAAAATAATTTTTACAATAATATCTTAAAAAAAAAAAAACTCCAACAAATGAAAAGTAACAAAAAATCAGTTTTATAAAACCATCACATACTAGAATCAGATAGCTTCTGTCAATTTGCATTTTTTTTTTTTTTTTAAAGGTTTGATGAAATTAAAAGGAGTGGAAAGTGCAAGAAACTTCAAATCCCCTGAAAAAGTGCACTTTCTTCTGAAGGATTTTCACTGTTAAAAAAACTGAATAACCGGGTAGTTTTAATTTACTTAATTCTCTTCCCTCATAATAAATGCACTGCTTTTTCCTGTAACATCAAAATACCATAGTTGCAATGACAGTAGTTTTATTTCATAACATAAGGTGCTAATTTTTACATACTATCCTTTATAAGCTTACACTCAGTGGGCACTGAATTATGCCCACCTACCTAATAGTGTGCTAGGCCACCATTCTCATGGATAACAGCCCACTATTGCCCAGACACTGACTTTGCTAAATGTCTAAAGATGCTGGTAGGAATCTGTAGCCATGCTGCCTGCAAGGCTTTTACCAGTGTTGGAACAGATGACAGTTGCATATCCATATGCCTCATTTCCCATTCCAAAACATCCCACAAGTGTACAATTGGACTGAGGTCAAGAGAACTGAGGCCATTTAAGATGGGTGATATCTTCACCATATTCCTTGAACTACTTGTGCACAGTTCCAGGCCAGATGACGCTGCACATGGTCTCCTAAAGAGCTGCTGGTAGACCTCAGCAGTGAAATGTTAGTCCATATGCACTAGGCCTAGTTCTTGCCAACAAAACTTGCCCCATGCACAATCTGCACCAAACATGTTTAAGAAATTTGGTTCATAATTAATATAATTTAACAGAAAACTTGCATATTCAACATGCTGTGGCCTTGTCATAATGCTTAATCTGGAGCAAAAGTTGGATTTTGTGTGTATATAGTCCAAGTTGTTTATGCCATGCATTGTTGATTTAGGAACTTGCAGTTGTAAACTGTGATGGTGACCTGATTTCTCAGGGCTGCAAGTGCAAGATTGTTTAATGCTTTCCACAACTTCATCTGTTTTTAGTCTTCCCTTGCATTTCCTCTTTTAAAATGCTATCCATGTCTTCAAACTGACAACACCATCTTCTGATGTTATCCTCATATGGAGGATCTATATTAAATTCACATCTAAATGTACATTGCACAGTAACAATTGATTTCTGCTTAGCTAGTAAAAAAACATCTTTTCTTTTGGAGTAACCATGACTGATTAGAATGGGTGAATGTGGTGACACCTGACTGCCATCCTTGATGTCTTTGAAACTGTTTGAATGGTAGAATGAACATTCAAAATTGACTATGATGTGGGGTGTTTTTTTTTTTTTTTTTTTTTTTTTTTTGGAGGTACAGCATATCCAAACCCAACCATTCTTTTTCAGACCCCTTGTATATCTTACATAAGATATGCATGCATGTATCAGTGATGTATAAATTAAGCTATCTCAAGAAATACTTACCAGAACAGGCATTAAGTGCAGCACAAAGTTCCTCAGGAGTCACTTCTTGGGCTACTAAGAAAATTATCATATCTGTATTCTTATCAATAAAACTCTGGCACTTAGTAGCCCAACGCTCTGGTAGATAAGAACACACTTTGTCAAGGGCTTCCCTTATAGAGTCCTAAGGAGGTAAAAAAAAAAAAAAAAAAAAGCCTTTTAAGGACTAAAACCTAGCTTCCAACTTTACTGATAAGTATTAAAATAAATCATCTATTTCAGAAGGGAAGCATATTTGTCTTTTCTGACAAATGTGCCTCTGCGTTTTAACACAATAGAAATAACTATGAAAAAAAGTGAGGTACTATTTCAATGTAAGTATAGAAATAGCTTGGGAAAATAATGCTACACGGCACTGTTTTTTTTTTCTGTCTTTGCTGTCCAGAAATTTATCACTCCAATGGCAGAGCTAGGGTTTATGCTCTTTAGAAATGACTATATATATTTATTCAAAAGTTCACTTGAAATTACCATAATTTCCTCTTTAAAATAAATGTTCTGTCTTTATCATGTGGGGACACTATCGTCCTCTAGGAGGGAGGATAGTGTCCCCACATGCTAAAGGCAGAAAAACATAATGCAGAGTACCATTACTTTTTCAAAAACATTTTTCAATACAGTATTAAAACAGTACTCTACTTCTTTACTATCCAGTGCAATAAGTTAGTAAAGCATTACTTCTTTACTAACCTATTGCACTGGATGAATGCAGCTCAGTAACAGGGATTATATTAATGAAAGTTGTTTTCAACTGGAAGTTTTCTTCTGCAAACCACTTGGTTGCTTATTTAAAATTTAATGCACTTTTCACTTTTGACACAAGGTTGCTAACTGAGGGTACCTGTTAGTTGATGATGGAACCATTATCGAATAACAGGTACCCTCAAAAACTGGTCATAACAGTGATCAAATTTTTAATCAAATAAAAATATTAGTAACTTTAGATCAACAGTGATCCCAGAAAACAATGCAGAGTAGATTTCCATGGAGAAATAACTTAAGTTATTCACAGTACATATTGTTAGTAAAATCTGTTATTAATTCAGTTTCTTGTCAAGAGCTGGTGTTAATGAAATTTTTTTTTTTTTTTTTAATTAAAAAAACTCCTGGTTCTCCAAAAAATTTAATTTTCCAAAAATAAAAAAATAATTAAAAAAACCCCAAAATTTTGAGAATACATTTCTAAACTGACAATTACATTTACAGTCTACTTTTGAATGAGGCTAAAATGTTATGGCAGTTTTATAATCAGTGACCTTAATCACAATGATTATAACTCTGAACTATTTATGAGAATTAATAATAAAAAAAGGTGTTTGTGTGAACATAGCTTCAAGTAGATTACTCGTAATTTCACTAGTGCAATGGCAGTGTCAATTAAAATATAGCATTGCACTGTTAAATTTTGAGGTGTGGCTATTAAATAATGAGACTGCGTATGCAGCCACTACACACAGAGCCACCCATGAAACAAAAGCACATCAGTTGTACTTGAACCTTTCTCTAATTATCTGCCAAGTCACATTCCAACATGCTCATTTCCCTTTGCAGTGATACAAGGTTTTCATTACCTTGTGTGTTTGCAGTTTGCCAGAAAAATGACAGACAAAAGAATCAAACGATGAATCAACCTGAAATTTTTAATAAAAGAAAAACAAACTGAAAATTGAGTTAAGTTTATGGGAAAGATACTGTCAAAATCTTGTGTGTTTGAACAGCATAAAAGATGTTTAGAAGGAAGAGAGAATGTCAAAGATAAATAACAGTTCTGTTTTCCAAGGGTTTCTCTAAAGAAAACTTCTTTACCAAATATTTTAATATACTATAATGCCATTTGGTAGTTAAAATGACTGGTAATACGTAAAACAATGTATTAAGGTTGATACATTGCTAAAACAACAATTCATATAGAAACTTATTTTAAATAGGAAAGCTGTAAAAGTAAATCTGATTTTTATCTGCTTTCAACTTTGAGTTAGGGCACCACTATATTTGATTACCATACGAATAAAGTCTCCTTATATAATGTATTCAGTTGTAACATGTAAATTAGTTGCAAATTAAAAAACAATGGAAAAAAATTTAATTACAATACATTTAACAGTAATAGTACTAACTAAAGTAAAGAAGTCATAAGAGTAAAATAAAACTAGCACACAAGCTTTCCAATTTCATATGGAGAATTCCAACATTTTTAATTGTGGATAATTTTTAAAAAGGAATTCTTTAGAGTCTGTATTAAGATCATAATATAGTGCTTTGTGAGTCTTAAGAGCAGAAAAAAAAATATTTTTACCTCTGTCTTTGGCTCCTTCAGCTCATCTTGTAAATATTCTGCTACTTTTTTGCATAAAGCACATTCCACAGGGTTTGCTCTGGCTTTTATTAGAGCTAAAAAATTTTAATAAGTTGTATTAGGGTTACAGAGAGAAATTATCCTATCTTAACTATACAAGATAAGAATTCAATAGTGAAATACCAAAAATTAAGAACTCTGATTTAGATTTTCAGACAATTAAAGTGTACTTCAGAAATAAAAATTACTGAAAATCATTTTTTTGCACAAAAGCTTAGTAATTAAACCTGTGTTCAGTTTTCCTTCAGGTTTAGCAGTTGTCTGAGGTTTGTTTGCACATGTGAATGTGTCAGAATTACAATTGACACATTTGCATGTGCAGTAACACAAAAGTTAGTATGTAAATAATTTTAATCATGATATTAATCTATCAACAAACACAAATAACAATTAATTCAACATAACTACTTTTGCACTGTGCATTGCTTTCAAAATGATTTAGGAATTTAATCAATGTTTTCTGGAACATTGGACTCCCTTGCTGTTAAGAGAGAGAGAGAGATCACTTTGAAGCTACCAAATTTCTGTGAAGAGTAGTGAAAGTCTACTATCCAGTATGCTTTACATGGTAGCTGACTGGATTCAGATGCGAGCAGAGAAGCTGTCATTCAGTTTTCATGAAAACTGGTGAATTCTCAATATTACTGCTGTATTGCTCTTGTCTCATTTTCTTGGTAATTCTTTCAATGCTCAGTGGTTTCATAAGAGACCACTGAGCATTGAAAGATGAAGTGCCTTCCTGAAATGCTAAAAAACTGCTTACATTAAATATTGCTGCATTGTCACTTTAGGACTGACTTGCAATCATGCATTTCTTGGTAAACTATGTTCTGTTGTCAAATGTGCAGTTGACAAAAAAGTTGTCCTTAATTTGGTGGTCAAGTTAAGCTTCATTATTCTAATCAATTTTCAGTAAGCTCAATCCTATAAAGATTTATTATGATTAAAAGTCAATTTCTGATATGTATTCAAGTACACCAAACAATATATTTAAGTTTTTCCTTCCAAAATAGAGTTGTCAAGGCACTTTTGTAACATATAATGTAAGAGTTTAAGAAATAATACTTATTACATTTTTTAAAGTGATTTAATATTGGCTAAAGTTAAAAAAAGATGGGTTGATAAGTGTAGATAGCCAGTTACCAACCCATATTTTTCGGTGCACTGGAAAAAAAGGAAAATCAGAATTGAAATTTACACTGGAATATAATAATGACAGACATAATACTACAGGTGCAGTTTTTTAGATTTCTCTGCTGTCACAAATATGGTAAAATGATGGGTGGGGCACAAATAATATATAGAAAATAAACAGAAAGAATAGTGAATAATATACAGAATGATTATGGGATAGTGGGAAAGTGATTTCAATATTCTCAGAATTATTAGTTAATTATAACAAGAGGTTGTGTTATCATAATGCCTTATGACATAAGAAATAGAAATTTGTTTACAAATTTATTATTTTATATTTTTGCAGGAATAACTTTCACACTAAGTAAGGAATTTAAAAAAATTAATCTGTCTGCTTTTATTTTCATTGGATCAGGATCAGCCACATTTGTCCCCCTCATATGGGGGATGGATGGGAGAGACTTGCCTGCTTCTGTTCAATGGTTGCCAGTGTTTGTTCACATTTTATCTAATTTTTTTTTTTTGAAACAATCAAGAAAACTGTATTTGTTTAAAATGATGATTGTTTATCAATTACCAACTTAATAACCTTTGTGGTTGGCACCTTTCAGTAACTGCAGAATGGAAGTCAATTAATGATGCAGTATATTATATTTCATGTGCATTTGATTATTAATTTTTTTTTGTTAAATTAATTGAATTTTTCCTTTTTCTGTGCTTAACAGAAGTGAAAAGTAAATATAGTTATTGCCTTATCAATTAATTACTAAGATTATAACTTTATAGAACACTTGATAAAACTATACTTTTACATTCTCTGAACTTAGCCATTCAGTTTAACTTCGACTGCATAATATTTATTGCTATTCTGTCTATACATGTCTTCAGAAGTGACACCATGTTCATGGGCCTTAAATAACAATACTGCATTAAAATTAAATTCAATCTATGAATTTCTTTTTTACATACAACTTGTATAGAAAAAAAAAGAAATATTAGTTTTCAGATTTTAATGAAATTTGGAATAGCATTACAAACATTTTTGACGGCCTCCGTAGCCGAGTGGGCAGGAGCGGGAGTGCAGTAGCACACGCTCTTTGAGTAGACTGGGGTTCAAGCCCCTGACTGCTGAATACGGTCGATCTGCCAACCCGCATTGGACCAGCGTGGCAGATTATGGTCCATTTCCCTCAGCATGAATTGTTGAGGAGGCTTCCATCCTGCAGTGGGTTGATAATGGCTGCACTTTACTTTTTTTTTTTTTACTTACAAACATTTTTGAAAGGCTCAAATATAAAATTTCATAAATCTGTCCACTGGAAGTTCCTATGTTATATGCAGATGGAAGAATGGATGAAAGTGTTCCTAAAAACTATTCCCATTCTGTAGATCCACATATTAAGTTGGCCTTAAGCAGATGTGACACGATTTTCTACCTCACAAAAGAGGAAACTGCCTTAAGAGCACATACAAGTGGAAAAACAATGTTAGCATCATATTCTGAGATGCCTTCATTACATCCTAATCTGAAGGAACCAACCCAACACTGAATCAGTAAAGTTTTTTTTTATTATTATTATTTTTTTAATGGCACTAATCTAACTGTGCTTCGCATATTTTTTTTTTTTTTTTTATGAGAACCCCAAACACGAGAGGTATTATAACCTATAGTACTTAGTACCGTGCTTGGGTTGGAGGTTGAGAAGACGAAAGAAGATATTTGTTGATATTGGACTTGAACTTCTGTAGATTGTAATTTTCAGGAAATACGTATGAAGGAAGGTTGTTCCAGAAAACGGCAGTTGAATGAATAAATGAGGAAGATGAAAAGTTGGTTCTGTGGGTTGAAGTTGGACAGTAAATGGATGTTGGCTGGTGGCGGCACGTGTTCGGACTGTTTTGAAAGAGAGCGGGAATTATAGAAGCCAATTCAGAAGAACAGTGCCCATGGAAGTATCTGTAGAAGAGGCATGCAGCAGAAACAGTGCGTCTATGAGAAAGCGAGTGGAGAGACTGTTAGAGATGAATCATTAATTAACCTAACTGCCCTCTTCTGAATGGAATCAAGAAGCCTGAGAGAGGTTTTGGGGGTACCACCCCAGATGTGGGAACAATATTCCATGGCAGGGCGGATTTGCGATTTATACAGAGTGAGCAGCTGTTTGGGAGAAAAGTAACGCCGAGAGCGAAAGAGAAAACCAAGTTTTTTAGATGCAGAGGAAGCAATATTTGTAATGTGCTTGTGCCAAGAGAGATTAGAAGTCAGGGTAATCCCCAAAAGAGACATATCATTTTGCCTAGAAATCGGAGTGTCACTAAAGATAAGCATAGGAGCAGAAGAATCCTTTTTGTGAGATATAAGACAAGATTGAGTTTTAGAAGGGTTGAAATCAACTAAGTTGTCTTTGCCCCACTGGAGAATTACCTGAAGATCGGCATTTAAGGAATTGGCAGCAGATTTTCGAGAACTTGAAGCTGATTGAGCTGGACAAGGTTTCTCAAAATGGAAAGTTGAATGCAATGTGCTATCATCGGCAAAACTATGGATAGGATTTCCAGTCAATGGAAGAAGGTCATTGATATACAAGAGGAAAAGAGTGGGGGAAAGAACTGAACCTTGGGGGACACCGGCATTAGTGGAGAAGTTAGAAGACAGAGAGCCATCTACCATCACCCTCAGTGAGCGATCAGAGAGAAAACTGGATAACCAATTACTAAAAACAGTTGGCAAACCATAAGATGGAAGCTTGTTTAGAAGACCTTTATGCCAAACACGATCAAAAGCCTTTGAGATGTCAAGAGCAACTACTTGTGTTTCACCGAACCTTTCCATTGAATTAGTCCATAAATGGGTAACATAAGCCAGATTATCACCAATGGATCGACACTGACGGAATCCATACTGGCGATCGTTGATCAGACGGAAGGTTTCTAGGTAGTTTAAGAGTTGGCGGTTAATTGATTTCTCCATTACTTTAGAAAGAGTAGAAGTAATTGCAATGGGACGATAATTGGATGGGAGGGATTTGTCACCCTTTTTAGGAACTGGTTGGATATGAGCAAATTTCCAAGCAGAAGGAAAAACACCTTTGGAATAAGAAAGTGAAAAAAGGCGGCAAAGAATAGGAGTAAGTTCAGGAGCACAGGTTTTGAGAACAAGTGGAGAAATACCATCAGGACCTGGAGCTTTCTTAGCATCAAGATTCATCAAAATCCTTCTGATATCCTTTTGACGGAAGACCACAGGAGGCATTGAATGGAGCGTGTTAGGAATGGTGGGAGGTGTTTTACCAAGATCATTAATACATGAGCTTGAAGAAAAATGGGATGCTAGCAGGTCAGCTTTATCCTTGGCTGAAGTGACAACAGAACCATCTGGTTTGGACAGAGGTGGGAGCAGAGATGGGCAAAAGTTGCGGCCAATAGCTTTGGCAAGAGACCAGAATGCTCGGCTACCATTAGGGCAAGAAGCAAGTTTTCTACTCTTAGCCTGTTCAAACTCTAGTTTGGACTGATTAATAACTGCTTTACAATTGTTGCGAGCTTTGGTGTAGGCAGAAAATGAAACTGAAGAATTAGAAACAAGCCAATTACGATATGCAACGTTCTTCTCTTGGACAGCCTTAGCACATTTATTGGAAAACCAAGGTTTAGATAAAGGATGAGATTTTAAAGTGGAGTGTGGGATAAAGGATTCCATTCCTGCAAGAATAATTTCACTGACACGATCTGAGCAAACGTTGACATCAGAAGTTTTGAAACAGTAATCAGACCAAGGAAAAGAAGAAAAGAAGTCTCGCAGGTCATCCCATTTTGCATTCTTGTAATGCCAAACAATACGAGGTTGGGAATAGCCATGAGATACAGGTTCCATTATAGAAGAGACAATCACCAAGTTGTGATCTGAAGTGCCTAAAGGACCTCTCACTTCAACCTTGTACTTAGAAGGGTTGTTTGTGAGAAAAAGATCAAGCGTATTGGCTGTATGATTAGGATTGTCCGGTATTCTTGTAGGTAAATGAACAATCTGTGCTAGGTCATTAGTAATTGCAAAAGCCTCAGCATCTCGACCTGCTGGGTCGGTGTGAACGTTAAAATCACCAAGGAAAATTACCTCACTGTTAGGAAAGTTGGACTGGAGAAAGTCAAGTTGCAAAGAGAGGAAGTCAAAGAGCTCCAAGTGATTAGTGGAGTTGGGAGAACGGTAGAGACAACAGATGAATTTTACACAATGAGGTAGAGAGATTTTAAGCCAGAGAAGATCAAAGAGAGGAGATTCCAAATTGCCAAGTCTCTGACAGGGAATATCAGAACGGACATATGCACAAGTACCACCTTTGAGGCGAAAGGAATCATACAGCAAATAATTTGGACATCTGAGATGAGCAGTAGTTGAATCAACTGATAACTGAGATTCAGTCAGAAAAAGTACATGGGGTTTGGAAGACTGCAAGTGGAAATGGACATCGTTGAGATTAGAATTGAGACCACGTATATTTGTGAAATGAATTAGGAAGTCCTTGGGAGGTTTAGATCTTTTCGCAGATAAGCTTGCTCTATTATTTTGACAATTCATGGTGTATTCAATAGTAAGAAAAAGTGGGTGGGACATGCTGTATGAAGTAATGAAATTTTTGGATATGGCGTACATGTGGTAAGAATATACCCAGATCCTTGACATAACGTGGCCTCGACAATGCTCCCCGCATACACACTACTCGGACTCCCTCCAGTCACTATCTGGCAGAGTAGAGGTAGCAAGATTATACACCAGCTGATCCGGAAGCTTCCTAGAGAGTTACCAATAGGTTCAGTCCGGTGTACTAACTAGCGGCCGGCCTGCGAACACTGTTTTAGAGCTGTACCCTCGAAATGTAAGGAATATTGGATCTCGCCACGACATTCATCATAACCTCAAAAATCATCAATCATACTGCATGATGGGAGAGATAGGGAAGGGTTGGCCGGAACTTAGCTCTAGAGACTAAACATGGGTTCCACCACTTCAAGCCTCCAATAAGCAAAGTGGTGGTATTTCACCGGTTGATGAGAGTCATCTACCACCTAGTACTGCCTGGTAACATAGAGGGGCAGCGTTCCTCCATGTGGTGCGGGCGCCACACCTCGACCCCTGCTTACGTTGGTTCACACCTGGGTGGTCACCCACCATGTACTTGTGCATGAAGGTTATACCCAGGATTACTAACAGTCCCACCATCGTGAAGGTGCAAGCAGAGGATTTGGCTGTCATAGACCGTCCGGACTTCGCCGAAATTGGGTCCACTTTGACTTGAGTGTCACCCGAATATCAGTTCCATCAGTGTTTTAGACTCCCAGGTAGCAAGAACAGCTTGTCTGGCATATTAGCCAACAAGTTCGAACAAAAGCAATACAATAAAACAATCATTTAACCATGTGCACATTGTTTATTTTGTTTTTTTTTCTCATTTCTTTTATCATTTATATTCTTTACAATATTTTAACAATGATAACTGATAAGAATACTTACATGAACAGATACGAAGCTTAACACAAATCTCATCAAAATCAACATCATCTAGGATGTAGACAATTATTAATTCTGCATATTTGTTAACTATGTTTTCGCAGTTTTCAGACATGGAAGTGGGAAGATAGGAACACACTTTAAGAAGGGCTTCTTTTATTTCCTCCTATACAAAAACAACTATGATATTGAAAAAAATTGGGATTACATATGTATCAACAAGAAAAATGCCAAATTTCTATGCTCTCACTGACTGGCCTAACATTTAACATATAAAAAGGAATGATAAATGAAGAAGCTTTTTCAAGCAGTGAAAGGATGTTTTACATGAAAAGCACAATGTTACATACAGCATGGAGGCAAATTTTATTTTGAATGAAAATTAAGTTATAGAATTTGAAAATTAACTCTAATTTGCTCAGAACTATTTCATAAATAAAACAGTGTAAAATTTTATTTTATTTTTGAGAATATTAAAATGTAACTGTAAAAAGGTTCAAGCTTCAAAGTTAGTACCATTTAGCTTCTACTGACTTTTAGGAATTAAGTTGCTTAGTTTCTTCTGACAGTCTTATTTTTATTATTGGGTACTTTGTTATCTACAATTGCTTAGAACAGTATTAGTTTACTACATCTTTTCAGTACTTTATTTTTTTAAATCAGAATCTAAGTCTGTATGCAGATAAATTAATATGTGAAAAAGAAACATCTTATTTTTAAACTTTAAAAATATACATTCTACATTCAGAGCTATTAAAACAATGGATGAGTCTATATCCTAGTTACAATGTCACTAATCTCAGTATTACAAACTACTGAAATTAGTAAGTGTGATCAATAAAATCTCTTAAATTTCAAATTTTAGTTTTTTCAGCCCTAAGTTTTGAGGAAAGGACAGTGAAATCTAGCTCATTCTCTACAGTTTGTTAATTTTCAATACGAAAGAAATGGGAACCACTTGCTCTAAGCAGAAGCAAGAATAGTGCAGCCAATGCTGAAGACCAGGACACAAACAGCTGTTCATTCCCTCTCAAATAAGGATGAGGAGGGAAAATATTTAACTTTTACTCAGGGTACGAAACTGGCTTATAGCTCCTTTTAAGAGAAAATATTACCATTACAAGAGTGCTGCAAAGCAAGGTACTCTTATTTCAAATAGAAGAAAAAAAGTAATTAGCAATTGTGTAATGCAAAAAAAAAAAAAAAAAAAAAAAAACAACATGCTGATAGTATTCATAAGAACTGTACAAATTTACAATAGTATATGGCTACCTGTATATACACTATTACCAAAAGTATTGGGATAAGAGTTAAAAAAAAATTGATAGATCAGACTTTAATACAGTGTAGGACTCTTGGTCTATAATACAGCATGTTGCTTTCCACTAGTTTTTGACACATTGAAAATACTCCTACAGTCCTTTAGGATGGTGTCGATACAAATGTTTTCAAGCCTGGACTACCTTTTGGTTCCTAGCTTTTTCAATGGATTCTAAATTTTTTATTTATTTAATTTTTTTTTATTCTAGATAATAAAACAGCAATCTACAAACAAAAGTATTTATAATCTACTTTTAAAATTTGTCCCTTCATGTTTCAAAGTTTGCAGATTTAAAAAATAAAATTAAAAATCTAGTTGTTTGCTTGCATGCAGTAAGTGCTTGATACACAAATCATATAACTTGGGTTTCAGAAATACTAAAGGGAAAAAAGCTAACTAAATGACCTGTCACAATTAATGTGATGGGCAACCTTATATCATGCTACATAACTTACTCAAGGCACACAATGAGCAGAAGAGTCCACTTTCTTGTATCCCCCCAAAACACTTGTCTGCAGACCACAGTTTCCATGCAAGGTGCTCTAGAATGAGTCTACAGCTATCTTTCCAATATGTTCCTTTGTATGTCTGAACTACACAACTTCTTTTTCATTATTTAATATTCTAATTTTAACTCCAAGGACAAATCCATCAGTATCACATGCCAGTCAGAGCTTTGTGAGAGGAGATGCAAGTTATTTAAAATGAATGCCACAGCAACTCCCCAACTTACGTAAGGGTTGTGTTCTGCGGAGCTCTATGTAAGTCAGAATTTCCCTAAAGGCTTATGCAGCACTCGCAACTATGCTCGCTGAATTTGATTGAAGCAAAAAAAGAAATGTTCAGCAAACATGTAAATAGAATTATTTATTCAATTTTTTTTTTTTATCTCAAGAGAGAGGAGACAGGCATAATTGTCAGCAAGTTTTAACTTTTGAGCATCATTGCCAGAATTAACTCTCCAGCTGATAAGCATGCTGCTGTGGAAGTTGAGGGCTGTGGAGATTTAGAAGGTTTTTTTTTTTTCCAACACATCACAATTTTTCTGCAGCTGCAGAATCTGCACTGGAGACTTCACTGCATACTTTAATGTTTTGGAAACCAAGCTTGGGATTGGCCATATTTATCCTTAATATCTTCATAAATATTTTTTGCTTGAATGGCCATTGGACTCAGGGGCATTTGCTTCTGAATCTGATTTTCCATCCATATTATTAATAGCTTTTCCATCTTCAATATAGCACCTGAATGCTGTTTTGTGATCACTGTTGATCTTAAATGCATTGATCCTTTAACATGTTCTTTTATACGCATACTGTCCCTTAAAATAGTATTCACTGTTGAAGCAGTGAGACCTAATTCCATGTAATGGTTTGACAAACTGTCCTGTTTCGTACTTCTTAATTAATCATCTTCATTTCTAAAATCAATTTTGTTTCGTTTGCTAGCACTGCCAGCACTTGCACTTTCTGTTGGTCTCTTTCCCTTCACCATTATAATAAGTAAATAGGAATGAAGAGAAGATTCTGAAAATGTTTTTTTATATGATTGAAGACATCAGTGAAGGGGAACTCATTTCACCATAATACCCACAGAATTCCAGTTATCGGAATTATTGCAAATGCAATAAGATAGTTTTCTACTCGTTTATAATAGATTGCACTAACAGAAAAGCAGAATAAACCATAAAGTGCAAATTGTTTTTGTTTTATGGTAGTGATCTCCAGAAATGTGTTTTAGAAAAATATCACAAAAACGTTCAAAATTGATTCTTATAATGGAACATATGATAACGATGAAAGTGTAGTGAAATTTCCATTATAAAAATGACTTTCTAGAGAGATAAATAGCTTAGTTATATAGCAATAATTTCAACTTCTGAGGTCTTGGAACAAATTACCAAAAAAAAAAAAAAATATTTGGGCTCACATTACGATATTTTCACGATACCTCCATTTATTTCTATGGAATGCAAAATAAGTTTCCACGGGCCAGAAAAAAACTTGCATCAAGTTGAATTTCCATAAGTCAAGTATTATGTAAGCCAGGGAGTGCCTGTATCATGCCTAAGATTGATCAATTGAGCCATAGTGTGAAAAAATGCTTGTGTGAGTTTCCTCATCAAGATTAGATCCAGAACCATGCCTTTTTACATCATGTGGAAGAATGGTTATTGTGATGATCACACCATACAATGAAAATCAGGGTGGTTGGGAGGTCACTTGCTTTAGAATAAGCACCGCAGAATTTACAAAAACATTCAGTTTTTGTAAACTGAATGTTTTGTGGTAGGTTGATGATTTCTGGTATTTAAAAAAAATTCCAAAAGAGAGAAAATCTTAAAACCTTTGATAGAGAACAACTTGGTAATGGTGTGAAAAATACCATAAAAATTCCTTCAAAAAATTCAATTATTCTTTAATAATCAAACTCAGGTGTTTCCACAATGTGGAAGGACAATGATTGTAATGACTGTACTAGCTACGAAAGCAAAAAAGTGGCCTCAAACAACCAGTGTCGTTATCATGATTCACAGTTATGAAAGCCCTTTTCAAAATGGTTCCTAGGTTTAGCAGTGCACGCAAGTTCTTTCATCTAATAAAACTGAAGCTGGTGATTTGCACCAGCAAATCCTTTTACACTTCTTTCCCATCCCTTTTCTCTCTATTTTTGTGAAATAAGACTTAATAAATAAAACTTTTGGTGATTATCATCACTGTACTAAGTGAATATTTATTTTTTTTTACCTGTCAATTCAATTAACAAAACATTATTTAACTGTATTCCAATCACTGCTCACAAAATAAGCTCATATCTGTGCTGTATATGAAGAAGCCAATAATTGTTGGGAGATTACACACAAACTCAAAACCTAATGTAAGATTAAGACTTGGCAGTTTTGCACTTTAGAAAATTTGATATTTCACACAAAGATATGTAATTATCACTAGTAATAAAATTCCTAATAAAGAAAAAAAGTTTTGGATATTTTATTTATAATTTTAAACATTTATATATTTCAATGCTTAAAGTAAAAACCTACTTGAGTTGATTTGTCTTTAAGCTCACTCTGCAAAAATTCCATAATTTCTTTGCATACCTCACATTCTACTGGATTAGCCTTTACTTTTTGCTGAAGAGCTGTCAAAAAGTATAAACTACTTATAATTAAATGCATTCTTTGATGACATAGAATAATATATTTTAACTAAACAAACATGTTTATTATGCTTTAGGCATCACATCATGAAATGAAAATTTTAATGACAGACTCTTTGTATATTAGTATTAGCAAAATGGGACAAGGAAGCCAGAGGCTTCCTTGTTCTGTTCCTTGCTGAATCAGCTGAAAACAAACAAGTAAATAAATATAAAATAAACTACCTATGAGATCCTTCCTCACATCTATTCAGTCGACATTTGAGCTCTCCCAAGCTGTCAGCCTCAACCATCCAAAGAGGCAACTATTCCAATAATAAACATATTCATTGACTAAAAGAAAGCTTCTTTCAATCCCCATAATTTGAAGTTATGCCCTCCCAGTTCTGGAATTATAACAGTGAAAAATTTTGCCTTCATTCATTTTGTTTTCTCCTCTCAGCTTTATGCACCTCGGTTAGGTCTCCTTTAAGGTATCTAGTTTCCAAACTCTGTAGCCCACATATTCAAAGTCCATGTGGATGCTCTTTTGCTGATCTCACCAGCCTGTCTTTGAATTCTTTCAAGAAGCAGTTTTTTTTTCCAGGCATAGTCTCCATATTTGAACACAGCTGTCCATGCATGGTCTTATAATTGTATTATACAGTGGGATTATAACCTCCTTGTCTACAGGCAAGTGCTCAATAAATCATCGATAGGACACCATGGACATTCCTTGCTGCCTCTATATGCTGTGGGAGAAGTCTGATTGTATTGTAACTACCAAATCTCCAGTCTTCCATTTCAACCCCATCAAGTATACAAGTTATTTTGGGGTCTGTTCTCTAAGT
This sequence comes from Mastigoproctus giganteus, assembly GCF_048544385.1. NCBI lineage: Eukaryota > Metazoa > Arthropoda > Arachnida > Uropygi > Thelyphonidae > Mastigoproctus > Mastigoproctus giganteus. The sequence goes on from NC_143581.1 coordinate 199,180,629, forward strand.
GTAAGAACTTGCATTTTGCTGCATTAAAACAGCTGCCACTTTTCTGACCATCCTCAAGTCTAACTCAGTGATCACGAAGAAGTGCTGCTTGACAATGATCAGTAACTATTCTACCAATCTTAAACTGACTTGCAAATTTTGACATTACAGCCTGTATCCCTTTGTCAATGACATTTAAGAAAATCAAAAACAATAGTGATCCCAGTATCAATTCTTGGGAATCCTGCTTTTTACATTACCCGATATGAAGAGTACTCATTAATCGCAATCCTCTGTCTCCTACCCTACAGCTACCCTGCAATCCATTTAAAGATTTTTCCCTGCGATTCCAACATGTTCCAGCTTGTATAGTAACCTTTCATGAGGGACTTACTTTGTAAAATGTTTTACTGAATCCCAAGTACAGTTTGTCAAAATTATTTTCTACATTCAGCTCATGTGTGACTGCCAAAATAGCTAAGTCGGCTGAATGTAATTTTCCTTTTACAAAGACAATGCTGTTTCCTTAAATTCCATTTCTACCTAAATGATCCTGTATTGCATTCTTCATCACTAACTCTACAATTTTCCTTACCACTGAAGTCAAACTGACAGCTGGTTCCCTTTCTCTCCTAGAGCTGGCATTACGTGTTGGTGACATATTGGCACTTTCCAATTCAAGGGAATTGCTCCAGAGTCCAGTGATGCCCTCATAATTAACCTTAATGGTTCAATGCACTCTTTTGCCATCTCTCTAAAAATTACTGAGTATATACCACCAACTCCAGGAGCCTTAGTCTCTTTCAGGCCCAAAAGTTGTTCTTATAAATAATCTGAAATTTCAACACCATGAATTTAATATTTACAATTTGTTTCAGTTTCTTCTCAACACAAAAGGTTGTTAGTCTTTAAATACTGATGCAAGACACGTGTTCACTTTGTCTGCAACACCGGCTAAGGCTTCACACCCATTACACAATGGTCTGATTTGTCCTTTTCTTTTTTGTATTTGCACATGTGAAAAACTCCTTGACCCGACTCTTTACTGTCTTTAAGCCAGAAACCTCTCAATCTTCCTTTGTCAGCCTAACTTTTTCTCTTATATTATTACAGCTCAACTTGTAGTTATTATAGGCTTCAATACTTTTTATCACTAATTTTACAGTGGCATCTTTTTCTGCTCTATTAAACTAGCATTTTGATAACAACTAACAGTTCTAGTCACTGTAAATCACTGCAAACATGGTGGTTACAACTGTTGTTCTTCCACACTATGTGGAAAAGACTAGGTTTCAATTCTCACTGGAACACATGCTTTTTCATACCATAATCACTCATAACTTTGCTGTTTCTATAAATACGGCATTGTAAGGGTATACACGATCATTAGTATCCTGTTTTGTGGAGGTGTAAGCATGGATCTGTATGTGCAGTTGACACTAAAAAAGAAGTGTAGCTGTTGCTCTGTCCCAGGAAGGGCTTTCTATGCGTGCTATCGCTGATAAAATAGGCTGTCAACAGTATCCCAGGTGCTGAAATTAAAGCGTGAAACTGGTGATATGAATCAGGCCGTAAGAGAGTGACTATGCCTTCCCAGGATCGATAATTGAAACGCTATGCCTTCGTAATTGCCATGCTGGTGCTTCTGATCTAAAACTGGACTTTGAGATGGCCTCTGGTGCTGAAATAAGTGCACAAACTATCCAAAGATGGCTTTCAGAATGTGGTCTGCATGCCTATCGGCCCAAGAAGAAGCATTGTTGACCCAACAAATGAGGAAGAAGAGACTTGCTTGGGCTAAAATGCATGTTTCATGGACAAAAGAGCAATGGACTCTGTCATCTTTTCTGACGAATCTAAATTCAACCTGCATGGCTTGGATGGGAAGCAATATGTCAGAAGACGAAAATTGGAGGCATACAATCCTGACTGCATAACACTAACTGTAAAGTTCCATGCCGGTCAGATGGTCTGGGGATACATAATAAGCAAAAGGGTGGGGCAAATTAAGTTTAACGGAACGGTGAATGCAGAAACCTACACTGCTATCTTGGAGGAGTGCCCGAAACTCATTATTAGGGAATCGCCAAAACTGGATCTTTCAAGATGACTCAGCACCTTGCCACACAGCAAAATTGATAAGTTTTATGCTATTTAGATTTAATGATGAGTTTGTCTTGTTTCACAAGGCTTAAAACATACTTACACCGATGTTTTCCCTCTTTTTTTTCTCCCTTAAGGTGCAGTCATCCCTCAGAAATGCTGGCATTAGTGTTGGACTGGCCTGGCAACAGTCCAGATTTGAACCCTATTGAAAATTGCTGGGACATAATGTTGTCTAAAATTGCTCAGCAGAAGCCAAAGAGCAAGGTTCAGTTGTAGGAGAGAAGATGTATATCCAGAAATTGATTAACTCTGTGCGAGATCATTGCAAGGCTGTAATTGCAGCTCGAGGAGTATCAACAAAAATATTGAGGACTTGTTTTGCCGATTTACAGTACATAATACTACTATGTTAACTTGTCATTTCAGTTTGTACGTGTAAATACAATAAAATGTACATTTGGTTGTCATGATTGCTATTTGCATGATTTCTCATATTTCCATTAATTACACATTTTACCCTTTGGGAAGATATTTATGGCAATTATGTATATCAGGTGGAGTCTTGTTATTGGATTTTATTCACAAAGATATATATCTCTTCGAACATTTCTGCAACCCACAATGCAGCGCAAACCACGTTACTTGCAAAATTCACAAGTGATGCTGTTGTTTTTTTTGTCCGCCATTGTAATTTTACTAGGTGACAATGCCATATATTTAATTCTAATTGTATTTGTTGTAAGCAATCAAAAAATAGTTTTCTCCCAAAACCATGGTTGCTAACTCCTTGTGATGACTATACCCATTGTATACTTTAAAGTAAAGTTGGTAAAATCTTTAAAACAATTAAAAAGTAACTACTCTGCCATATTTGGATTTATACATGTAGAATCAGAATTCAACTAATTCTTTAATTTATATTATGAGAATAATCCAAATTTTGACTGTGCTTTATTTTTGTTTAAAGAGATCAACAACAATATGGTGAAACTATTTTTGTGGCAAGTTGCAGCAGTGCTGTTCTCAGTATTGCTGCAACTTGCCCCAAAACTTATTTTCATGTGATTACATGCCAGCCTCTGCACACTAGACAGTTTTTTCCTTAACTGTATACTCTGGTATGCTGCAAGACCAGGAAAAACTCAGTTTGAGTGCATTCATTCTTTAAGTGTGCTACTAATAGTGTTTAGTGTCCCAGCCTTTTGTCATTTGAGCCACATTTAGTGTTTCATGTACTTGAGTGACAAGTTTGGGAATACTACACCAGACAATTTAAAAAAAAAAAAAAAAAAACCACTGAACACTGGCATATGGAATAGCATTGCATTATCGAAAAGTTCTACTAAGAGAATGTAAAATCCACTGAATCTACACAGGTACATGCACAGTGAGACACTATGAGGTACAAATGCGTATGGCCGGTGCAAGTTTTCAGTAGGTTACAAAGAAGTTGCCAGTGATACTGCAACTAAGTGTTTGAGACATAGAAAGAATTATTTGACCACCAGCTGTTCAAGAAGTGTGTGCAAGATACAAAACCATTAAGCATACACCCAGAAGACACTGAACATTGTGTCTTGATGAATTCTTCATTCATCAAATGGACAAAAAAACATTTTTCCATTTGACACAGGCCAGGAAAGTTGAGTATTTTCTGAATATTTCTAGTTAAATGTATCACTTAAGCTAAAATAAACTTTCTGATGATATGCATGGTTATTAATGGTGATATTGTACACAGGCCATAAATTTTAACATTAAATGCTATAGGAAAAAGATGGAATATTTATTAATTTTTTTTTAGATATATAAAGTTTAGTAATATTGCTAGTTAGTCTGCCAATAAAAATGAAATCTAATATTCATATAATTGAAATTCTAGTTATATTTTGCTTAAATATGTAATTTAATTAGCCATACTGCTTGACAGTCACTGCAAAATGATGCAGGCCTATTACAAAATAAAAAAAATTTTGTAAATTTTCCCACAATTCTCTTATCAAATGAAAGTGGAGCAACTCCTCCAGCCATCTCATTATATACCTCTAATAACTTTATTGCTGTTCACCTAATCTTGAAAATATAACCAATTGAGATGTGCCAACTACAGTTTACATTGCTATTATTTTACCTCTGGCAAAAAAATAATAAATAAATAAAAATATTTAAACAAGAGTAACAAAGAAGCAATACTGTTATATATAAATTTCCAAAACTCAAAGTATACGTGGCTTGGCTGAATAAAGTTTATCTTTTTATATTTAGTTAATGCTATCAATGTGAGAATTTTGAACTGATTGTTGTAAGTGTTTCAGAGGACAGTATCTGGAATAAAAATAGCTATCTAGTCTGGTGGTTATATTCAAAATACTGCCACCACTCACACAGTTGCTGATATAGTGAAATTTTTGATAAAATACATACATCGATGAGCCAAAACATTATGCAAATCGAAGCAACTGCAGGTGAACTATGGCGCAGGTCTGGACACAGTGTAAAAAACACCTGATACTGAGCTCTGTTAATCAGTGCTACTCTTGTTCTTCAAATGGGAAAGGCAGTGGACTTAAGCGAGTTTGACAAAGGCCAAATTGTAATGACTAGACAACTGGGTCAGAGCATATCCAAAACAGCACAGCTGGTTGGATGCTCACGGTCAGCCGTGGTTAGTACCTACCAAAAGTGGTCTGAGGAGGGAAAACCCACAAACCACCGGTGAGGTGTTGGACGACCATGGATAATCGATGCTCGAGGTGAGCTAAAGTTTTCGCGGATGGTACGTGGCAACAGAAGGGTAACTGTGGCGTAACTCGCCAGTAATTGGAATGCTGGTGATGGGAGTAATGTGTCACAACACAGTACATGGAACCCTGCTGAAAATGGGGCTGCGTAGATGCAGGCCGCTCTGAGTGCCCATGCTAACCACAGTTCACCAGCGACTACAATGGGCACGCGAGCATCGAAACTGGACTTTGAGTGATTTGAAGGTTGTCTGGTCCGATGAATCACATTTCCCGTTGCACTATGTGGACAGCCAGGTATGTGTGCGTCGTTTACCTGGGAAAGTGATGGCACCATGGGATGAAAACAAAACGGTGGCGGTGGTGTCTGCTTTGGGTAATGTTCTGCTGAGATACCCTGCATCCAGTCATCCATGTGCTGAGCACTCAGATGTCTACCACCTACCTAAACATCATTGCTGACCAGGTACACCCTTTCGTGGCAACGGTCTTCCCCTCTGGTGGGGCAGTCTTTCAGCAGGATAATGTGGCATGCCACAGTGCCCAGATTGTTCAAGACTGGTTCGCAGAACAAGAGGAAGACTTCCAGGTATTGCCCTGGCCTCCAAATTTCACAGACATCGAGCATCTGTGGTTTGTGTTGGAACAGCAACTCCGATCTGTGGTGTCTCAACCACGGACCTTACAGGAGTTAAATGATCTGTTGGTTACATGTTGGTACCAGATACCACAAGACACATTTAGAAATCTTGTAGCATCCATGCCTCACTGGGTATGAGCTGTTTTGGCCACACATGGAGAACCAACATCATATTAAGTAGGTGGTCATAATGTTTTGGCTCATCGGTGTATAACAATGTATCGGTGTAAACTTTAACAATGGCAACTGAATTAACAAAAAAATATAAATGAATGCATGCAGATTAAAAAAAGAAAAGTTAAAAAATTTGCTAAACAAAATACTTACATGAACAGATTCCAAGCAAAGTACACAACTGATCAAAATCCACCTCTTGAACTACAAAGTCAATGACAATTTTTGAATATTCATTCACTAAGTTTTGACACTGGCTGGACATTGATTGTGGCAAATGTGTGCATACTTTATCAAGGGCCAACCGTATTGCTTCCTAGAAAGAAATTTAATAAATGGATATCTTCTTTGAGTTACAATGAGATATTAACAAGAAAAATATGTAGCATTCAAACTGAAAGTAATTATTTTCAATTTAGGGAGTTCTGCCAAAGGATAACAACTGAATGATAATCTAACATCAATTTGCCCATCCCCAACAACATAGCTTCCTGGAGCAGATTGTGGCAGTGATCGTCAGCTACTCCACATAGTTCTCAAGCTGAAGCTGCAAAAGATCATGAATAACGTTTTCCCTAGACGATTGGATGAAGAAAATATTCCAAACGATTATATGCTTAAAACAGGCAATTGTTTTTAAGCTCTATTAGAACTAGATGACAATATGCTGCCTGAGGAAATGTGGGAAAATACAAAAAGTATTATTAAGGATTCAGCAAATAGATACATTAGAGAAAGGTCAAAGATCAGGAAGCCTTAGATTACAGAAGCCACTTAAACTTATTGAACAGAGAAGAACTGCAAAAGCCCAGGGTGTACAAAGAAACAAGTATCAGGAACTAAGCAAAGTCATCAAGTGCTGTTTAAGCCAGGACAAACACTATTATATCAATTGAAAGCGTAAAGAAATCGAATACCACAACAAATGAAACAACATTAAAAAGATAAAAGATGTAATTAAGTCCTTAAGACAAAAGTAAATTAAATTTTCTGTTTATACTCTGGCACGACAACCAAGTCAGTAGAGTTTACAATAAATCGTCAATACAAATATTTATCATATTTAGTAGTCACAGGCTTGAACCCCGGTTCACTCAAAGAAAACGCATGCTATGCACTTTCGCTCCTGACCACTCGGCTATGTCAAGTTCTGACCAAAACTTAATGTAATTAAGGACTCCAAAGGGGAAATTTTAACAGAGGAGAACACAATCAAAGGGAGGTGGAAAGAATACTGTGAGCAGCTCTTCAGAGCACCTGCTGGCACTAATGATCTGCCACCCCCTTTTCAAGAGTGTGAACATGAACCAGTTCCACTGAAGGAAGAAGTCTAAAAAGCCATCAGAGAACTAATGTGTGGCAAGTCACCTGGAATTGGTGAAATCTAGCAGAATCGATTAAAGTTACAGGTGTTAAGGAGGCCCAGTTTTCATTAAATGATTGTAAAAATTTTGATGCCAGTCCTGGTATACTTTAACTATGGCGGCTCTCAAACACCTCACCAATTCAGCCGTTTTGGAAATAGAGACACCAGCTCATCTAGTACCCACAATCTGTCCTTTATCAGTCTGATAAATCTTTCATTTTACCCATCACGCTCAGATTTTACTACCTACTGAACCACTGACACCTAATCTATGCTATGTAGGTTGACTAACTCCGCACTCACGTACCTCACATGGTCAACGGGTCGCATTCAGTTTTCATAGGGGTGGTCATAATTCAATGATCACTCAGTGTATACTTGCTGGCCAAAATATTAAAAACCTTGTCTTAGATGCATGGGCAGAACTAGGTATTTTCACAACCAGAGCAAACACAAATATGCCCTGAATAAATTCAGTATACAGTAGTACCTTGGTTTGCGAGCATAATTTGTTTCGGAAACTTCCTTGTAATCCAAAACACTCATATCAAAGCGAATTTTCCCATAAGAAATAATGGAAACCCAGATGATTCGTTCCAAAACTCAAAAATATTCATATGAAAATGATTAATACAAAATACATATATACCTTTTAATATTAAAATTTAATATACATAAAGCAATCGAATTTATTAATTATTGGGTAGGATGATTTTCACCGTCACTAACGGAATCACTGCTATCTGTTGACTCTTTCTTTTTGTGTGACTTTAACAAGGAACCTATCCAATGACACTTGCTTTTGCCTCCTTTTGAGGATTTCACGGAACTATGCCATCGTATTGTCATTAAACAGATTCATTGCTCGCACTGCCACAGCCTTACTCGGGTGGCCCTTTTCTACAAAATTTTGCGCTGTTTCCCACACCTCCCTAATCTCATTTGAAGAGAGGGATGTCTTAGTTTTTTTCTCCTCCTCAGACGAGATCTCCTCCATAACCTCTTGCTGTTGATCATGATGCAGCTCCATCAGTTCGTCAGTGGTAAAGTCCTGGCCATGTTCCCTACCAGCTCTTGAATGTCATCCTTATTCACCTCCAGTCCCCTGGTCTTCCCCAAGACACAATTTCGTCAACAACTGGCAGCTCCTGTTCATGAGCAAACCCCTTGACGCAATCAGACCACAGTTTTCTCCAAGCAGAATTGAGGGTTCTTTTGGTGACTCCATCCCAGGCTTTATCGATGATCTTGAGGCAGTTTACGATGTGGAAATGATTTTTCCAAAACTCTCGGGTTGCTTCGGTTACCTCGAAGCATCGCTGAAATAGTGCCTTGATGTAAAGATTTTTAAAGTTTGAAATGACCTGCTGATCCATGGGCTGGAGTAATGGAGTAGTGTTAGGAGGAAGGAACTTGACCTTAATGAACTAATTCTTCCAGTACGTCATCCTCAAGGCCTGGAGGATGAGCAGGAGCATTATCCATAACCAGCAAGACTTTGAGTGGTA